>NC_083343.1:12813844-13413844 GCF_019175385.1 Lycium barbarum
TGACCTTTCTTCCCCCCTTTGGTGAGCGGTCATTCTTGTGTCACGAGTGATGTCAAACCTCCTTCTTGTCTTCTATTCCGGAAAGTGGTATAATAGGGCTTGACATGAAAAGTGGAGGCAAGCGGAGTCAAAGGCCGAGCCTCAACCAGCAAAGGGAGACAGACATGCCAATCCAAGCATCAGCGGATCAATCCAGAATTGAGGAGCCTCTCGACCATAGAAAATTCGTTGATAGAAAGAGCAAATCTGCTCTCGAGTGGAAAAGGCCACCTCCGTATTAAGCAAGTCTCGCACCAGGACTTCATAGCTGGCAGACACGGTGGGGGTGGTTCTTAGTACTTGATGTACATATTCCACCCATTCCGGGTCCTGATGGGGGAGAATGATGATGGAGATGTATTGCGGCCTTCTCCTGTTCATCAACTCGAACCTCATTCTTCTGCAGTAAGATTTGTTGGAATTATTTAGAAGTGATTCAGAATTTAAACAACACCTTTTGAAAAGGTACAATACAATAACAACAACAACAAGAACATACCCAGTGAAATCCCACAGTGTGGGGTCTGGGGAGGGTAAAATGTACGCAGACCTTACCCCCATCTCGGAAGATAGAGAGACTGTTTGAAAAGCCACAATATATTGTGAAAAGATGTTACCCATTTTTTAAAGGATACATCTATTCCTCATGAAAATGTGTCATCCAATCTTAAGGGCTAGACCCATTCATTAAAAGGTGTGATCACTTTCTATAAATAGTAATTCCATTGCAGAAAATCAAATATCCCGAGATCAAAATCTTTAAGTTCTTCATCTATTCATTCTCTTCTAGAGTTCACATTTCCTTCTTATCCTGAATTCCTACAAAAGCAATCGAGAGATTAAAAGGGTTCTTCGGAACTTCTATTTGAGTGTACATTAGAAGATTCCTGAGTGGTTCATTGTATCTTGGGAGTAGAACGTCACTTTGCTATTTGCACCGGGCTAGCGACGGAAATCTACTCTGAAGACAGCGCCATCAATAGTGTGTCCAGTGGCGGACCCAGGATTTAAGGGTCGTGGATGCCTCATTTTAATGTTATCATTAATCAAAATGGTAAAATGCTGAGGAAGGATCGAACACAAGTCCCAGCCGCACAAACTTTTATGGTTCCGACCCGGAAACTAAAGCACCCAACTATATTATTGGTTTCCAGGGTGCTTTTTTAATATTTATATCCAAATTTCATAGATTTCTTGTATAACTATACTAATCTATGTCGGATTTAATGGGCGCTGGAGCACCACCAAAATGCACATTGGTCCGCCCCTGAGTGTGTCTTGAACCGGGTTTTACGATTTCAACTCTGTCTTATCTTTATTGTTATTACTATATTTTTTATTTGTCTGTTATTTGTTTTTCTTAATGTGATCATCTCTAACATTTTTCAACTATTTCAGAGTAGATTTTTAATCTTTTAGTTAAGAAGAGATGATTATTAAGAACGAACATAACTTGAGGGAAGTTGATTAGAAACGATGTTGCTACCGCTGACTTGAGTTTTTTTTTTTTCCCTTAAAAAAATGATATATGTGATTGAGGCCACACCAGAAGATCATTTCAAGACCAACAGAGATATTGGACGTGAAGTCGTGAAGTAGCCCAGGAAGCAAATAAAATTACTTCTGACACTTGAAAATAATGAATACTGTTTTTCCATGTTTGGCATAAGATGTGATAAAAATTGAATTAGTGAAAACTGGTGCTTTTGGAGTGTAAAGGCAAATTGCATTTGAAGGAGTCTTGGGTGTCTTGATGAGATTCAAATAATATAATCCAAATGATCAAATCACATGCCTAAACTGTTAAGCATGTTAAACTGAAAGAAGGCTTTAAAGGCCATAATAGTGTAGTGGAAAAATTATGAAGATTTGTTCTTAAAGAACAAGATTAATTATTTTGTTTTATCATATGAATTCCCGATTTTGGCCTGCGTAGGACATCTGATAAGTTGATTTCCAACATGCTGAATGTTGTCCGGGTTTGTTATACCAATTGTTATGCTACCAATTTTTTCAAATGATGATGGTGAAGAAGGAATAAACGGGGCAAAAAAAAACAAAAAAAAAACAATATGTTTGAGGCAAAAAAAAAAAAAAAAAAAAAAGGAGCCCATATTCGAGCAAGTTTGAAGACTTGATGGGAAAAAAAAAAATTACATAAAATCGGGTTCTACTTTCTCAACTTTACTTATTTATAATTTATTTAGATCTATCTATTGTGATTTTGCGAAGTCTGATTTTTTTATAGATATTCTAAATATGCTCCCTATGATAACTGAATTCATAAATTATGGTCAACAAACAATACGGGCCCCAATAGAGATATGTAAAAAGCAGGTCCGATTACGCGTATTCCTAATATAAATTGTTAGAGCAAATAATTTGCTTTGTGATGATCTTGACATGCATGATAATTAGGAATAACATTTTTAATGTGTATGATTTGTTATTCTTGCATAAAGATCATGTGTGAATTTATTTTCAAATTGTGAGATGATGTGAAGTATTTTGTTTATAAGGATCATATCAATACTTGAAAATTAGTTTTATCACTTTAAGATCATGAGAATGAAATTACATAAAGTAAATTGTTTATATAAAAAAAAAATTGTACTTGAAAATTGTTATGACATTTTGAGGTGATAAAAATGATACACTCATGTAGATACGATTTTGGGATTTATTAAAGGTTTAAACTGTTACCAAATTTTGAAGTCTTTATTATGACTTGTGAAGAATATAATATATTTTTTGAGTGTTTTATTCCATGTTGACACCTATTGAAGTACGACGTATATTCTCTTTTTGGATGGATCTGTTTCATGCTTAATTATGCATGTGATCAAGCTATATTGACCTACAAAAGGGATTATGCATAGTAGTGTTAATTTGTGATCTTACTTCTATGTGCATAATAACATGGATATTGAAGTTCATGCCTTAGGCATATAAAATGTGGGGGTTAGCGTTTGAATTGTTACAATGTATTTGAAACTGATGTGTACGCTCAAATAGTTTAAATATGAGAAATTAATTTAGCAAAGTGAAGTATTACATGATTATCTTGGGTGAAATGAAAGGAAGTTAGATATGAGAAACATCATTAAGGCGAAAAAAAATTCCTTTCAAGTGTAAATATTTCAAGAAACATGTATTTCTTGATATAGTTTAGAATTTTGTATATATGTTAACCCTTTATGTGATCGTATAACTTGTAGAATTGTTTGAGATCGACATTGCCATTGTTGAAAAGCTTATTCTAATTGTTTGCTTTTATTTGTGCAAATTATATTTGAATTGCTATCGCAAAATTCAAAACGGAAGAGACATCCAAGCTTGAGTCAGAAAGCAATTATGAGTGACTTAAAATTATCAGAGTAATCGTATTGGAGTGCACTTTGTCAAGACATGGATCATCTAATGTAAAGAACAGACATATTGTGGATCAACTAATGCAAAGAACTTGCATAAAACAAGTAGTAATTCTCAAAGGAATAGGACTAAAGCCCTTAATTTGTAATTACTGATGGTGGCAACCCAACCTTACTAATTGGAGATCCCATGATGAAGGTTCAATGTGGAAATAACAAGTTGTCTGGTAATTGGAGAAGTACCATAACTTATCTTTTTATCTTAGTCCCTTCGTGAATGACTAATTATCATGGTACTTGATGTAACGGGTAGGAAGAGTACATACTTTGAATGAATTCATAGCAAATGATGCTGGATATGATTCCGTTTCACATATCCTTGAAGAATTCACCTATTCGAGTGTGGTTGTGAGGCCGCAACCTATGAGATTGGGCTTTTCTCTAGACCACTCACGAATCAAGATACGAGCGCAAGACCGTTAACACGTGACTCCGGTTATGAACTTGATAAAAATCTCGTATAATGTGTATGTTGAGTTGAAGATCGGGCTACAAGATCCTAGTTCAAGACTTAAGTTCACTATGGTCATTCCGGTTGGATTTCATCATACTAAGTGAGATTCAGTTCACAAGACACTTTCACTGACATCATTATAAAAGACTGCTTTTGTTTCCTTTAAATTAATCATGTGGGGGATTGTTGGAATTTATTTAGAAGTGATTCAGAATTTAAACAACGCCTTTTGAAAAGGTATAATATATTGTGAAAAAGTGTTACCCATTTTTTAAAGGATACACCTATTCATCATGAAAAGGTGTCATCTAATCTTAAGGGGTACATCTATTCATTAAAAGGTGTGATCACTTTCTATAAATAGTAATCCGATTGCAGAAAATCAAATATCTTGAGATCAAAATCTTTAAGTTCTTTATCTTTTCATTCTCTTCTAGAGTCCATATTTTCTTCTTATTCTAAATTCCTACAAAAGCAATTGAGAGATTAAAAGGGTTCTCCGAAACTTCTATTTGAGTGCATATTAGAAGATTCCTGAGTGATTCATTGTATCTTGGGAATAGAATGTCACCTTTCTATTTGCACCGGGGTAGCGACAGAAATCTATTCTGAAGATAGCGCCATCAATAGCGTGCCTTGAACCGGGTTTTACGATTTCAACTTTGTCTTATCTTTATTGTTATTACTATATTTTTTTATTTGTCTGTTATTTGTTCTTCTTAATGTGATCATCTCTAATATTTTTCCAACAAAATTAACATATTAATCACGCTTCCAGGGCTTAGGTCTAATGATTGCTTGAACTTTGCCACAAATAAAAATCTGATATTTAAGTGAAGGACAATAAATAAGTGATCTCATTATTAGGGGTGTACAGGGTTCGGGTTTTTTAAATATCAAATTAATTCAATTATGTCAAGTTTTAAATTTACAAATCAAGCCAAACCAATAAAAGTCGGGTTTTTCAACTTCGAGTTTTCTCGAATTTTTTTATTTTCTCGGGATTTTTGGGTTTTTTTCATACAAAACATATAACTTGTGCTTCAAATATTTCTTTAGTCCTAGTATACAACTCTGTCATTAAGGCACTTTGAACCTTTATTTTTTTGGAAATTTATAAAATCATTCCTTAACAGGGGTATAATTTTATTTTATTTTTTAAAAAAAAAACTATCTCATTAGGGTGTTTCTTAAGAAAATAATACAAAATGTGAGATGAGCGATGACATTATACTAAAATATTCAACAAAAAGTATAATGAAATCGCTAAGCGATAATGAAAATGATCAAAATCTAAAGGCAGTAAGCCATGCTACAATAAGTACGGATAATAAGTATTAACTACGACTAAATATTAAAGAAAAGATAAATTAAATTATGATTTTACACTATCTAAACCAATGCAAAACTAAGAAATAGATGTCCAATATGATTGTTATTCCTAGCACTAGAATTGAATTCTTTTGTTAGCATTAGTATGGATTTGGTTTTGAGACTTTATTTAAGTTACTAACATTTATGGGCTATAAAATTTATTGGATCATTCAAAATTTTAAGTCTAAGCTTGAAATAATATGTGAAAAGACCAAAGATATTAAAAAAATTTAATTAGACAAAAATTATGATTTAAATTACATTACAAATAAATGTTTTTATGTATAAAATATTTTTAAAAAGAGTATATACGTGTAATGTGGGTTGGTTTGGTTCATTTTGATTTTTTTTAGTTAAAATCAAACCAAACCAATTATGGTCGGGTTTTATTTCTAATATCAAACCAAGTCAAACCAAATCACTAGTCGGATTTTTTTCTCGATTTGACTCGAATTGTCGATTTGATGCGGTTTGTCAGTTTCCTTTTTACACCCCTACTATTATCCATCGAGTTTTGAACGGTGGTGGTGACCGATAATTTGATGGTGACGTTCCGTGGCTATAGTGTTTGTCGGTGTTGCCAAGGAAATAGTGAGAGCCTGCAGAGCTGAGAGTGATGGCTACTGCTTACTGGACTTGAAACAATGCTTCGGCTCCAAAAAATTTAGAAATTGATTATATGAATTATGTTCTCCATTTAAGTTACTTTATCTCTGATCAACATATGGATAAAAATAAAAACGAAAAACAATTATTAGAAGTCCTCTCACTACTAGAATTTAAACAGAGGTTTTTCCTACAGGCATTCAGTGGGAAATTTGTACTTAAAATATGAATTTTCCATCTCATTTTCACCGAAACAGCTCACCGCATGATGAGAAACAGGTTCTCATTGAAACGATGAGAAACTTTTTAATTTTTTCGTGTGAAAACACTACTATTTAGATTTTTCCCACCGACATTCAGTGAAAATATCCACTGAATATTTTTTAGTGGGAAATCAGTGGAATAATAGAGATTTTTGTAGTAGTGTCTGTATTTTTTACTGACATCAGAATCTCCACTAAGGCTAAAAGCTGTTAGGATTTTCAAGGTGTGAATGAGAAATGAGAAAGGTACCTTAGAGTGCACCCAAAAGGCACCTTTTGGATTGCACCTCTTCATCTTATCCTTTCATTATCTATAAATTCAGTGGAATAGAATCATTTTCTGGACAGAATTTTCTAACTTCTGCATACTTTCTTACATACAAAAAATCGAGTCTTAGTGTGAGTTGTTGCCGAATTTGCGTTCCATGAAGTTGGTGGGGTTTGAGGTATCGCTACGTTATCAATAGGTATATCTGTTTTATCCTGGGATGAAGTAATCAATAACCTCGGGTACAGTGAGAGGATTAAATTCCTTAAGGACAATATTCTTGATGTGCACACTATGCAGTGCATCAAATGGTCTTATTTTCGTCATTCCAATGGAAAGACCACAAGTGAGGAAAAAATCAAAGCTATCAAATTCAATGGAGAAATAAAACCATTTTATTTGAAATCAGAAGGCTTCAAAATGTAGCAAACACCAAAGGACGTCTACGTCCTTTGGAATAGAAAAAGATTTTCTAACATTTTTGTTGGAAAATAGGCCTCAAAAGTTTAAAGAAGCTATGACTTCTTCAAAATCTCAATTTTGGAAAGAGGCTATCCATAGTGAGATAGAATCCATATTGAACAACCATATGTGGGAATTGGTTAATCTTCCTCCGGGAAACAAACCTTTAGATTCTAAATGGATTTTCAAAAAGAAAATGAAAGATGATGACACTATTGATAAATATAAGGCAAGACTTGTTGTCAAAGGTTTTAGACAACGAGAAGGTCTTGATTACTTTGATACGTACTCGTCGGTCTTGAGGATCACATCCATTCGGGTGTTAGTAGCGTTAACGGCCGTGTACGGTTTTGAAATACGTCAAATGAATGTGAAAACAACCTTCTTAAATGAAGATTTAGAGGAAGAAATCTACATGGAACAACCCAAAGAGTTTGTAGTTCACGGGAAACAGATGAAAGTGTGTCGATTTGTTAAGTCTCTTTACGGACTAAAACAAGCACCCAAATAATGACATGCAAAATTTGACCAAATGATGTTGGCCAATGGATTCAAGATTAAGGAGTGTGAGAAATGTGTTTACATCACGAACACTTTTAATCATATAGTCATTGTTTATACGTTGATGATATGTTGATAATGAGTAAAGACATTGCTGACATAAATGCCACTTAGCGTATACTAGCTAGCAAATTTGATATGAAAGACTTACGAATTTGCAACTTAATTTTAGGAATTAAGATCCACAAGACTAGGTCTAGCTCAGTCTCAGTCTCATTACATTGAAAGATTACTTGAGAAGTTCAAGTATTTAGATTTCAAAACTGCAAAAACTCCAACTGGCGTAGACCTTGCTCTTGCAAAGAACAAATGTGAAAATGAGTGTCAATTGGACTATGCTAGGGTATTGGGAAGTTTAATGTACATCATGAACTGTACGCGACCAGATATAACTTGTGCTATAAGTAAACTAAGTCGGTACACGAGTAATCCCAATCAAATGCATTAGATGACAATGAAACGAGTTCTTGGATATTTAAACTTACTCAAAACTTTGCCTTGCATTACAATAAATATCCCGCAGTTATTGAAGGATGCAATGATG
Source organism: Lycium barbarum (assembly GCF_019175385.1). Taxonomy (NCBI): domain Eukaryota; kingdom Viridiplantae; phylum Streptophyta; class Magnoliopsida; order Solanales; family Solanaceae; genus Lycium; species Lycium barbarum. The sequence continues at coordinate 12,821,847 of NC_083343.1, forward strand.
CAAATTGGATCACCCGATCAACACAATCTAAATCCACAAGTAGATATGTATTCACTATTGGTAGAGGAGCGATGTCATGGAAGTCATCCAAACAAACGTGTATTGCTCGCTCTACAATGGAATCTGAGTTCATAGCTCTAGACAAAGCCGGTGAAGAAGCTGAATGGCTCTGGAATTTCTTAGAAGATATTCCTTTCTGGCCCAAACCTGTGGCACCTATATGCATACATTGTGATAGCCAAGCAGCAATAGGAAGTGCATGGAGCATTATGCATAACGAAAAATCTCGTCACATACGACGGAGACACAATACCGTTCAACAACTACTCTCTAAAGGAGTTATCACAATTGATTAAGTAAAGTCAAGAGATAACGTGTCGGATCCACTTACAAAAGGCCTAACTATAGAGGCGGTTGAAAGATCATTGAGGAGAATGGGTTTAAGGCCTAGGACAAGTCATCATGGCGGTAACTCTACCTAGTAGACTGTAGATCCCAAGAGCTAGGTTCAAAGAGATCAAACAAAGTTATGAATGACGGTTCAACATTGTCAAATAACTCAACCCATTCTCATGATGAAGACAATGTTCAGAAACAAGGATAAAACATTAAGGCTTTTTAACGAGTTAATAAAGCTTAAGCTTTTTAATGGTTTCTAAATTTGGCAGGTATGATCGAACAGTGTATCTACGGGATAACACGTTTAGGAATCACCTATGTGAGTGTGAAGTGTAAGCCATTTCAAGGAGTATATTAGGTAAAGGCCCATGCTCTACGCACTTATGAAACCAAGCAGTGTTCATGGCTGAAACGAACACAACAGTGAGAACCAAAGGCGGTTAAAGGGTTAATTGTGTGATATATGGTTGTCTGGGTATACACCAAAGTTTGACTGCTCAAAGATATCAAATCTACCGATAGATCGAGTATATCTGACATATGTTCACTACGGAAAGTTCAAAGGGAAACTTACTAATCCATATGCAATTAATCCTTGCTTACGAATCACACAGTTTTTATGCATGTTTCAATCTTTGAGTCATTTCCCATTCATGTGGGGGATTGTTAGGATTTTTAAGGTATGAATGAGAAAATGAGAAAGGTACCTTTTGGAGCGCACCCAAAAGGCACCTTTTTGGATTGCACCTCTTCATCTCACCCTTCGTTATCTATAAATTCAGTGGAATAGACTCATTTTCAGGACGGAATTTTCTAACTTCTGCATACTTTCTTACATACAAAAAATCAAGTCTTAGTGTGATTTGTTGCCGAATTTGCGTTCGATGAAGTTGGTGGGGTTTGAGGTACCGCTACATCATCAACAGGTATATCCGTTTTATCCTGGAAGGAAGTAATCCATAACCTCGAGTACTTGAGGGGATTAAATTCCTTAAGGACACCCGGTGAATTCTGTGGACTCGGATATTGTGTTTGTCATTTTCTTTTCTCGGTTTTGTTGAAATATTATTTCGTTGTTTGAACATTCTTTTACTAACGAAGTTTATTGTTTTGAGCACAGTTTGATTAACAAAAGCTTCATTACAAATTGTTATTTATTTGGCGCAACAAAATCAAAATTAAAATTTTAATGACAACTACATCAACACCAACAATTCAACAATCTTTTTGAGAATTATTACATGGTGATTTCATTTCACATGAAAAGTGATGACAATAGACAAGATCACAAAAAATGTAGACAATAAGGCAATGGTGGCTATGGCTGAGGCGGTGGCCGACATTCTGGTGGTGACATTGAGTTTCTGGCCGGGACTGCAGTGTTTGCCGATGGTACATATGAATTAATGAGGGCCATATCAAATATAACTATTTATATATATTAAAGAGATCTTAAAACTTTTAGCCAATTGGGTAAAAATAAATTTCACCCGCCTACCCGTAATAGTTTATAGTTATTTCATGTATACACATTGTATAACAAGTGTATAATGATACACATATTATACAGTGAATATACACTTGACCCTAGCTAAATTCTATAAAAATAATAATAAAGATTAGGGTATTTTTCGTTATAGGATTTATTGGACTTCTTGTAGTGTTATAATTCCTATATTAATTCTCGAACACCCTTAAACACCCTCGAATTTGTTTTGCCATTGCCACATTAATACATGGATTGGTCCATTCAATAAAGTTCATCATTCACTACAAATTGTTACTATTATTTGGCACAACAAAATCAAAGATCAAACACATTAATCACAATTAGATCAACAACAACATTCAACAAATCTTTTCAGCATTATTACATAGTGATGGCAATAGACAAGATCACAAAAATGTAGACAGTAAGGCATTGGAGGCTATGGCTGAAGTGGCGGCCGACATTCCGATAGTAACGTTGAGTTTCTTTCTAGCCAAGTCTGCAGTGTTTGCCGATGGTACATATGAAGTAGTGAGGGTCATATCAAATATACACACACACATAAATGTATATATATATATATATATATATATATATATATATAGTGTTTGCCGATGGTACATATGAAGTAGTGAGGGTCATATCAAATACACACACACACATAAATGTATGTATATATATATATATATATATAGACAGTAAGGCATTGGAGGCTATGGCTGAAGTGGCGGCCGCCATTCCGGCAGTAACGTTGAGTTTCTTTCTGGCCAAGTCTGCAGTGTTTGCCGATGGTACATATGAAGTAGTGAGGGTCATATCAAATATATATACACACACATAAATGTATGTATGTATGTATGTATGTATGTGTATGTGTGTATATGTATATATTAAAGAGATCTTAACACTTTTAGGTCAATTGAGTAAAATTAAATTTCACCACTTTTAGTCAATTGAGTAAAATTAAACTTCACCCACCTAGCCGTAATAGTTTATAGTTATTGCATGTATACACATTGCATAACAAGTGTATAATGATACACGTATTATATTGTGATTATACACTTGACCTAGCTAAATTCTACAAAACTAATAATAAAGATTAGGGTATTTTTCGTTATAGGATTTATTGGACTTCTTGTAGTGTTATAATCCCTATATTAAATCTCGAATACCCTTATACACCCTCGAATTTGTTTTGCCATTGCCACAATACATGGGTTGGTCCATTGAATAAAGTTCATCATTCAGTACAAATTGTTACTATTATTTGGTACAACAAAATCAAAGATCAAACACATTAATCACAATTAGAGCAACAACAACATTCAACAAATCTTATGAGCAATATTACATAGTGATGGCAATAGACAAGATCATGAAAAATGCAGACAATAAGGCATTGGTGGCTAAGGCTGAGGCGGCGGCCGACATTTCAGCGGTGACGTTGAGTTTCTGGCCGAGGCTGCAGTGTTTTCCTATGGTGCAAATGAAGTAGTGAGGGCCAGTGCCACTGATAGAAATGCTTACTGGGCTTTTGCTTTGAACATCATTTCTAGTTGTGCATTTTTCAAAATCTTCTTTGCTCACATTAGCCACTGTGTGCATTCCAGTCCATGTGAATACTGGACAAATTGTTGGGAGGAGTTAAAAAAGAATATAAAAGGAAATCAGACAATTTACATATATTGGGTGTTAATTGAGACAATGGAGCATTTGCTATTAGTATGGGTTGCTTGATGAATACAAGTTTCACATGAATTATGTTAGTATCCTGCGTTCAAAATAGTAAAACAGAATCTAAAACAGAAATTGTGTTTTAATATTCGAACATACAACATTCATTGTGTGTCTTTGAGAAATTTAATCCTCTCACTGTACTCGAGGTATTTGATTACTTTCTCTCAGGACAGAACAAATATACATGGAATGGCGGTACCTCAAATGCCAATAGCTTCATCGGACTTAAATACAGTCACAAACCACACAAAGATTTGATTTTATTAAAAAGAAAATATGTAAAATTTTGATGTTTCAGGTCTATGAATTTATAGACGATGAAAGGGTGAGATGGAGAGTGGAATCCAAAAAAGTGTCATTTCTTATTTCCCATTTACATCTTAAAACCCCAACAATTTAAGCAATATATATGCACGATCAGTGTATGGAATTGTTGTACAATCAGTTCACCTTTACTTATTATAGCAGGTAACTTGTCCTATTTCAAGATTACAAATTCAACTTTTAAGAAGGCTTACACATAAATATTATTTAGATAACCTGATAGTGTAAAAGATCATTTACACCGACAAGATATTACTTAAATTCTTTTCGTATTCACTACGTATATTGAGGTGAATTAGAAAAAAATCGTATATTGATAGGCTTACCCCAAATTCTTTAAAAGATTACGAATATAGAGTGCAGGAAGAATGATCAGCTATGCCTACTTCTAATTTGAATAGAAAACAATATCTAAGAATTCATATAATCGAACTAAATGAATTCAAGTCATTTGATTGAGCACATATGCCTTGATTAGTTGCATATATTTAAACTATAATCGGTTATGGGAGATAACTTCTGCGAATTGATTTAATTGTTAGGTTAGGTATTCGGCCAATAGCTACTAATTAAGGAGTATCACATGTTTCTAGTTATAGTATGCTTTTGGTCCTTAATTAAGATACAAGCCATAATGGAGTTACAAAGTTATAGAATATACCCTACACTAGTTGCGGATTCAATATTTAAAGTTTATGAGTTCGTGTATAATAACTTTAAGTTAAAATAAAATAATAATTGAGTTCCTGTCAAATATTTATATATGTTTATTAGATTTCTTAAAATATATACAATATTTGGGCAAAAATTATTCAGTTTCCGTAGGCTCATATATTTCACTCTAGATCTGTCTCAGCCATGCACTCTAGCTAGGTGACATCAATCAACATCGAACCAAGAACTCAATAACCTTATAAATTACTCTACCATGGCTACCCAATATTTGTGCTTAAAAGGAGTAATAAAGTGGGAGAAAAATCATATGTGATGAAGATTCAAATTTCAACAGGAGAGAAAAGATTATGTAATTTCATCTTATTTGTTTTAGTTTTGATGGACATAATTAGGTAGTATTTGTATCGGTGAAATACAAGTAAGGGTGATAAAATTAGACCATGAAATCATGTTCAATCTAAAGTAATTAGGCTATGGCTCACCCATATATTAACCCAACCCGTTTTGACCCCCCAATTCAACCCATTTTGATCAGCCCAACTCAACCTATCTAAAATATGGCTATAGCTAGCCCCAATTTACCAATGAAAAATCTTACCATAATATTTTAAAGAATACATGTTTTTTGATATGTTATGCATAGTCATAATAAAGAGAAAAAAAACTTTTATTAGGTACTTAAAAAATAAATTATAGTAAAACAAACAAAGAAATTAAAGTTAGTAAAAGTTGGACGGATCGGGTTATAACCCATTATTTAACCCATTTTAGCCCAAGTAATTTTGGAACGTGTCATTATGACACACTCATCCCTATATTAAATTAGTACATTTTGATCTGTCTAAATTCAGCTCAACCAGCGCATTTAACATTCCTAAATACAAGCAAATATCCAATGAAATAGTCAAGATGCACGTAAATTAAGCGGAACACCACCATCAAGATTTATATATTCACTAGTAAATTAATGCCGAATACTCCCTTTACTAAGAGAAGAACGATTTGCCCTTCAATTGGGTTGGTCTTTAATTTTTGTCCTTTAGCAATTGTACCTATGTTTAGTGGGGCATAAGTTTTTTTAAGGGCGCAGGACATAACTTGTAGGATATTATGATGCGAAAATATAAACTTATATCCGATGAAAAAAGTTATTTGCTATGAGAGACAAAAATCAAAGACCTAGACATAATTACATTTTTTTTTTTTGCGCGGATTGTCCTTCAAATGTGCTGGTCTTTAAATTTTGCTCTTCGTCTAAAAAAGTGATCGAAAATACCCCGAGGTTCTGCGTTCGAACCCCAACTCAGTTAAAAAAAGAAATAATTTTGCAAGGTAAGGTTTCACGACAGTTAGGCCTTAACTTAGTCATGCTTTAGTTCCCAGTTAGGCCTTATAAGGCACAACTTCTGTAGTTCTAAATTATGCCCGACAAGAGGTAAAGTTATGCATTAAGGCATAACTTTTATATAAAAACTATGTCTTAAGGCATAACTTTTATGTAGAAACTTTTCCTTACAGCATAACTTGTCTTATGATTTTTTTTTACTCCGTTTCTATTCGCCTTGGTGATAGATGAATTGACGCGACAAATACAAGGTGAGGTGCCTTGGTGTATGTTGTTCGCGGATGACATAGTCCTGATTGATGAGACTCGCAGCGAAGTTAACGATAAGCTGGAGGGCTGGAGACAGGCGTTGGAGTCTAAAGGATTTAAATTGAGTAGGACCAAGACAGAATACTTGGAGTGCAAGTTCAGTGGCGTACCGCATGAGGCTGACGAGGAAGTGAGGCTTGGTACCTAGGCCATTCAAAAGAAAGGAAGTTTCAAGTATCTTGGGTCTATTATACAGGGAGATGGGGATATCGACGAAGATGTTTCACATCGTATTGGTGCAGGGTGGATAAAATGGAGGCTCGCCTCCGGAATGTTGTGTGACAAGAGAGTGCCACCAAAACTTAAAGGCAAGTTCTACAAAGTGGTGGTTAGACCGACTTTATTGTACGGGGCGGACTGTTGGCCAGTCAAGAACTTTCATGTTCAGAAGATGAAAGTCGCGGAAATGCGAATGCTGCGATGGATGTGTGGGCACACTAGGAGGGATAGAATTAGGAATGAAGATATCCGGGACAAGGTGGGAGTGACATCGGTGGAGGACAAGATGCGGGAAGCGAGGTTGAGATGGTTTGGGCATGTGAAGAGGAGAGGCACAGAGGCTCCAGTGCGGAGGTGTGAGAGGTTGGCTATGGACGGTTTCAGGAGAGGTAGAGGGAGGCCAAAGAAGTATTGGGGAGAGGTGATTAGACAGGATATGACACAGTTTCAACTTACCGAGGACATGACCTTACATAGGAGGTTGTGGAGGACTCAGATTAGGATAGAAGGCTAGGTTGCTTATCCTTTCACCATAGTAGTTGTAGTTTTGCTCATTCGTTTATTGTCATTTGATTTCTGCTTATATTTATTGGGCTTTTGTACTTTGATTATCTTATTTATCTATGGTAGTTAGTGCTCCTTTCTATCATAACTTTCTCGCTTTTGTTATTCCTCGTTTTCATATTGTTTTTTATATGGTTGGCCCTATCTGACCTTTTGTCTTGTTTTCCTCTTGTTTTCCTCTCTTGAGCCGAGGGACTTTCGGAAACAGCCGCCCTACCTTTCAAGGTGGGGGTTAGGTCTACGTACACTCTACCCTCCCCAGATCCCACATGGTGGGATTCTACTGGGCTTCTTCTTGTTGTTGTTGTTGGGATTCTGCAGAAGTTAGGCCTTAAGGCTTAACTTTTGCCCGAGTGGGCCTAATTTGCTACGAAATTCTGCCTTGCGATTTTTTATTTTTTTATACTCTGCTTGGTTCAAACCCATAATTTCAGGGGTATTTTCGGCCATTTAAAGTGCCGAAGGGCAAAATTAAAAACCAGTAATTTGAGAGACAAAAATTAATGACCACCCCTTATTGCATTTGTGCGAATGAACAGGCGAGTTAGAGAAATTGGGCTTTCTTAATTATATAACTTACCTAAAGTATCTCCAGATTTGAATGTTTGATTAGCAGCCCACTTTTGGTAATCAGCTTCTCCACCACGAGGAACAGTCCATCCAAGATCACCACCAACATTATGTGTTCCTGCAGCACCACAACTTATAACACAGACTAAAACCAAAATAAAACTAACAAATTCCAACATTTTTTCCATAATCTCAAACTTCACTTGTGTTTATGTTCTTCAGGTCGTCCCTGCTTTTTTTTTTTTCTCCTTTTTTCTTTCTAATTTCGTAGGAAAAATATAGACTATAGTTGGGGTTTCCTTATGGTGAAGAGATAAGATTAGGAAGTACGATCAAATATCAATGGTTGGAAAAAGGAAACAAAAATGCAAGTTCAACTTGGAGCTAGTTGATGGCTAAAGGATAGCAACTACATATATGAATGGGACCTCTCCTATGGACCATGCATTGTCTAGGAGATTAGGACTTCGACCTTTAATAGTAGTATAATTTGGTTATTTGTGTAAGTTTTAGTGATGTCTTAATAGAGCCCAACGGAGTTAAGATTTTCAAGTTTGTGAGTTTTGAAAAAAATTTAATCAGAAAACCATTAATTGCACGGTTTGTCCTTCAATGGTTTTTAATTTTTGGCCTTCAAAATTGACTTATGTCTAGCGGGGTTTAAGTTCATTAAGGTGCGGGCATAACTTGCGAGATATTATGATACGAAAATATAAACTTATGCCTGTGAAAACATGGTTTGTTATGAGGTAAAAAATCAAAGACTAGCACAACATATATAAGGACAAAAGTGCAAATGGCCCAAAAATTTATCTACAGTACTCGATTTTTTTTTTTTTTTGCGCGGATTGTCCTTCATTTCGGGTGGTCTTTAATTTTTGTCCTTCAAATTGGTAGTCTTTAATTTTTGGCCTTCGTCTAATACCCGGAGGTTCTGGGTTCGAATCTCAGCTCAACAGAAAAAAGAAGAAATTTTCGTGAGGCAGAGTTTTACCTTCAGGCCAAAATTCTGCCTTAAAGCAGAGTTTTGAAGGCAAAACTCTGCTTTGTGAATCCAAACTCTACCTTGCGATTTTTTTTAAAAAACAAAATGACGGAGCAGGGGTTCGAACCCGAAACCAAGGGACTTTTAGCGAAGGACAAAAATTAAAGACCACCAATTTGAGGGACAAAAATTAAAGACCACCCCCAGCGAAGGCCAATCCTGCAAATTCCCCGTTTTAATTTTAGGAATTTTTACGCGTTATAACTACTTCTAATACATAATTAGTGATAATAACTACCTTTTATTTTAATTACTGATAATAACTAAATACTTTTCTAATTTAACTATTATAGCTACACAGTAACTTTCAATTACTATTTCACAAATACACCTAAAAATTAGTACCCCCAATCTCATATCCCCTTTTAATGGTAACAATATTAATCACTTAATATGCATTACCATTCTCTCTCCTTTTTCATAAATTCTTACCTTTTTTAAAAAAAAAGAAAAAATATGTGAATGCCTAGTGAAATAGTCGTCTTCTTCTTCTCTTCACCCTTCTGCAAAAATTTCACTTCCATTCTCACAAATCAAGAAGATTCGTCGTATTCTTTCTTCTTCCTTTAAAAAAAAAAAAAAAAAACCTTAAAGTACTCTTCTTTCTTCTTTTAAAGTTCCAGTATATCAATCGTCACCTCAGCTTCTATTGCCTTGTGAATTATTAAAAATCACAGTAATTCGATTTTCTATTTTGGGGTATTGCAATCCGAAACGGTATTTTCAGTACGGTTATTTCGATTCAAGGCATATGTGGTCAAAGTTGGCCTCTTTCACGTTCTATCCCATCTCGTTTGTTTCATGAAATTTTCGCTATTTGTGTTATTATTCTTCCACAAAATCAACTTGGTGGAAGTGATTGTTTTTGTTCCAAGTCGTGGTGGTGGTTATGGCGGCGCACACGAGAGAAGGGGAGAGAGAAATTTTTTTAGGGTTTTGAGAAGATGAAAAAGATATGTATTTGTGTATGTTCTATGATATAACTACTAATTGTTGTGGTTGGTGGTGTATTTTTGTAAGTTTTTCTATATATTTGTGTATTTTGTTCAAATTAATTCCATCAGTTCATCTAGTTTCAAATACACGGGTGACACAAATACATGGTAAGTTTTCTATATATTTATATATTTGTTCAAATTAATCCCATAAAATACACGGCTGATGCAAATTATTACTCATGCAAATACATGAGATTTAATATAAAATACATGGGGTTTGATTGGAAACTTCAAATGCATTAGTTATGTTGTCAAATACATGGGTAAATAAAAAATGAAATCAGTATTGAAAACTTCAAATACATTACCACTAAATACATGGGTGATGCAAATTGTTACTCACACAAATACATGATATTTAATATAAAATACATGGAGTTTGATTGGAAACTTCAAATACATTAGTTATGCTATCAAATACATGGGTAAATAAAATACGAAATCAATATTGAAAACTTCAAATACATTGGCTGTTGAATGTTTTCAAATTTTGAATTTTTGATTTTTTACGTTTGAATGTTAAAGATTGGATGAAGGACTAGAAAACGGTTATGAAAAAGAAATCTAAAATCTGATAATGTGGAAGAGTATGGTAAAAAGTATCAATTAATAACTAATTAAATGTATGGTAAAAAATACCAATTAATAACTAATTAAATGTATGGTAAAAAATACCAATTAATAACTAATTAAATGATCCCACCGTTATAGCCTAAAATCAAGGGATATGTTTTTTTTTACTGTGTTTCTATGAATTTACACACATCAAATACATCTGAAAAAATACCTTAATTTGGGAAAACATAGCTACAAATGGTAATATTTAAAAGGATAGCTATAAATGATAGGAAACTACCATAAGGTACTCATTTGAGTAATTTTACCCTTTTATACCAAGCTATTGAGTATATCATGACTTGGTAACTTTCATATAACCCTTACTATTAATCATATTTGATTAATATATTTTCATCTTAATCTATCACTTAAATATTTTAAATTTAACATAATTTAAATTTCCTACTGCTGATATCAAGACAATTAACAATTGTTTTACTAAGATTAAATCCACTAACTTAAAATTTTGGATCTGTCACCGAAATTAAGGTTGGTGACGGATTGGGGCTACATGATTGCCTTAACTAGCCATATATATATATATATATATATATATATATATATATATATATACATACTAGCAATACATGCCCGTGCGATGCACGAGCCGAACGTGTCTATTCACTTTAATTAGCCAGTCTTTAAGGTTTGTATTTTGAAAATAACTTTTAAAAACATTCTAATTGCTATTATATATACAAAATGTATTTTATGTACCATCACTTTAGTTGTAATTAAAAGTCTTTGAGATGGAAAGAGTCGGACTTCTTTATCATTATCATGACAATGAAAGTTGTTCATTAATGTAAAAGAAAATTAGTAAGAATATGAGGGAAAATTAATATTTTGATTATCAATTTTTTCTTTTAAATTCTTTAATATTTTATATGTATACCGACATGTTGATATCCATTTCAATTAAGTAACTGTTCAGATCCAAACATAAGAACCATTTTGTTGTATATATTGGATTAAAATATTTTTATTAAGTTAATTAAAAAATATATTATAAGTTTTTATATTAATCGTTAAATAATATAAAAATATTATTATATTATTTAGTAATGTGGCCAAGCGAGTACTTCATTTTTATTAATTTTTAAAGAACGTGAAAAGTCAAGTATAGTAATGTGACCAAGTAATATGAGACGGAAGGAGTACTTCATTTATTAATTCTTAAATAACGTGAAAAGTCAAAAGTGAACAAGTAAAAAGTGAACAAGTAAAAGTGCACGGAGGAAATAAATATGTGTCGGAGAATTAAAATAGAAGTGCACACGTGTATACATGAGAAGAGAACAAATATTCAGCTAGAACACGAAAAATCAAAAGTGAACAAGTAAAAAGTGAACAAGTAAAAGTGCACGGAGGAAATAAATATGTGTCGGAGAATTAAAATAGAAGTGCACACGTGTATACATGAGAAGAGAACAAATATTCAGCTAGAACACGAAAAATCAAAAGTGAACAAGTAAAAGTGCATGGAGGAAATAAATGTGTAGGAGAATTAAATTTGAAGTGCATACGTCTATACATGAGAAGAGAATTAAATATTAAGTACTATGATACATGTCTACGTTAATATGGACGAAGGGAGTACTCATTTTTATTAATTGTTAAAGAACGTGAAAAGTCAGGTACAGTAATGTGGCTAAGTAATATGGGACGGAAGAAGTACTTCATTTATTAATTCTTAAATAACGTGAAAGGTCAAAATGAATAAGGAAAAGTGCACAGAGGAAATAAATGTGTCGGAGAATTAAAATAGAAGTGCACACCTATATACATGAGAAAAGAATAAATATTCAGTACTATGACATATACCCATATGAGATTTATTAATTCTCAAAAAATGTGAAAAGTCAAAAGTGAACAAATTAAAGTGCATGGAAGAAATAAATTTGTGTAGGAGAATTAAAATTGAACTGCATATGTCTATACATGAGAAAAGAATAAATATTCAACTAGAACACGAAAAGTCAAAAGTGAACAAGTAAAAGTGCACGGAGGAAATAAATGTATCGGAGAATTAAATTTAAAGTGTATACGTCTATACATGAGAAGAGAATAAATATTTAACTAGAACACGAAAAGTCAAAAGTGAACAAGTAAAAGTGCACGGAGGAAATAAATGTATCGGAGAATTAAATTTAAAGTGTATACGTCTATACATGAGAATGGAATAAATATTTAGTATTATGACACATGTCTACATGAGATATAAAAATAGTTGGATAAAGTGTACAAATTATATAGCTCATGATACAAAAATTTAATATGGGTACAATTCGTGAAGCTGTTGGTACAAGCTTGGGGAGCCGTGCTCGTACCCCCAAGCCGCTTATTGTATATAGAAAAGTTGGCGCAGAATGGTGCAAAATCCTAAACTATAGTAAAATGTATACTATGTGTTACCTTCTAATAATTTTATCTCTAAATCAAGTAAAAAAATTTAAAAACTAAAAGATATGTAAATTTATAATAACGATTCATGATCAAGCGGTATAATTAAATAGGAATATGATGACGAGTCTCTATGATTTTAATTAATTGGTTTTCCGTTTTAGAGAAGAATTTATGAAGGAAAAAAAAGTATTGAATTGAATAAATCATGGTATTTTGGCAACCTTTTCAGTTTTCATTTTTTATAAAATTTGCTCTAATTCAACTCAAGATTTTCTTTAATTTAACTTAATTTTTTAGTAGTAGAAATTAGCAGCTTTTGACAAAGTCGTAGGAGCAGCTTTCACTCAAACCCAAAACCCATATGAAGAAAGTATTTTGTTGTTGATGTTCTACACATTATTTGCTTTTCTTATGAGTGATAAAATCAAGTTATTCACTTTGTATGGAGTACTAAAGATTGTGATTAATTTTGTTGTACTTTGGTATGAACTTGAAGTTTCCATACGGCTTTGTGTCTGTTTTCTAAAAAATTTACGCATAATATTTTTTATATTATCCGCGCATTACACGGATATGTATACCAGTACTAAAAGAACGGAACAATTTTACCTACAAGTGGCAAAGATAACACACGTTACAAAACAAACAAGAACGCGACGAAAGATGGGAGGGTAAATTTCACATATAGTTATGTAACTATCACTTTTTTTAAAAAAAAAAAAAAAACAAGTCACTTAACTATCTTTTCTAACACATAGTCATTAAACTTTGAGTATACTAACACAAGAGTCACAAAACCGGAAAATACAAACTTTCTGGTGGATAACTCCTTTTTTATTTTTAAATCTAATAAATAAAATTTAATTTGAAACTCCGACCCCACCTGTTCAACCTTTTTGCCTTTATATGTTTCTACTTAGAAACAAACATAATTTTTTTTTTTAGCAGTGGGTGTCTGGTAACAGAAATTTCCGAGTAAGAACTTTTAAGTTTGGGGATAGAGTGCAAGGGAATTCTACCTTTAGGTTTGGGTACCGTCAATATAAGAACAACTGGAATATGAAGCTCCTGCAAAATTTTATTTACAATTTTCTTTTAAAATATTAACACAATTTCATTTGTAATTTTATTTTGTACGTTCAAAACTTTAAATTTCCACATCCACTTAATTATAAAACTTGGAGGTGGAAGCACAAATAGTCCTCCATCCTACCAACACTAGTGCATAGTTAGTCCTAGATAACTAATTCCATCCCAAACTAACAGAATACTTCAGCTAGCTTGAAAAGACGAAATACTTCAGGTGTCATCATTGAAGGCGGTGACTATTACTATATATATACACCAACACATCAAACATTGGAGTTTGAAAGCCACAACCACAAAATACTCATTTGTGTTAATAAATTTGATGAAGGAAAATATTTTATTCATATACTAATAAACTAAAATCTCTCTTATTTTTTCTTATTACGAAAATAGCTAGCAACATCCATATTTATAATATAGTATGAAATCTACTTTAACTCAAGACATGAAAATCTATTCCTATATTAATTTGACTATAAATTCTAATTCCTAACAAGACATGAATTAAAATACTAAATCCTAAACAATTTTGGTTTTCTACAACTTAATTTGAATTATTATTTACAACATTCTCCCATAATTCAAAATTATATATCCAATTTTTTTCCACTTGTCACCATCTTCAAATTTTATTGAAGCACATAAGCAGCAACCTCGTTGATGCACTTGTCACCAATCATCAATCAATTGTTGAAGCACTTTCTCTTCAACATTCACAATCGTTGGAGCACTTTCTCTTCAACATTCCAATTTATTGATGCACTTTCTCATCAACTTTCAACTATTGAAGCACTTTCTCTTCAACCTTCAATTGTCTAACACCCATTATTTATTTTCTTTGTTGTGTTGGAGCACTTCTCTCCAACTTCCCATAGTTGATGCACTTCTCATCAACATTCAATTGTCGAAGCACTTCTTTTCAACCTTCCCTCCAACTCTCATTGATGCACTTTGTCACTAACACTCTTTTTTTTTTTTTTTTTTTTTTTAATTTAACCCACTTCTCTAAAAAAATTGTTTTATTTAGAAGATCGTTCCTTCCTCTTGTGCAAGTTTGTTCGCACCTCTTGAGACCTGCAATAGTTTTTTCAAGCATTCTCAGCATGATTATTTTTCATGCCTATATTAGTGGCTTGGCGTTTGCCAACATAATCTTTGGCCAGACAGGCGACACATATGGGTTATAGCCGCTCGCCGGCAGTGAAAGCTATTTGATTCTAGTAGAGATCTAGTAGTTCAATTGGTTGATTACCTGAACTTTTACCTTGTTGGTGAGGGTTCGAATCCCCACATTATAATCGCCTCCCCATTTCCCATTCTCCTATCCCCTATGTAATAAAAATAATTTTTTTAAAAAAAAAATCTCTAGTAATATACAGGTTTAAAAAAAAAACTATTTGATTCTCTTTCAAGCTCTGATACCAATTTGAAAGAAAATATTTTATTCATAAACTAAAAAATCTCTCTTCTTCTTCCTTATTATGAAAATAGCTAGTAGCATCCCTATTTATAATAGTATGAAACCTATTTTAACTCAAAACAGGAAAGCATGTTCCTATATTAATTTGACTATAAATCCTAACTAGACATGAATTAAAATACCAAATTCTAACAAATTTTGATTTACTACAACTTTGAATTATTATTTACAACAGTTAAGATATTATATTTTGCTTTACAAAAATAAAAAGAAAAAGACAAACCCACCATTTACCTGCTTTTAACCCATACTCCTTAAAACATATTTTTGCGTAGATGTGCTTAATCAAGTTTAATCTTAATTAATAAGTTTCATATAAAAAATTCCGAACAACGATTAAGTGATGCTAAAAATTAAAATCTGGCAGTCTACTCATGGTGATGATTATATCTATATGGAGAGGGCTCTGATTTTTGTGTGCCGATTTTTCTGTATGGTAGTATGGGTCGTGGGAGAGTGACAGTTGTTCAAGTTTTATGAGTGGAGAGTGCAAAAGTTGTTAACAATTAATGCATGGTAGTGCGAGAGGAGATGGTGAGATTAAAAATTCCACTACTATGAAAAAACTCAAATCACTACTTATATTAGATTTTGGGCATGTTTGTCCAAGTTTCTTAAAATTATTCATTTTCATTCTGAAAAGACTTGTTTCAAAATAACTTTTCAAAAATTAATAATTTAAAGAGAAATAATTTGTGTTTGATAAATTTATTTTGAAAGTATATTTTTTTATTACTTATTAGACAAATTATGTAGGCTCCGAGCAGCTTGGCCAAACAGACTATCAAATAAAATTTGAAAACATAAAATAAAATTATGTAAAGTTTGAGATACCAAACTCAAATTGTAACTTTGCAAATTAATGATCAATGGAGACGAAGGTTAAATAAATAAAAAAAAGAATAAGCAAGAGGAGAAGATTATTGTATTTATATTTAAGAGATAAAAATTACCCGATTATCAACTAATAGGAACGAACAAGACGGCGTATGCCCTTGCTGCGCACGGGCCTAACACTTTGGATTATAGTGTATCTATGTGTATGTAGTTGTGTTTGGGTAGTGATAATATATATATTTTATATTGCTAATAAACATACATAAGTTTGCATTATTTTTATGCACACACACACACACACACACACACATATATATATATACTATGTTCAAAACATGATTACTATAACATTGTAGTTTTTGCTCCGTATCCAAAACTTTATTATATTAGTGTTTGCTACGAATACAAAGTTTGAAAAAATTTATTAATACTTTTTAAAAGACCAGGCTTGTTTAAAAGGCAACTATTTTCCTCTCCTTGAGATAAAACAATAGCAATATTTAAGCATCAGTTGATACTTTGGATTTTAATTCGATTAATTAAAGGTGTAAAATATTCTATTGTTAATGTATGTAGATTGGACCTAAACAATAATTATTATTTTTTTTATCAAATTTTGATTTGGATAATTCTAATTCAAATTATTAAATTAGTTTTACATGTTTAAAACAAAACAAAGTAGAAATTTGATTTTCTATTTAAACGAAGAACTATTATTTTTTAATTTTTGATAAATATTCTTGGTTTAGCTCATTTTACTTGTCATGTTGTCTTTTGCACGGTTTTTTAAGGAAACGTCAATTAGAATTATAATTTGACTTATTTACCTTATTCATTATTTAATCTCCATTTAATATTATTTTTTATTTTACGACATTAATCTCTTTTCACATTTATTAGAGTAAGAATAAAAATAAAAAAATAATTAAATTCTGTTTTAAAATATAAATATTTTAAGTATATTTATATTAGTAAACATAAAAAATAAATGAAACCGCGAAATAGCAAATACAACAGTTAAATATCTAGATTAGATCTCAGGATAATATAAGAAAAGAAAGGAAATTGTATGGTATGGCTACTTAACCTTTTGAAGAAAAACAATAATATGAGATCCATGTTTTTTGCTGTACAATAATTTCACTTGCCCCCACAAATGGGTTGATACGCATGTGACAATGAATCCACTATTATTGACTTAATGGAGGTATGATTTTTTAATATGGGTTGCACGTTTTATTTTTTTGACATTGCTTTTTTTTTTTAAATATGGGGTCCACTTTTATTTTTTTAATATGGGGTCAATCTTTTTTTTTTACATGAGTTTAGAGATGGTGGGGTCCACTTTTTTTCTTTTTATTTTTTATTTTTTTATATTGCTTGACATTTTTAGTATGGGGCCCACCTTATATATATATATATATATATATATATATATATATATATATATATTTTTTTTTTTTAAGGTGACTGATGAAGCATGGGTTTTACCCATGCTTCTACATAGTAGTAATTTTTTATATTGCTTAGTGTTTTTAGTATGAGGCCCACCTTATAATTTTATTTTTTTTGTAAGGTGGTAGACGACGAAGCATGGGTTTTATAGTAGTAAAAGTTCAATCACAATGAACATAGATGAAAAGGGAACGTATTCTTTGACGAAATTTGAATGCAGTGAATGTACTTGATCTTAGTCATGATCAAGCTAACAGGAATTCCCAAACGAATTAATACTCTCTCCGGATTAAAAAAAGTGTCCATTTAGCCTTTTTTTTTTGGTAAAAAAAGGTGTCCACTTATTAAATCAAGAAACAATTAATCTTATCCTTCCAGATTTGCCCCTATTAAGTGTTATGTGATCATATCTCAATACATATTTAATTAAGAGCAGTTTAGTCAATTTATATTTTTTTTTCTTGGAGTGAATAGCTTCTTAAGGGATGTGCAAATGGCTAAGTGGATTCTTTTTATCGGGACGGAGAAAATCTTAATCACTAATCTATGAAAAGGGGCTTCATTTTATTAGCCTTAAAAATGCTCTTGCTCTCTGTAAGGAGCGAGGAGTGCCATGCTTTTAGTGAAAACAACACAAAATACTCATAAAATCTAAATTAATTATCTATTGTTGCCCCCATTAAAACTAGTTACACCAATACCTATTCGGCCGAAACAAATTACCCGAGATATACCTCCTTTTCTAATTCCCACATACCTAATTTTTAGTCTTTATCCTTTAGCTTTTAATCTTTTGTCATTTTTCTTATTTTATCTTTGTCCCTTTTTTTGTTTTTTTCTAATTTTTCGTTAAAGATAAGATATTAGCTTATTATTTTTACACTAATAAGAATATAGAAAAATTAAATAATTAGATTAAAAAAATGCAATTAAGAAAAAATACTAAGATCACTAACTTATTTCTTAAGATATAAATTAATAGAAAACATATTTTATATTTTTTTAGGAATAGAAAAAACTTTATATATAACATATGATTTTATTTTTTCTATTTGTTTCACAAGCACAACTTGCTAAAATGATATAAAAATTAAAATATAAAATTATGCTTAAACTCTATTTGTGTATTTTTAATCTTTTGATGGAATAAACTTGTCCTTTATGATACTCTATCAGTATATAATATATACCATGTTGGTATCATCGAAGACCGAAGAGTGTTTGTTTTGAAAGAATGGTCCAGTCCTTCATGATACTCTGTCAGTATATGATATATACCATGTTGGTATCATAAAAGACCGGAAGCTTTTGCAAGGAATGAATCAGTCTTTTATGATACCGTATCAATATATAAAATATACCATGTGGCATCATAGAGTTTTGAGAATTATTATTTTAGTTTTTAAGAAATAAGTTGTGTTTTTCTTGAAGGAACGAATCAGTCCTCTATGATACTTTGTCAATATATGATATATACCATGTGAGTATCATTGAGGACTGAGAAGGAATGTACAAGTCATTTATGATACCCTGTCAGTATATGTTATATATCATGTGAGTATCATAGAGGACTCTAGTATTTTTTTATAAAGAATAAACCAGTCTTCTATGATACCCTGTCAGTATATGATATACCATGTGGGTATCATAGAGGATTGAAATGTGTTTTTTTTGACGAATTGAAGTAGTCCTCTATGATACCCTATATATACCATGTGGGTATCCTAGAGGACTGAGGAGTGTTTTCTTTTGAAGAAATGAACCAATCATTTAGGGACCCTATTAGTATATGACATATACCATGTGAGCATCACAGAGGACTGAGTAGTGTTTTTCTAAGGATTGAATTTGCCATCTATGATACTCTTTTTAGTCTATGATATATACCAGGTTGGTATCATAGAAAACTAAGTGATTTTCTTGAAGGAAAGAATCGTCAGTCATGTATGATACTATGTCAATATATGATATATTCAATGTGAGTATCATATTATACTGCAACAGTATACTTCAACTGCTACTGATTTCATATACCATATGATAGAAAAAATTATTTTTTGAGATATAGAAGAAAAAAAAACATATCAATTATCCTGTTTTTGATATAAAAAAGGAAAAATAAAGGAGCCAAAAGGTATGTAGAATTAGATTATGAAAAAAATAAAAAATAAAGATTTTTTTTTGAAAAAAATTAAATTAGAAAAGGATAAAAAGTAAATGAAAATTACCAGAAATTAAAAAACAAGAATAAATAAAACATAGGAAAAATGGTTAATCAAATTAGATTATGGAGATAAAACAAATGAAATTAAAAAAAAATAGAAAAAAAAAGAAGAGAAAGGAGCTAGAATTAAATATGGAATCAAATTATGGTGAAAAGGAAAATAAAAAATAGTATGATTTGAAAAAGAAAAAAAAAACAATAAAAGGAGAAAATAATTTTGAAAAAAAAAAGAGAAAAAAGAAAAGAAGATAAGAAGTAGAAAAGTAAAAAAGAAAAGAAAAAAGAGACAATTATCTACAAAAGCTATAATATGTAGAAAGGGTAAATAGTTTTTTGGTATGAAAGTAAAAGGGGCATGAAATGGTAATTATTTGTGTATAGTGGACATTTGTGTTCTTTTCCTATACTTTTTATATAGAGAGTTTTGTGTTACGTGGGTTTGTATTAAGGCTAAGAGTGTGTTTGGCATGTAGCAAATATCTTGTTTTTGGCATGTTTAGTTAGTACACATGTCTGAAAAATATTTATTTAAAAAAAATAAGTTCTTTAAAAATGAGAGAAATAATTCCGCTAATGAAAGTAGGGAAAACGAGTCTCATAAGTGACATTGCCTCTGCATCCTCTAACACTATAAATATTTATCTATACCGGTGTTTACTGATTTTGATGAGATCCATTTAATGCCATAGAGTTAATGAATTTCCTTGCATTTAGTCTTTTGCACTGCATTTATTTTCAGCCGTTAGCCGAGGAATCTACGTCTTGAGCAATTTTCTCGTACTTTAAGCTTCATAGATAAATCAAAATCGTAAATTAGTTCAGATGATTACTATGATTTTTATCAGATATTTGATTTTGAAATGTAATCATGTGACATTATTTCATACTAAGATTTTCAGAATTCAAAAAGAACGATTTTATTATATCAAGATTTTACTTACATGTTAAGATAGAAATGAAAGATTAGTTGGTTCACTCGATCAAATTAAGGCATTGACTGCCGATCGCGACTCAATCTGAAATTAGATCATAACACACGTAGAATCTGGATTTCAAATGAAAAAATTGCGTGAAATAAAATTTTGAAGAAAAAGGTTTGAGCTTCAATTTTTTTGTTATCAATTCAATAATCGCTTTAGCATATAAAACACTGCGTACTTGATTTTGGTGAAAAGCGTATTGTGAACGCACAACTCGCCCTATTGTGACATTTGCCCTATAAGTCAAATTTTGCTTGAACATTTACAACAACTCTTATAGTAAAAATTGAGTTTGACGAACATATAGCATTTTTCTTGATTGTGGTGGACAATGATATATACATTTTGCAAAGTTTACCAAAAAACAATATATAAAAAGAAAAGAAAAGAAAGACTCGTTAATGTAGCAAAAGAAAAGAAAGACTCATTAATGTAGCTCATTCTAGAACAATACTCACAGTTATTTACGATACTTGTGCTCTTCCAAGAAGCTGAAGCTATTATTTGGGAGAAGGTACGAAATCCTCCTCCTTCCAAGAAGCTGAATCTGTATACGGTAAAAACCGGATATAAGTCAAACCGGTGGAACGAGGAACCGGAGGAAGGAATGAGAATGTGCTGGATGCTATTCGCCCTTGACCGGAGTAGTGCCTGGGCCGGAGCTGAGTGAGGGCACCAACTGATCTGCCTTCTGCATCGTTGAAACGGCCAAGCCCGGTGACTCGAGCATTCATGGCCGTTGGTCCGTGTAGCTATTTGCCCGAGCAGCCGTTGGTCCGTGTGGCCGTTGTAGGCGGGCCACGCGCCAGTAACGTCCAGTCATGGTCAACCACCCACCATGCGTGTGTCAGACGGCGCCGTCAGTCTAATCCCACCAAATCCGTGCAGAGCTATCTTTGTTATTATTATTTTATTAGTTCACATTGTATGAGACCCATGGGGGTCACACTATAAATAGAGCACATCCCCCTCCTTTGTAGGGGTTGGTTCCTTTTACTTTCCAAGAACACTTATAATAGAAGAATTCATATATACAATCTCTCTCTTAATATTTGATTCGGCCAAGGCCGTTTGTTTCCATCATTATTGTGTTTCTTCCCTCAAGTGTTTCACATTGTTCATAAACGTTTACATTCATAGCAAATTGTCATCAGTAGCCGTTTTATTAAAGAACTCTCATATACATATTTTCTCTATCTACCATACATCAAGACCCAAAACACATATCCTATACCTATTTACAAATTTAATTGATTATCCGAATTCGGGGTAAACAGTTTGGCGCCCACCGTGGGGCTAGGATAATAGTGGTCTTTGGCCTTGATTTCTATTATATTCATCAAAATAAAAAACGTCCCTGCCCGTCTCTGTGAAAACAGACTAAATGGCTGACATCGAACAATCCGGTCATGTCAATAACACCGAGATTGTGGCGGAAAACGAAGGAAGCGGACTACGGGCATTGTCGAACCCCGCTGACCCGAACCCCGTCGATTCAAGGGAGGGACTCAACCGGAAAAATACCGTGGATCAAGAGAATGCCGCCCTACCGGCCACTGATCCTCTAAATACTCACAATTCCGTTACATTGTCCCGGGATCGGGGTCGGAGAGAACCGGAAGCGCCAAACGACGGTGTTAACTTACGTTTAATTTTTGAAATGTTGCAGGAACAAAGAGCGGCAATCGCCGAGCAAGGAATAGCGATTGCCCAGCTGCAGAGCGGAAAGGGTGAAACAGGGCCGGAAAAGGCAAAGGGTACTGCCGAAACCGGAAGAAACGAGGCACGAATGGTCGAGAGCGACGGATCCGGGGCCAGCTCCTCTACCGAGGTTCTAAAGATGCTCGAAACTTTGGCGAAACGGGTAGATTCAACCGAAAAGAGGGTCGAGACATACAATTCTCGGGTGGACCAGATACCGGGGGCTCCACCTTTACTGAAGGGGCCGAATTCGAAAAGGTACATTCAAAGGCCTTTTCCACCGAGTGCGGCCCCGAAACTGATCCCGAAGAGGTTCAAAATGCCCGATATACAGAAGTATGATGGCACAACGGACCTGCACGAGCACGTGACCTCATATACCTGTGCCATAAAGGGTAATGATATGGAGGAAGATGAGATCGAGTCGGTGTTGCTGAAAAAATTTGGGGAAACTCTGTCGAAGGGAGCGTTGACGTAGTATGACCACCTACCCGAGCATTCGATTACTTCTTTCGAAATGCTCGCCGATGCCTTCGTAAAGGCACATGCCGGTGCCATAAAGGTGCAGGCCCGTAAGGCCGATATCTTCCGAATAATCCAAAGGGACGATGAGCTGCTGCGGGAGTTCGTCAACCGGTTCCAGAGGGAACAGATGGAACTCCCCCCGTTGCCAGAAGAATGGGTCGCGCAAGCTTTCACAAAGGGGATCAACATGCTAAGTTCAGCTGTTTCGGCCAAATTGAAAGAAAATTTGCTGGAATACGAGGCCGTGACATGGGCCGATGTCCACAATCGGTACGAGTTGAAGATTCGGGTGGAGGATGATCAGTTCGAGCTCTCGTCGGTAAAGTTAAAAGTGAATAGAAGTTTCGAGAAACTGAGGAAGGGTTATGAAACGAAGTCTGAATCATCAAAAGAAAGGTTTCGGCCATACTCCCACTCGGAGAGACCAAATTTCAGGTCGGAAAAGTCATGGGAAAGCCCGAGCCACTTCTCAGGTCGAGGTAGCAAGCGGGTCGAGCGCTCGTCAAACAGCCGGGGGCTCTCGTTCAGGAGTGATGCCGGAAGTTCTGCCAGCAATAAGGGTCCACCGAAGATTTCGGAGTACAACTTCAACGTCAGTACTTCGGATCTTGTCTCGGCAACGGGATCCAAACATGGTGTGTGAATATCACGGAACCCATGGTCACAAAACTGAGGATTGCCGCCAGTTGAGAGAGGAGGTAGCCCAGTTATTGAAAAACGACCACCTCCGAGATCTATTGAGCGAGCGAGCCAAAAATCACTACAAGGAAAGGGAAGCTCATCGGAGGGTCGAACCGGT
Organism: Lycium barbarum; assembly: GCF_019175385.1. NCBI lineage: Eukaryota > Viridiplantae > Streptophyta > Magnoliopsida > Solanales > Solanaceae > Lycium > Lycium barbarum. Next base: position 12,845,638 of record NC_083343.1, read on the forward strand.
TGAGCATACCATCAACATGATAGTTGGGGGTATTAACGTCCCTCGGGGGTCGATAATGAAACGGACCAAGGTCTCTATTGTTCGTGAAAAACGCATCCGAGACCATTCAACCGGGGGCTCTATTTCCTTCGATGACGAAGACGCGGAAGGCATCATTCAACCGCACAATGATGCACTGGTAATTTCTATACTCATCTTTAAAACTAAGGTTAAACGTATTTTGGTTGACCCAGGTAGCTCGGCCAACATCATCCGATGGAGAGTGGTCGAACAGCTAGGGCTGCTCGATCGGATCGTATTGGTGGCTCGGGTACTCAGTGGGTTCAATATGGCTAGCGAAACTACGAAGGGAGAGATCTCGTTGCCCGTGAACGTGGACGGCACCATTCAGCAAACGGTGTTCTATGTGATCGAGGGGGACATGAAGTATAATGCATTATTGGGCAGACCCTGGATACATAGCATGAGGGCAATACCCTCAACACTGCACCAGTTGCTGAAATTCCCCACCCCGGAGGGGGTGAAAACCATCCGAGGGGAGCAGCTCGCAGCAAAGGAAATGTTCGCAGTAGAGGAGGCGGCGCCCCTTGGGCCCCGGCCCAAGGAGCCGGCTCAGGAAGAGAAGGGTGTAACCGGAGGAGAGGTCCCCCAATAGCAACCAAAGTATACCGGGCCAGATCTGGTGCACGAAAAGGATGATTTCGGGATACCCAGATCTTTTGTCATGCTGGGTGACTCGGACGCGACCAAATCAACCGTAGAGGAGCTGGAGCAGATCATCCTGTTCGAGTTCTTACCCGATAGAAAGGTATACCTGGGCACGGGTCTTACCCCGGAGCTCAGGCGCAAATTAATTGAGTTTCTTCGGGCTAACGCCGATTGCTTTGCATGGTCGCATATAGATATGACAGGTATATCACCAGAAATAGCATCACACAAACTCAGCTTGGACGGGAAGTTTCCCTCGGTGAAGCAAAAAAGAAGGCCCATGGCGGAACCAAAACACGCCTTCGTGAAAGACGAGGTAACAAAGCTTTTAAAAATAGGTTCCATCCGGGAGGTGAAATACCCGGATTGGCTTGCTAACGTGGTGGTGGTGTCCAAAAAAGGTAACAAATTTCGAATGTGTGTCGATTATAAAGATTTAAACAAGGCATGCCCGAAGGATTCATTTTCATTGCCTCACATCGATAGAATGATCGATGCGACGGCCGGACATGAAATGTTAAGTTTTCTCGATGCTTACTCCGGGTACAACCAAATCCGGATGCACCCGGAGGATCAAGACAAAACATCCTTCATCACCCGTTATGGGACTTACTGTTATAACGTCATGCCTTTCGGATTAAAAAATGCCGGTGCAACTTACCAACGCCTAGTTAATGGAATGTTCGAAGAACAAATAGGGAAAACAATGGAAGTTTATGTTGACGATATGGTTGTTAAGTCCCTGGAAATAGAGGACCATTTAAAGCATTTGCAGGAAACCTTCGATGTACTCCGCAGATACAACATGAAACTCAACCCGGAGAAATGTGCCTTCGGCGTAAGGTCTGGTAAATTTCTAGGGTTCATGGTGTCAAACCGGGGAATTGAAATCAACCCGGACAAGATCAAGGCCATCGAGGATATCGAGGTCGTGAACAACATAAAGGGGGTACAGAAGCTCACCGGGAGGATAGCGGAGCTGAGCCGCTTCATATCGAGGTGCTCGGACAAGAGTCATCGTTTCTTCTCTTTGCTCAGGAAGAAGAACGACTTCATTTAGACACCGGAGTGCCAAGAAGCCCTAAGAGAGTTGAAGAGGTACTTGTCTAGTCCACCGTTGTTGCACACACCGAAGGCCGACGAGCCACTTTTTCTCTACCTAGCTGTCTCCAAAGTGGCGGTAAGTGGCGTTTTGGTCCGAGAAGAATCAGGTACGCAATTCCCTATCTATTATGTAAGTAGAACTTTGGGGGATGCGGAGACCCGTTACCCCCATTTGGAAAAGTTGGCATTAACGCTGGTAAGCGCTTCCAGAAAGCTCAAACGTTATTTTCAATGCCACCCCATATGTGTAGTAACCACCTACCCTTTGAAAAACATCATGCATAAACCGGAGTTGTCAGGTAGGTTAACAAAATGGGCTGTAGAGATTAGCGGTTACGATATCGAGTATAAGCCTTGAACGGCCATCAAATCCCAAATCTTGGCCGATTTTGTAGCAGATTTTACCCCGGCTATGGTCCCCGAGGTCGAAAAGGAACTTTTGCTAACCTCGGGAAAGACCACGGGCATTTGGTCTCTACACACGAACGGGGCCTCGAACCTTAGAGGTTCCGGACTAGGGATTGTCCTTAGGACCCCGACCGGGGTTGTCATTCGACAATCCGTTAAAACTGCTAAATTGACTAACAATGAAGCCGAGTATGAGGCTATGATTGCAGGTTTGGAATTGGCTCGAAGCATGGGAGCCGAGATAATCGAGGCAAAGTGCGATTCGCTTTTGGTCGCAAACTAGGTGAACGACGTGTTCGAAGTAAAGGACGAACGGATGCAGAGGTACCTCGAAAAAACCCAAGTGGTGCTTCATCAGTTTAAAGAATGGACCTTGCAGCACATACCGAGGGAGCAGAACAGTGAGGCCGACGCATTGGCAAATTTGGGATCCTCGGTGGAGGGGGAGGAAATTGACCCCGGGGCAACGGTGCACTTATCAAACACGGCCATAGAAAGCGGACACGCCGAAATATACACAATGGGCTTAACTTGGGATTGGCGCAATAAGTACATCGACTACTTGCGTGACGGAAAGCTCCCGAATGACCCGAAGGAATCACGGTCACTACGGACCAAGGCCGCTCATTTTTGCTTAGTGGACGACCAATTGTATTGACGCTCTTTCCTCAGTCCCCTGGCTAAGTGTTTGGGCCCCGGAGAAACGGAATACGTGATGAGAGAGATACACGAAGGAACCTGTGGGAGCCACTTCGGTGCAGAAGCTCTGGTTCGAAAAATCATCAGGGCCGGTTATTATTGGAATCGGATGGACGAAGACGCTAAAAGTTTTGTCCGAAAATGCGACGGATGTCAGAAGCATGCTCCGATGATTCACCAGCCCGGGGAGTTGCTGCATTTGGTGATCTCACCTTGGCCTTTCATGAAGTGGGGAATGGACATTGTGGGTCCGTTACCTCAGGCACCAGGTAAGGCCTGTTTCATTTTGTTTATGACTGACTATTTTTCTAAATGGGTTGAAGCACAGGACTTCGAAAAGATAAGAGAGAAGGAACTCATCGACTTCATATGGGATCACATCATTTGCCGTTTCGGCATCCCCTCCGAGATAACCTATGACAATGGTCCTCAGTTCGTGGGCGGCAAGGTCAACAATTTCCTCAAGGGATTGAAGATCAAGAAAATCGTATCAACCCCGTATCACCCATGCGCGAACGGACAGGCAGAATCCTCGAACAAAACGATAATCCAAAATCTGAGGAAAAGACTTGAAGCATCGAAGCACCATTGGAGGGAGATATTGCCGGAGGTGTTGTGGGCTTATAGAACCACATCCAAATCAAGCATGGGGGAAACCCCGTTCTCATTGGTTTACGGAGCCGAAGCCCTTATCCCCATGGAAGTCGGCGAACCGACCCTCTGTTTCAGGTATACCACCGAGGAGTCAAACGGGGAGGCCATGGCCGTGAAGCTCGACATCGCAGATGAACTACGCGAAAGCGCGTCGGTCCGCTTAGCGGCCCAAAAACAGAGGATGGAAAGATACTACAACCGAAGAGCTAACTTTCGGCATTTCCAAGTTGGGATTTAGTGCTTTGAAAAGTTACCTTGCACACCAAGAACCCCAACGAGGGAAAGCTGGGTCCGAACTGGGAAGGCCCGTACAAGGTAACCGGTATAACGGGCAAAGGATCGTATCAATTGGAGTCCATGGGCGGGCAGCATCTGCGTAATAACTGGAACATGGCCCATCTAAAGAGATACTACTGCTAAGGTATGGTCTCCCCGTGGTCTCTTATTAACTTTTCTCTTTTGCAGGAAGTCAAGAGCGGGACAAAATTAGAATCTAGATCTGAAAACACGTGTTGCACTCTTTTCCTTAGTACGGTTTTGTCCCAAAATGGGTTTTCCGACAAGGTTTTTAATGAGGCAACGAGTACAACGTGTTACTTAACAAATATGAAGGGCAAGTACCCGGATACCCGGTGTCGCATCCTCCGATTGGGGACATAATAGCACTCACCCGACCTCGGAGATCGGATAAGTGCTAGGGGAGTACTATGCCACACCGAAGATGACCCCGATTAAAGCAGACGGAGAAGCTCAACATTTGCTACGGCAAAACTAAGACCCGGTGTCACGACCCAACCCCGTAGGCCGTGACTAGTGCCCGAGTTGGGCACCCTAATGAACTTATCCAAATCGAATCACATACAAATAACATATACTGGCACAATTGTCACACGCTGCCCTAAATTATATCAAACTGTCTCAAGCGCATTTCAACACAACCATATACATATATATATATATATATATATATATATATATATATCAAAAGCCGACAAGGCTATCAAATGGCACAACGGCCCCAAAACATATACAAAATGCACGCCGACAAGGCTGCCATAGCGAATAGGATCATACAAACACATCTGAACAGAAGTAGGCACACACACTCACAAATACGTCTACAGACCTCTAAACAGACCAATCGAAACATATGGCGGGACAGGGCCCCGCCGTACCCCTGAACAAATATATACATATGTAACTAACGGACATATATACCAAAATGTAGGCTCTGGAATGAGAAGAGCACTCCAAACAGCAAAGGGGTGTCCTAAACTGGTGGATCACCAAACTGTGCGTCTGTACCTGCGGGCATGAAACGCAGCCCCCCCGAAGAAAAGGGGGGTCAGTACGAAATATGTACTGAGTATGCAAAGCAGAAGATACAGAAAACAAATCGGAGACATAAACGAAATAGAAGTACCGAACATAAGTACAAATCCAACATATCAAAATGTTTAGTTTGAAAATATAAGTCATGCATAGGGTACAGAAGAATATGGTCGCCCGCCCGTCGATGGCGCCATAACACAGCATAACACCGGAAGGTTTCAAATCTCCATATCCCCGTCACATATCATAACACAGCATAACACCATACACAGCATGACACCAAATATAAGTGGAACATAGCCCTCTAACGAGTGGCTCGATGAATCATAAACACAGCATAACTCCGGAGTATATCAAAGTGCGCACGACAACAGAACCGGCCCGGGACTCGGCGAAAGATGTAACAGAATGCACGAGTAGAATCGTGAGTAGTCATATGCATAAAATCATTATCATGAACTCAAACATAGATAAAATGATCATACTTGAAAATCGAAATAATAGTCATACCAAATTCTTTCAAAAATTCTCCGAATTACATAAAGGAAAGTCGCGGGACCCACGGACGGGTATTGACCCGAGCCGAGACCGCCTATGGAAAATATACTCATCATATGCCATATAAGCTCCTACAAAAATATGGAAGTAATCCGAGCCTTGCCGTGAAAGTTATGGCGTTTATAGTTCGGAATTCTTTAAAACAACTTTTCATGCAAAGTTTGGAAATCAATTATTTCAAAGGCATAATGGTTCATATTTCATCACATCATACATAGGAAGGCCAAGGAATATATGTAAAGATCATGGCGAGCTCGGATTTCGAATTTAGAATTTCCTTAAGGCTAGTAGTCTAGCCTATTTATAACTAAGACATGCCAAACGAAAGAAGGGTTGAGCTTTACATACCTCGCACGCACTCCAAGCTAACTCGACTAAAGTTAATCCTAATCTATGCCCCGGGCTCCCGAAGGTCTACAATTACGCCAACGAATATCGAACATTAGACATAGGCCCTTAGGCGATTTATTCCAAATTAACACTAAATTCTACAGAAATTTGGGCAGCATTTCCTCTTTAAATAGGCCAACCCGAGAATTTAACTCATCCAAAATCAACAACAACAACAACAATAACCAACCTAGCAACTCCAATAACCAATCCGAAAGGCAATATTACATTAATACTCTCTTTTTCATCATTCGACAAGATTCATAATATTCAATTCAACGGCTTACATTCAAGCCACAATATCGCTCATACATTCGATTATCAACCCGAATCCTTACCAACAATATTCAAGGGCATTCTAAACAATTCACATAATATTTCCAACAATCCAACAATTTGCTCCAATTCTACCCGAAAGCAGCCCCAAACCCGAGAACAGCCCCCTATACACATTCCTCATTTTCAATTCATGATTTGTATCGACAATTCACAATATAACGATATCATTTTCATAGATATACAAATTACGTCAAACGCACAATAATCCTCAAATCAGTCCATACAATCACAACATCATTCTTGAGTCATCAAAAACTCAATTCCAACTAGAATTTATAATGACGACATCTAAAACGCTAAGCGATATTAATGCGATCTTCGGCATATAATAAGACTCACATTCGGCTACCCTACACATATACCTATATTGATGATTCTTGGCCATCCTACACACTACAACAATTTAACATGCTACATGGAATTTATTCAACAACCCAATCACAATACCCATTTACACGGCTAGCACACCCATCACACAACCCACTTCCAACATACTATATTTCATGATTTTCATCCTTATTAACATACTACAATATGCATAAAACATTTATAACCCATAAAACAATATCAAAACTCACCTTTCTTCTTCAATCCACAAGAAGGCTAGGGTTTGCAAATGGCCACAACGAATAGTTGGATGACCCAAATAACACTTCCACGCTACTTAGGGACCTCAAAATAGTTGATTCGTACCAAAGAAATAATTTTTGGATGGCTAGGAATGGAGTTGGGTTTTTCTCCTCTTGGCCGTGAGCTATGGGGGAGTTGTTCTCCAATGACTTGATATTTTATCTAATTGTTGAAATGGTAAGAAGATGACTTAAAAGTCATCTTTTAGTTACCACAATATTTCACCATGTGTCCATGGCCCACACATGTGTTGGACCAATTAAAATTGGCCACAACAATGTGTGGGACCATTTCCCATATACACGGCCACAAGGCCTTATGGTGCAAGATTTTTAATTCCAATTTTATGAATTGTGGTCCCAATTTTTCCTAAGTGTTCCATGCCAACAATTTCATATATAACTTATGTCTCAAAATAAAATCAAAAGTTAAAAGTCCCGACTTCAAATCCCGGAATAGTCTTGGCCCTAAATTATCATAGTTAAACCGGGTTGCCCCAATATATAAAAATACGGGACATAACACCCGCCACCGACCACAGCCTCCGATGTAAGGACCAAATGATCATAAAGAATTTGTCCCATTTAGCATTTTGCTACGGCAAAACTAAGGCCCAGCCACCGGCCATAGCCTCCAATGTAAGGATCAAACGATCATAACGAATCGTGTCCCATTTTACATTTGCTACGACTAAGGAAGAAAGAGTTAAAATTCTCATATGTACAAACATTTTGCAAACACAAAGTTATCAAAAGTTGGGATAACAACTTTCTGTTAAATATACTTTGCCCAGTTGATAACCACCGTATTTCGATACTGCCTCATTCGCATACCCTACGCCGGGTACCATGGTCGAAATTCGACAAAGGCAACGAGATCGCAATGATCCAAGCCAAAATTTGATAAGCCACCGGCCCCAAAATATCGGATAAGACCTACGGGCACGATGAATTAACGACTACGAGTCGACTTGTCCTAGAACGGACCAACAACTATAGCAAACGCAGTAAACAAACACTCAAACGAAAAAGCAAGAAAGATGCACTTTTCATTTATACAACGGATGTTTCTTACATCAAAAGAAAAACAAAGTCCTGCAAAGGCAAAAAACAAAAACAGAAAGCGAGGCACAAGCCCTATGCTATCCGGCATGACTAGAGGTGGATGAGTGCTCGAACTCGGTCCGCTCGGAGTCGTCTGACTCGGACCCGAGGGCACGATTGGCTTCCTCCTCCATCCTCTTGGCTTCGAGTATCAGGGCCGGAAGATCCGAGAGACCATGTTCGGCTTGCTCGAGGGTGATCCGCAGAGATTTCCACTTCTCATACTCGGCAACAATAGCAGTATGAGCCTCGGCCGCCTCAACACTTCTCCAGGTTTCTTCCAAGTCGGCCTCAGCCTTGGCTAGTTTTGCTTCCAGATCAGCCTGGTTTTCCTCAAGGACACTTATCCTACCAGTGGCTGCCTCCAGCTCGGACTTAAGGCCGTCGTTGGCGATAACCGCCTTCTCGAGCTCGACCCTTAGGCCTTCACATATCCGAGACCGCTCGTCGGCTTTCTCCTCGAACGCCCTCCTGCGCTCATTGGACAAAGCAGCCTCGGACTCGAGCTGCCGGTTCCTCTCGGTCAGGCCCGTTGCATCAGCCTTCACTGAGTCCAGCTCCCCCCGGAGTCGGGAAACCGTGGTCTCGAGCTCATCTAGCCTCGAGGAAAACTGGGCTTTATCCCGGCTAAGGCCGATTTTTTCAGCCTCAAGGCTCCGGTTATAGTCGGTCATAGCGGCCAGTTCACTCTTCAAACGACAGTTTTCGTCCTTAGCCGCATCGAGCTCAAGACGAAGGTTGGCCAGCACGGCTGCCCGATTCAACTCTTCCTCCTTCTCCTGAAGAAGATGCCGCCGTTTCTCGGCCCTGGGCATCCAGTTGGCCTCGAAGATCATCTATCTCATGTTGGGCACGGATGAAAGCTTCATTAACCAGCACCACACTTTACAGGTGAAACAAGTCAGAAGGCTTAGGCGAAGTAAGGATAAAATCCATAGATAAACTATACAAGAATGACATAAGAGCTTACCCGGTTGCTTGCATGCATACCCTCGTTAATGAGGCACTGCCAAGTGAGCCAGGTCATTTTGCGCCTGTCCGAGTCAGAAATAAGGGGTCGCAAATAGCTCGCTACGCCCACCGGACGCGATAGAAAGCTGCAGTCCTCGAGGACGGTGACTACGACCGATCTGGTTCTCCTTGGCTCCATGCTCGGGGCCGGGAAGATATTCACCAAGCTGTCGCTGGCGCCTGATTCGGAGATCCGGTTGGCCGGCCTCATGGCTCGAGGAATAGGGAGATGACTAAAGCCCGCTGCTTCGCCGGTAGCGGGGGGGGGGGGGGGGGGGGGTGCTCGAGAACATGTCGTCAAAATCATCCACCCGCAGAGCCGGGGTAGATGAACTTGGAGCAGCCTCAATGTTTTCGGCAAAGGCCGCGGGCTCCGCAGTTGCAGCAGGCTCATGCTCGGGAGACGGACGAGCGCCTGTGGGGGCTTCGCTCTCCGGTACTGGGGCGGTCCTTTTGTCGGCTTCAGCAGCTGCCGCTTCCCCAGACCTTTTCCTTTGTAAGGGAGTGTCTTCCGAAGAAGTTTAACCTGAAATGTCAACAAAGTCAATCGACCGAAGAGGAGCCGGTGAAAGTATTGCTTCCGCACCTGAATGTGGAGCGGGAACCAAGAGACCTTCACCGATAGAAGGAAGGGGTGGAATGGAGACCGCCTCCTCCGGTATTGGAACCACGGAGGGAACGGAGCCGACTCTATGGACAATGATGTCGGGCTCCGTCTCTTCCCTTGAAGACCGAGCAACGCTTCTTGCTTTCTTCCTTTTTGGCGTCTGCCCCTTTTCGGAGGGCCGTTTTCTTTTTGCAGCATCGACAAGAACACGGGAAGAACCCGCTGTGTCAAACTCGAACGCCGGTGCTGGGGGAGCGGTCCCCGACTCCGGTCTGAGGGCTACCGAGCCCTTAGGAAAGCCTGAAAAAATAAGATGTTAGCGAAGGACGGAACGAATAAAGGAAGATGCAGCAGAATGGAAGTAGAAGGCTACTGTGGTTCTGGGCGACCCATTGGCCACGTGACAGGTGGGCCCATGTCCGGTCGTCATAAGGATGCTGGTTGAGGAGTACAGTGACCCAGTCACTCAGATTCCGAATGACCGGAGGAACGTACCCATTGGCTGACAAAAGTAAGGAAAAAACAGTGAGAAAGCGGAATCAAAATTTGACGAAGCAACACTAAGGCAATTATTCGAGACTTCGGACTTACGCTTGTTATTCCACTTCTCCGGGAAAGGCATATGATCGGCTGGAACGATGTCCTCGGTCTTCACCCGGGCGGACCGCTCCAACCATCCCCGGTCTCTGTCTTCATCCATTTTTTAGAAGAATGCATTCCGGCTGCGCTTGGTCAGTTTCATTACGACACCCCGGAACAGCCTCGGGGAGTATAGGCGTATCAGGTGGGCCAATGTGAACTCCTTCTCGGCGTTGTTGGCCAACAACCGGAGACACGCTACGAGCCTCTAAACATTTGGGCCGATCTGAGCCAACGTAACGCCGTAAATCCGGCACATGTCGAGAATGACCGGATCCACCGGAGGGTCGAGTTTGAGAGTGAAATGGTATGTGTAAACATACAGAAACCCTTCACGATGGTCAGTAACGGATTCATCTGGTCCGGGGGGGGGGGAAATCCGAACTGGACGGGTGTCCCACCCTCAATCGGCCCGGACTATGTTGAGCTTATTCTCGGTAATAGATGAGGGATACCGCCTCATGTCGAATCCCCTGTCTGAAACGGAGGAAGGCTTTTCGACCTCAAGATCTTTGTTGAAGATGAATTTAGCCGGTATGATATCCGAAGCCGTGGGCTCGAATTTAGCTGGAGACGCGGGCTCGGCCCCCGGGGATGACACCAGTGGAGCATCATGGGAAGTGGATTCGGACATCTTGGGAATAGGAAAGAAGGAAGGTTCAAGAGAGGAATTTAAGAAAAATGAAGGAACTGGTGATGACTGAGAGAAAGGGAGACAGAATTGGTTCTTTGGCACGTTATGTGAAGCAATGAACCAACTGCAGATGAAATGGGAAGTTGATTGTATGTAGTGTAGATGGAAAAGCGCAGAAAATGGAGTGAAGTTGAAGAAGAGCAAAAACGTGAAAGTGAAAAAATGAGGAGGTAAAGAGCCTTATATAGGCGAAGAAGAGGAACGGTTACCGAGGACGGCCAATCAAGGGGCGCCACGTGTCCCGTCATTAATTCGAAGTGACTCGAAATGACGTGCAAAAGGCGGTTGGCAGAGGCGGGCCATCCGGGGCGGGACACGTGGCTGATAAAAGGGGAGGCTTTACGCAACCGTTCCCGCCAAAATAAGAAGATAACGACGAGCTGACAAAGCCACCGGTTTCAAAAATTATCCACTTCCCGTTACTCCGGTAGACCGGAGATCCGGGAAGTGTGGGGGCTATCTGTATACGGTAAAAACCGGTGGAACGAGGAACCGGAGGAAGGAATGAGAATGTGCCGGATGCTATTCGCCCTTGACCGGAGTAGTGCCTGGGCCGGAGCTGAGTGAGGGCACCGACTGATCTGCCTTCTGCATCGTTGAAACGGCCAAGCCCGGTGACTCGAGCATTCATGGTTGTTGGTCCGTGTAGCTATTTGCCCGAGCAGCCGTTGGTCCGTGTGGCCGTTGTAGGCGGGCCACGCGCCAGTAACGTCCAGTCATGGTCAACTACCCACTATGCGTGTGTCAGACGGCGTCGTCAGTCTAATCCCACCAAATTCGTGCAGAGCTGTCCTTGTTATTATTATTTTATTAGTTCACATTGTATGAGACCCATGGGGGTCACACTATAAATAGAGCACATCCCCCTCCTTTGTAGGGGTTGGTTCCTTTTACTTTCCAAGAACACTTATAATAGAAGAATTCATATATACAATCTCTCTCTCAATATTTGATTCGGCCAAGGCCGTTTGTTTCCATCATTATTGTGTTTCTTCCCTCAAGTGTTTCACATTGTTCATAAACGTTTACATTCATAGCAAATTGTCATCAATAGCCGTTTTATTAAAGAACTCTCATATACATATTTTCTCTATCTACCATACATCAAGACCCAAAGCACATATCCTATACATACTTACAAATTTAATTGATTATCCGAATTCGGGGTAAACAGAATCAACAAATCAATATTTTATACTTCTTCGGTTCTAATATAAGTATTTTGATTAAACTACCCATAATTAAAAAAAATCTTAATTATTTATTGCTTTGAGTGAATAAGCAAATTTCAAAATATAAAGTTATTGCTACCCTTCTTAATCCATTTTGTTTTTGCACGGATTGCCCTTCAAAGGCGTTGGTCTTTACTTTTTGCCCCTCAAATTGTTGGTCTTTAATTTTTTCCCTTCGCTTAAAAAAGTGGCCGAAAATACCTCGAGGTTCTGGGTTCGAACCTTCACCCAGTAAAAAAAAAAAAATCGCAAGGCAAGGCAGAATTTGCCTTGCGAAATTTTGCAAGGCAGGACTTTTTTTTCACTCTGCTGGAATTTGCCTTGCGAATAGGCCTAATTTTGCTATGAAATTCTGCCTTGTGATTTTTTTTTTGACTGAGCCAGAATTCGAACCCAAAATCTCTAAGTATTTTAGACGAAGGGCAAAAATTAAAGACCATCAATTTGAGATGGAAAAATTAAAGACCATCCCCGAATAAGGGAAATCGTGCAAATTACCCATCTTAATCTCACTATTCTCCAGCCCAGTGATGCTAACACCTTTGAGCACACTTTCAAGGTAAGCACTCATTTCCAAACTTCTAATATTGTTTACCCAATTCGTTTACTTGTAATATTTGTACCTTGAGTTGTGGTCCGCAAGAAAAGTTGTTTTTTTTTTTTATATAAAAAAAAAAAAATCTACTCCCTTTGTTTTAATTTGTTTGTCCTATTTTTTTCTTAGTTCGTTTAAAAAGAATGATTTTTTTTTTTACAACTCTTTAATTTCAATTTCCCACGCTCAAAATAATCTTTTATATTTGGATTTTTACTCAAAATAGTCCCCATTCTTTGATATGGAGCTTTAATAATCCTCCATCTTACTAAGACTACTGCATATTTAGTCATGGGTTACAATAAATAAATAAAATGTATAAACAGGAGAAAGAAACTAGTTAGGCTGCTTCTTTATTATGTCAAGTTGGACCAAAACATCATTTACGCGGCCTAAAATAAACAAAAATATCAAACCAATTTAAACTTTATTTGGTTTCTTCCTAACGGAATTAAAGAAATGCATCTTGGAGTACTTTATTTTAACTCATTTGTTTTTATTTGAATTCTTTTTAGTGCTTTTAGGGTGTCAATTTCTCAGTATTATAACAATCAGCCTAAAATAAACAAAAATATCAAGCCAATTTAAACTTTATTTGGTTTGTTCCTAATGGAATTAAAGAAATGCATCTTGAGTACTTTATTTTAACTCATTTGTTTTTATTTGAATTCTTTTTAGTGCTTTTAGGGGGTCAATTTGTCAATATTATAACAATCAGTATAAAAGTATAACTCTTGTTAGTGGGACAACAATATTATGGTGCCTTTTCAATGATGGAAAAATAATTTAAATATACTAATTGTCAGTAATACACCAACAAGAACATATTCAATGTAGTTTCATAAATGGAATATGGGAAGAGTAGGTTGCACGTACAGTTTTACTCCAACTCCTATGTTTTTGAAGTAGAGAGGGTGTTTCCGATAAACCATCAGCTCAAACGAAGAGTAAAAAAGAGAAAGTGAAAAAAAATGGTTAAAGTTTTCAAAGTAGTGTTGCAAGAACACTAATGGGCAGTAATACCTTTTATAATTTACAGGACAAATCGATATTTGATTGGATTAATATCAAACATCTTGGATCAATCAAGACAAATATATTCCTTTAAAAAAAAAATCTATTAGCAAACATATAAAATAGGATAATATTTGAAACTAAAAATATTAGTCACAAGTTCATAATTATTTAATCACCGACCTTCTTCATAAGAATTTTACGATCGTCAACGTTTTCATATTTTTGGCGTCTCCGTCCTTGACCTGTATATGTAAGTAGAGAGGCATTTCAAGTTACATTATAAATAAGATTTTGTATGACGATTAAAGAAAAGTTGTCACAAAAAATTTCTTGTTAAGTTAAGAGTCGTTGAGAATAGTTTAATCGTTAAAAGGTAATTCAAACACATAAGGATTACCAATGACTCTGTAAGAAGATTAATTGGATAGCCACCTTATTGTTGAAAAAATTGAGCCTAAGGTCTTGAGATTCCTAGAGTTTAATAGAGGCTTCATTGGCCTTTTCCAACTATTTTATAGTAGAACTTTTACATTTAAAAAAATGCAGAATTTTCATCTAGGAAGGACTTGATATCAAAACCTTGCGATATATATTCGTAAAATCTCATATTATTACTGCTGTTAAATTTACAATTCCAAGCAACTCTGTTTATTTTTAGTTTGATTTAAGTGAAGTTATAAGAATAAAACTTAATTGGTCTAGTCTTTAATTTGAACCGAGTACCATGACCACAATTTACATTACACAAGCATAAGGCATAATGACAAGAAATTGTGATTGACCTTGATCTTGACCTGATGACGTAATTATTTCTTCAACTTTTATTTGGAATGTGTTTAATCACTATTTCAAATTAAGACTAATTAATCTATTAAATGGTCCCTCTCATTGACGTGTTAGGCACTTTAATTTTATTTAAGTATCCAACAAAGACCTTATCAACTCAGCTAAGCAAAAATTAGACTAGTCTCATGAAAATTAATATATTCAAGATTTGGTGTCACTTTGTCAATTGTTTGGTCCCTCATTTTTCTTCTTTTATTTATGATTCCAGGGATTCTAATTATTTGGTAAGTCTGAGGCACATGTGTCAAATTCTGAAATGTGATTTTGTAACTTTTGAGAAAAAATCAACCCTCCTTTAGGAAAAAAAATAAAAGAAGAAAAAGAAGGACCTGAAAGGGGTTAACACAGGAAATTTTAAACAATATCATAGTAAAAGAAAGATTAGTTAACTCCTCAAATAGTACGTGTCTATAAAATAACATGGAGTGTAATTTAAAATCAATTGTCATGTGTACAAGATTCTTTAAAAGAAGATATTTTTTGAACGGATCAGCCTTCTGGAGAACTTTTTTAAAGAAGAGAAAATGTCTAGAAACAAATCATGTTTGAATTATCGTAGTTTTACGTAAAATAAAAAAAAATAAAAAAAAAAGGTCTCGGGCGGACTTTCCGCAAAATTTAAACAAACACGTTTTGAACTTCTTTTGCCAATATTTCAAAAAAAAATAAAAAATCCGACAATATGTAACAAACTCTGACATTAAGAATTAAATAGACTGACTTAGTTGTTTACCTACCTCCAAATAATTGAGCTAATCACGACTAGTTAAGTTTGCAAATGTAAGGTCCTAAAACCTTAGCATCTTAAACTTAAATTTCTTTAGTAGTATACAGTCGGATTTCCCTATAACGGCCTTATTTGTCTAGATATTTTTTTATTGTTATAACAAAATGCTATTACATAGAGCATATAATATAACATAACATAAAAGTCGATTTCAAAGAAAATTTTATTGTATAGTGAAATGTTGAGAGAATGATTATTATAAAGAGGTGTGATTGTATTAATATTTTAGCCTAAACAAAAAAGACTCAAGGATGATGCGTCGAAATATTCAATAGTTCGATTGACACAAGATTTTTCAGACAACAAAAAAACATGAATAAAATTATGAAATTCGTCGCTAAGATACTAATCTGACGATAAATATCTTGTAGCTAATAGATCTTTTTGATAATTAGTCGGTAAACCACAGTTATAAAAGATTATGGATGGATTTTTACGCTGTTGTTGACATAAGTTGTCCGTCGTTAATTTATGTGTGTTTCAAACTTTTGTATCTTAAAATATTTAATTTCCAAACATACGAACGTTGTCACGTATATTATCTATAATTAAAAAATGAAAGAAGAAAACAATCTGGATTCCATTTTGGTAACGAGGATAAATAATTAGGGATGCATGTAATTAACTAAGACAACATGATCAAACAAAACTATTCCTAATTAATATTGACCTCATGCATGACAAACACACACAAGCAGATAAATCACAAATCATATTTTGTCACAAATTTTCAAATTAACAAGCTGGAAGAATATTGAAATGTCATTACAATAAACCAACACCAAAAACAAAAAAATCTAGCTGAAATCCAAAAAATTCAGCTTTATTAGTACAAAACAACAATAATGTCAAATCCGTATATAATTAAAGATAACCAAAAAAAAGAAAGAGAGAAGAACCAATAGAGAAATTACATAAGATTAACACTATAGTACTCTCTAATTTAACAACCTAGCAAAGGCAAGTGACAAGAAAGTGACTGGCAAAGCTGAAAGAATCAAAGATGGAGCTGAGGCACTTGGTGGTGGTGGCGAAGTGACCGGAGAATCGCCCGATGGGACGGTGGAGCCGGATGGAGTGGTGGCAATGGAAGGCGTGGGAGCCACGGACGTGCCAGTACCGGTGACATTGATGGCTAATTTTTGACCTAATGAGCAATGGCCAGGGAATGTACACATGTAGTAATGTTCACCAGAATTTGTGAGTGTGATTCTGGCTGGACTAGTGCTAATTGTTTTTATTGGGGAAGTTGTGTTGCATGAGTCATAAGCTGCCTTTCTAACTGTGGCAACATTGTGTGCCCTATTGACAAAATTGAAAACTGCATTGATAAAAAAAAAATAAGAAAGATTAAAATGTTTAGATCGACAATTATAAAATAGAGAAATCATAGATCATGAGATTATTGTAAGAAAAGCTTCGACAAGTCAATTTCTGATGGACTTGCTTTGGAAATTGATGTTGGAAATTTGTGTGTTTTTAATAGTATTTTAAGCAATCTTGGTATCTCAAAAGGGAAGTATGATCCAATTTTAGAGGTGAATTTTCATTTCGATTTCTCAAATTTTGAAATGAAATTTATATATTCATAAATTACATAGAAACTCTAGTTAAAGAAAAACTATTGATTTATGAAATAACACTAATAATAATGTCGTATGAAAAGGGTTTAAGGTCAACGAATTGAGTGCGTAAAAAATATATATGCAGTCAAGTCATTCATGAGATAAATTTATGCAAATTTTATGTTAAATATTAGTAATTGATAACCTGATAAAAATCCTAAAAAGACGAGTTAAGTTTTAGTTCTTACCAAGTGTATCTCCAACCTTGAAGGATTTGCCATTAGCCCATCTTTGATAAGAAACTGGGCCACCAGTAGGCACATTCCAGCCCATTTTATCTCCAACAATGTAAGTTTGGGCTGCACTAGCAGGTGAAGGTGCTGTTGCCGGAGCGGCCGACACCGATGGGGCTGGAGCCATTGATGGGCTCACTGAAGGAGACGTCACCGGGGTGGCAGTGGGACTGGCGGCAGATGGCTGAGGAGCGGGAGAGGCGGAACCGGAGGCGGCGGAGACATTGATAGCCAATTTCTGGCCCAATGTACAATGGTTTGGAAAAGTGCAAAGGTAGTAATGTGATCCAGCAGTTCTCAAAGTAATGTTTGTCGGCCCATTAGTGGATATTGAAATTGGGCTTGAGGTATTGCATGAATCAAAAGCTGCCTTTGACACCTCAGCCACACTATGTGATCCGGTTCTAAAATTAAATACTGCATTAAAAAAAAAAAAAAAAAAAAGAGTCCAAATAAATTTATTAGTTAAAACAGCAAAAAGTAACGATTTTGAAAAAAGAACTAATATATACACATAATAGAATTTGTACCTATTGTAAATTCACTGCCTCTAAATCGTGAATTTCATTATCAGCTGATTAATGATTTTTTGGTGGTGAGTGGCTTAGTATATTACATTACATAATATTCTTTTGTAGTAAAGAATTCAATCATGGCGTAGATAAATGTTCTTTTTAAGAATATTTGACTATATAAATAAAAGTTGAAAGGAAAGTAGCGTGCCTGCGGAATATTTATCTGCCATAATTTTGTATGTATCTGCCATATACTACTAATTGATAAAAAGCAATACAAGTGGGAAGGAATCTAGGTGATAAAAAAGCAAAAGGTGTATCACCCATTACCCATTGACACTTTATATATTAGATTAAACTAAACACAATTAAGAGAAAGCAACACAAAGTGGTAATATTAATTAAGTTTAAGTTATTTACAATGATAGAGTAAAATTATATCTACACAATCAGGTCACTTATTAGATAATTACGTATGTTTAAGTTAATATATATCGTTAGTGTAAATATTAGTATTACTCGGGTAAATCTCCTTAAAACATGAGATTTATAATTTTAAAAATAAAACAAGTTACATGCTACAACAAATAAAAGTGACCTAATAATATAAAATTTATTTCATGAAATTAGCAACTAACTTGGTATTGCAAGTTAAAATTCGCTAATAATATTAAAAATACTTACACTGTCAGTGCATATAATTTAAAAGCAGGCTTAAGTTGTGATAATTTACTAACCAAGAATGTCGCCGACGGCGAAGGCCTTCCCGGCAGCCCAGGCGGAATAAGCGGCAGCGCCACCACTAGGAACGGTCCAAGCCAAAGCATCACCAACAATATAAGTTCGTTGTGCAATTGAAACATGTAATAAAGCAAATATTGCTGCAAGAGCAACCAAAGTACTCAAGTTTCTTGCCATTTTTGCACAGTATATGTTCTTTGAGATCAAAGTCGCCCCTGTTTCTTGAGCTTTGTGTTCTTTTTGATAGAAGAAGAGGAGAGAGTTAAGAGTTTGAGGTATTGGGGTGGCAATGTGGTTTTTATTTATAGAGGAACAATATAGGGGGGAGAGGTTATTCTCTTTTTCTTTTTTGGATTGGGTAATGGTGACCTGTTCCAACTTAGGATTAAATTGATTAAGATGAGAATAATAATAGGTACATAGAAAACACGTACAGGCGCCTTATACTAGTTTGAAATTAATATAGATTAGAATTTAATTTTTAGGGTTTTACTATTGAATTTTTTGCACTTTTAATAATTTTTCATGTATATATTATTTATCTATGTTATATATAGATATAGCTGAACCTATTAATTATATATTAAATCCGCCAATAGAGGTGATATTGAATATCTCATGAGGCCAAGAACTACTACTAAAAATATATGTAAATTTGCTGGACACTTTCATGAAAACGCTATAAAAAATGTGGGATTTCTGATGGAAAAATTGTTCGAAACGTTGTTGACAAGTTAATTTGTTAGATAATTTTGTCAGAAATTCACTCTTTTTAGTTGCAAGCTTTCCATTCCAGGAGAGTCAAATAGTCAATTAACACCCATTTGTAGAAAATTACACAGTATAGATAGGTTAATTTTTCTTTATGTATATATTCTATATGTTGAATCTTCTTAGCTTCTTTGTATAATTATTTTTTAATATTTTGAATCTCCTTAATAATAATTCTTACTTCACTATTTTACAAGAGGATGACAATTTCGATTACAATTGTAAAGTTGTAACACTAGATTTCAATTTCGATTTCTACCAAATTACTTTCTTAACATTTGACTTTGATCAACATTTAACCAATTAGAAGATACCACATGAAACATAGGTTAGTATTATAAAAGTTTTTAGGTCAAGAAGTTGACCCGTTAAATGTGAAAATGTGCGTGTGTTCTGGAAATAGACTTTGGCTTTATTTGGCAGCCGCCGTGCCGCGTTTCACTGTGGAAGCTCACCCACCTCTTTGGACCTTTTTGCAACAATTATTGATTAGTCTTTCTTTTTACTATTTTTTGGATCTTTTTTTCTTTTTTAAAATATATATTTCTTGGAACGTGTCAATTAAGCTGTTTTGGTGATAAATAAATCGAAACATCTATTGGACTAAGTTTGTCCTATTATTTTCTTAAAATTTATCATTGTGGGATCCGAAGGGAAAGAATGTGGAGCGAGAATAGCATTAAACAATCACTTTTCGATCTTGTGTTTGAGAAATAACCATTATCATGGAATTTCAAGTTTTACTGGTGAAGCTATGTGACAATATCCTAGAGTTTCACCTGTGAAATTTGAAGCTCTACAACAATAGTTATTTTTTCTATTATAAGAACTAAAAACTAAAAAGTTATTGTTTCCAATTATAGGGACTAAAAAGTAGCTATTTGTAAAT
The DNA here is from genome assembly GCF_019175385.1 of Lycium barbarum. Taxonomy (NCBI): domain Eukaryota; kingdom Viridiplantae; phylum Streptophyta; class Magnoliopsida; order Solanales; family Solanaceae; genus Lycium; species Lycium barbarum. Next base: position 12,865,765 of record NC_083343.1, read on the forward strand.
TTTACTTGAAGTGGTGAATGAGAATTAAATCCATACTTATTGGGCTAATAAAAAAATGCTGCTAATATCGCTAAATTGTAAGGTTTGATACTTTGATTGTGGTAGGTCGATATTGGACTTATGATTTTAAATACAGTAAATGCATATCCTAATATAGTATATATATCATTTTTTTTATGTATAAGCAAAGAGAGGGATAGAGAGAAATAGAAATTGAGTCTGATAAGTTTAAATAATGGTAAGAAAATTCTTATACCAACATTGTACATAATTTAAATTCTTATAATAAATGCACACTTCCATATTGTCATGATGCTTGTTAAACTTACATGTTGTATATACCAAATACAGAGTCCGTTTGGATTGGCTTATAGGTTGCTTATAAGTTGTTTTTAACTTTTTTGAGTGTTTGACTGGCCAGTTTATAAGTCATTTTGTGCTAAAATAAACCCAAAAAAATAATTGAGCATGTTTGGCTTAGCTTATCTAAAGCAGCTTATAAGCTGCTTTTTTTAAGTCCATCCAAACAGGCTCACACAAACAATAGCTCAATTATTAGACATTTGTTCTTAAAAGATGTGGCGGAACAGTTAGATATTCCATGGTTGATTAGAGGTTTTCCAATCTACAGTTGAGAATTAAAAAATCTATTGTAAAAAACACTTTATCCCTCATAGCTCTGCCCTCCCTCTCTATCTATCCAAGGGATGGAAGGGAAAGGCCTTTGGTGTCCCCTCCAGTCAAGAATTGGGACCTCACAATCACTAGCCAATATGTTTTTCTCTCATGTCTTTCTTCGTTCATGGTTCAATATTCTGGTGTCCTAGGCGTAGAGGAACCACACCAATCCATCTCGAACTTGGTGGTTAAACTCTACTGCGGTGACGATACTGTAGGAGAGGTCCTACGGAAAAATAGCTCGACGCCAGGATAATAAACCTATCAGTAAAAAATATAGATAAAATTCAGACACTCTATTTATCACCATAATTTGAATATCTATGTAGATACTTGATACACTAATCAAGTATCTATTCATAAATCATATTTGGTACACGTTGATTTGAGAACTAGAACCAATACTTGATAACTAATGATCATTGACCTAATCTTTCTACCTTTTACCAAAATTAACTTTTTTTATGAGTTATGAAGGTAACAGTCAATTGACCTTATATTTGTTAAGTATTAAGTAGGAGTAGTTGTATCCTTTAGTTCTAACTAAATGACAAAAGGGCTAATAGTGAAAGTGGATTTTAGCAAAAAATAATAGAGTAACTATTTTTAATTTATTTATTTTTCATTGTTTTAAATAGATTAAAAATATTTTTGTAATGGAAGAGGTTAGGTTTGAGGGTTTACCTGCACAGTGCTAATGAAGTAGCCCTGTTATCAGCAACTTCACTAGCTTAACAACCCTTGTCCTGCATCTAGCACGTATTGGTCTAAATTAAAACATTTGTCAGCAGCAACATCAATTAGTTTTACAACCAAAGGAAAAAACCAGCACGAACATTTTTTTATTGCACAACTATCAATATTGTGCTATGAGAAAATATATCAATATTGTGCTAAAAGAAAATATATATAGTAAGTCGAGTCTTATGTCGATCATATAAAACATTAACATAATACTAAAGACACCAATAGATTACCTAATAGTGACAATCTGGCTGTCTTGCTCATACTGTCTTTCTAGCCTTTTTCTTTATTGAATTCGCCAAAAAAGTCTCAAATTAAAAGTTGAATAACATAAAGAAACTACAGAAAAGGGTCAAAAATGCCCTTAAAGTATACGAAATTTACCATATTTCTCTTCGTTAATTGTTTGATTCAATAATCCCCATGCCGTTACTTAATTTGACAAAAAAATGTCCCTATTTCACATAAAATGTAACATAAGAGTAATAAGGGCATATTGGACCTAAACGTATACTCTAAGGACATATTTGGTCCAATTTAGTTCATAACTGCAATTATATAACAACATGTGAAGTTCATTTGTGAAGTAATTTGGTTAAATTGTAGTGAATTTTCTCACCAATTTAAGGTACCATATAGGCACATTATGAGCCATTTTAAGTAACTTCACGAGTCATTTTTTACAATTTAAATTAGAAGTTCTAGATAAGGCACAACAATCATAATATCATAAACATAAGAAAATTCATAATGTAGTGAGTTTTCCTTTCTTGTTTGTCTTATTGATTAATAAAAATAGTCTTTATGTATTTAGACGTTAGTTTTTCCCATCTTTACATTTTCCCTCGATGCTGCTAACTTAGGCCCCGTTTGGACATGGTTTGAAATCATGGTTTGAACCATGGTTTAACATGGTTTGAAACCATGTTTGGATATGCATTTTGGATATTTTAAGAAGTATATTCTCTTATATACATAAAACCCCACAAATTGTGAAAACTATCAAAACATTCTCAATTCTTATACAATCTTATCAAATGAGCAAGTCATAGTTCATAGCAAAATTAATACGCTAATTCATAATAACCGGCTCAAAATTAATACTAGAAGACCTTTCTAAAAATATAACATCAATTGATCAAATTCTATTTTAATAAATAAAATTAAACTATAGGTCTTTTTTTTACAAAATTAAAAGGTTGGTAGACATAAATAAAATTTAGTGGAAGTTAATGAAATTGGTAAATGATTGATGGGGGTAATTGTTAAAAATATCTACCAACTTATGAGTTTTTTTTTACAAAATATAAATTTATGGGTTAAATTTTATATTTAAAAAGTTGAAACCATGATTTCAAATCATGGTTCCAAACGTATATCCAAACGCTGGTTTGAAACCATGGGATGGCCAAACGCCTACTTACTATGGGGGTAGGGTTGAAGAGCCTATTGTTTTTGTCTTAGTATTAGTCTTTGACTATTTAGACAATTTTAGAGCTTAATACCTTAATTAGTTAGCATATTTTCATTTTAATTCTGATGTAAAATGACTAGGAAAAGATGGACACGTGGTACTAAATGTGCGGCTTAACGATGAATAAAATAATAAAAAATCACGAGACCAATATTTAAATTCCAATAAAACAAAAAAGTGCTAAGTGACTTCTCAAACAAGTATTCAGTGAAATATTTAAAGTGTGTGTAAGTTGATTACTTTAATTTGTATTGATGATAATAAATAAATAAAATTACACTGGCCAACTAAATTACATAAAATCGACACTATAACACTCTCTAATTGAACAACCTAGCAAAGACAAGTGACAAGAAAGTGACTGGCAAAGCTGCAAGAACCAAAGATGGAGCTGAGGCACTTGGTGGTGGTGGCGAAGTGACTGGAGAATCTCCTAAGGGGACGGTGGAGCTGGATGGAGTGGTGGCGATGGAAGGCGTGGGGGCCGCCGCGTCGGTGCCAGTGACATTGATGGCTAGCTTTTGACCCAATGAGCAATGTGTAGGGAATGTGCACATGTAGTAATGTTCACCAGAATTTGTGAGTGTGATTCTGGCTGGACCAGTGCTAATTGTGTTTATTAGAGAAGTTGTGTTGCATGAGTCATAAGCTGCCTTTCTAACTGTGGCAACATTGTGTGCCCCATTGACAAAATTGAAAACTGCATTGAGAAAAAAAAAAATACAAGAAAGATTAAAAATGTTAGATGTTTATAAATAGAGCAATCATAGATCATGAGTTTATTGCAAGAAAAGCTTTGGACGAACCAATTTCCGATGGACCTCTGTAGTTCGTGTTTATTTAGTAGTGTTTTAAGCACTCTTGCCATCTCAAAGGGGTAGTAGGATTTAATGTAGGTGGCTAAGAGCATCCAATTTTTGGGGTGATTTTTCATTTCTAAAACTATTTGTAAAAGTTAAAAATAACTAGTTAAAGAAAAACTACTTGATTTCTAAAACACTAGTAACAATGCCATATGAAAAGAGTTTAAGGTCAATGAAGTGAGTGCGTAAGAAGAAATAACATATAACCGGGTTATTTATAAGGAAATCAATGCAATTTCCATGATAAATGTAAGTAATAATTGATAATCTGATAAAAATCGTAAAAAAATGTGGTCAAATTTTAGTGCTTACCAAGAGTATCTCCAACCTTGAAGGATTTGCCATTAGCCCATCTTTGATAAGAAACTGGGCCAGTAGTAGGTACATTCCAGCCCATGTTATCCCCAACAATGTAAGTTTGGGCTGCACTAGCAGGTGCAGGTGCTGTTGCCGGAGCGACAGACACAGATGGGGTGGGAGCTGTCGATGGGCTCACTGAAGGAGCCATCACCGGGGTGGCGGTAGGAGGAGTGACGGGCCTAGAGGCAGCTGGCTGAGGAGCGGGAGAGATGGAACCAGAGGCCGCGGAGACATTGATAGCCAATTTCTGGCCCAATGCACAATGGCTCGGGATGGTACAAAGGTAGTAATGTGATCCAGCAGTTCTCAAAGTAATGTTTGTTGGCCCATTAGTGGATATTGAAATTGGGCTTGAGGTATTGCATGAATCAAAGGCTGCCTTTGAAACCTCAGCCACACTATGCAATCCGGTTGTAAAGTTAAACACTGCATAAAGAAACAAAAAAAGAGTCCAAATAAGTTTATTAATTAAAACCACGAAAATAACGATTTTGAGAAAAAAGAAACTAATATATAAACAAAATATGTATTTATTTTAAAATCACTGACTCTAAACCGTGAATTTGCCTCTAGTTCGACATTATCCGGCTAATCATCTTTAGGTGGTGAGTGCGGACTAATATATTACTTGTACATATTATTCTTTTGTAGTAAAGAATTCAATCATGGTGTAGATAAATATTATTTTTAAGATTATTTAACTGTATAAATAAAAGTTGAATGGAATGTACTGCAGAATAGCTGCCATTACTTTTTACGTATTAGCCACTAGTGATGACAAAATATATACTAATTGACCAAAAGCAATTAACACTTTATTAGAGTAAATGTAGGTGATAAAAATGCAAAAGGTGTATCGCCCATTACCCATTAACACTTTATTAGAGTAAACTAAACATAATTAACAAAAAGTAACACAAAGTGGAAATATTAAATTTTTTAAAAAATATTATACAATTGGGAAGTGGAATAAGAACGGGGAGGGAATTTCAAGGTGGAGAACTGAAACCTGACTAACAACGAGAAAGTTTAGTCAGCCATAACCACTCAGATTCTCCAAATATTAATTGCATTTAAGTTTTATGCACTGTTGCAAAAAATCTCTACATGATTACATCACTTATTAGATACTAATTATTGGTTTTGACAATCATAGAGCAATTATTAACTTAAATACATCCGGTAGAAAATAGTATCTAGTCTGATATCACATGTTAAAATTCGTTAATAGTATATAAAAACTTTATACTGTGACTAACCAAGAATGTCGCCGACGGCGAAGGTTTTCCGGGAAGCCCAGGCGGAGTAAGCGGCGGCGCCACCACTAGGAACAGTCCAAGCCAAAGCATCACCAACAATATGAGTTCGTTGTGCCATTGAAACATGTTGTAATAAAGCAAATATTATTGCTGCAAAAGCAACTAAAGTACTCAACTTTCTTGCCATTTTTGCACAATGTATGTTCTTTGTGATCGAAGTCGCCCCTGTTTTTTTTTAAAGCGTTGTGTGTTTTTTGATAGAGAAAGAGGAGAGAGTTGAGAGTTTGAGGTCTTGGGGTGGGAATGTGGTCTCTATTTATAGAGGCACAATATAGGAGGAGAGGTTGTGGTTTTTTCTTTTTCCCTTTCCTTTTTAGATTATGTAGGGAAGGTAGCTCGTTCCTACTTAGGATTAAATTGATTAAACGAAGAGAATAATAATTAAGTATAGAAAGCCGTTCAACCGATTTTATCGCCTGTTTGACAAAGTTTATTTTTCCCCAAAAATACTTATTTTTTTGCAATAAGTGTTTATTTTTTAAAAAAAGTGAGGTGTTTTGGGAGAAAACAAGTGCTTCTAGGGAGCAGCAGAAACAATTTTTTTCAGAAGCTAAAAAAAAAAAAAAAAAAAACTTTTCCCCAAAAGCATTTTTGAGAAAAATACACTTAGAAGTATTTTTTTTAATAAAAAATGCTAATTAAATAAATTAGCCAAACACAAACTACTTTTCATCAAAAGTACTTTTTTGAAAGCGCTTTTTAAAATAAGCCGATTTTAAAAGCTTGGTCAAACATGCTATTATATGAACTTGAAATTTATAGGGATTAGAATTTATATTTGACAAGTTTAACTTTTAGGTTCCAATGATTTGAATTCATTATACTTCTGATGTTATGGGTTCAAAATTTAATATTTTCACAATTTTAGTGATTTTTCACATATCCATATTTAAATTAATATTTGATTTAATTGAATCTATTAACTACCCGTTTGGCCATGAGAATGTTCGCTTTTTTCCATAAAATTATTTCACTTTATTTGGAAATAAATATTTGCCCATGAAAATTCCAAATACAACTTGAAGTTGTATTTGAAATTTGAAAAACACCAAAAATCTTATTTTCACTTTTTTCACTTTCAATATATTGAATCAACCAAATATTATTTGCAAAAACTATAACCAAACACAACTCCATCTTTAACTCCAACTTTAAAATTCCAAATAAAGTGAAAAATATTTAGTTTTCATGGCCAAACGCCTACATTGAATTCGCCACGGAAGTGATATTGAATACCTCATGAGATCCAAGCGGAAGCTACTCTTATCCAAGAGAAGTCAACTAACACTCCATAGAAAAAAGTAGGTTAATTATTTTTATCTGTATATGTGTTTAATTCACTTATTTTGTGTGTTACTATTTTATATTTTGAATCTATCTAATGAAAATCCTAAGTTTGCTACTGCATGAGACAATTGTAACCTTACATTTAAGTATATTCATCGTCGGTGCAGTTTGATTATTTGATTTCTGCTGAATGTTGTATTTCTTTTTTGGTACATGAATTATGAATAACTTCATTACATTTAAGTACTGTCAAGATTTTAAAAGACTAGGTTACAATTTCGATTTCGAGCAAAACACTTTCTTTTGATATTTGACTTTGACCATCTTTTAACCAATTAGAGGATACCACATGAAACATAGGTGAGTATTTTAAATGTTTTTTTTGTCAAGAAGTTGACCTGTTAAATGTGAAATGTTTTGGAAATGGACCATCGAGAAGTTGACTTTAGCTTTTTTGGGCTGCCGCCGTCCCGCGTTACGCCATGGAAAGCTCACCCACCCCTCTTTGGAATTTTTCGCACCAATTATTGACTAGTCTTTTTTACTCTTTGTGTCACATTTTAGTGTTTTAATTTGAATAAATATGGAGTTTAAAAAATAAAAGATTATTTTTAAATCTTGTGGTATTAAATTAAAGATGTGCATAGCCATTTAAATCTTATGGCCTTAAACTTGTCATGTAGAAATTTGAAATTGCAAAACTTACTAAATATAGAAAGAGACACCCATTTTGGGACAAATCAAAAAGGAATTTTTCACTTTTTCCGGAAAATGTTTTCACTTTATTTGAAAATCAATGTTCGGCCATGAAAATTCCAAATACAACTTCAAGTTGTATTTGAAATTTGAAAAACTCCTAAAAACTTGTTTTCACTTTTTTTTCCCCACTTTTTTCACTTTCAATACATTCAAACAACTAAATATTCATTGCAAAAACTATAACCAAACACAACTCCATCTTCAACTCTAACTTCAAAATTCCAAAAAAAGTGAAAAATATTTGATTTTCATGGCCAAACGCCAATTAAAATTGGGAGGGAGGGAGTACTAGTTTTTGGATCTTTTGTTTGTTATTTTTTTCTTTTGGATCGTGTCAATTAAACTGTTTTTGTGATAAATAAACGGAAGCATCTATTGGAGCATGTTTGTCCAATTTGGTGGCTTGATATATTATTATTTTCTTAAAATTTATATTACTCCTCAGGTCGGAAAAGCGAAAAGAAGTGGAATAGAAGAAGTGGTGTATATATACCCTTGCCGTTACAAAATGATGCACATATACCCTTTTCGCTGGCGGAATTTAAAAAAAAAAATCATTTAGATTGTTTTTTAATTAAAAAAATGCTACGTCACTTTTAAAAAAAAGTCTACCTATTTTTTTTTTATTTGAGTAGACATATTTTTCTAAGGGCAATTTGTAGGATTGCCCTTCGCTGGGGGTGGTCTTTAATTTTTTCCCCTCAAATCAGTGGTCTTTAATTTTTGCCCTTTGCTACAAGCCTCTTGGTTCCAGGTTCGAACCCCTGCTCAGTCAAAAATTAAAAAAAAGCGTAAGGCATAAGCTGGACCCCAGCTAAGGCATAAGTTGGGTTTCAAACTCTACCTTAAAGCAAATAAATAAATAAATTATTTTGCTGGAATTTTACAAACCTTGCCTTAAGGCCCAATTTTGGGAAAAAGTTTACCTTAAGGCAAACTTCTGCCTTAAGGCATAAGTTGGGGTCCAACTTCTGCCTTAGGTCCAACTTATGCCTTGCGAATCCCAACTTCTGCTCTGTGAATCCCAACTCATGGCTTGCGATTTTTGTTTTTACTGAGCCTGGCTTCGAACCTAGAACCATTAGTTGTTAAGCGAAGGTCAAATATTAAAGACCACCAATTTGAGGGGCAAAAATTAAAGACCACCCCAAAAGAAGGGCAATCCGTGCAAAAAAATGTTTTTCTAAAGCCACATGCTAATTTTCTTTTTCTGGTGGGCGGGTTCGGTTAGTTAAAAAATGGGTAGACTTATTTTTTAAAAGTCACGAGATAATTTTTTAAACAAACCAGACCCGACACACCAAAAAAAAAAAAAAATACCATGTGGCATTAGAAAAATATGTCTACTAAAAAAAAATAGGTAAACTTTTTTTTTAAAGTCACATAGCTTTTTTTTTTTAATTAAAAAACAACCTAATGATTTTTTTTTTAAAATCCCATCAGCGAAAAGGGTATATTTGCACCATTTTGTAACGACAGGGGTATTTTTGCACCATTTTGTAACGGCAGGGGTATATATACACCACCTTTGCAACGAGGGTTATATCTGCTCTAAATCGCAAAGTTAAGGGGTATATTTGCACCTTTGCCCTAAGATAAATGATAAGTTATGCTATTATGTGTTTTGATGATTTGGCAAACTAATTCGAGAAACCAGATGTGCTTTTAGAGGAACCAGATGGGATCAGGTTCTAGGCCCTGCAGGTCAACTCTACAGGTGTAAAGTTGTTGACGCTGTACCGACTGGAAGCATTGCAGCTGCAAAGCTGCAGTTTGTTAGTGCCCAAAACAAAATGAAATGTCACTTTCATATCAACCCACTTGCTTACATATATAAACAACACATTACAAGTGATAACCGAATTTGAAAATCTGAAAACATCTCATATCTCAAGTGCAAGCCGTCGCCTCAAAAAGTGCTCTCAAGAACAAAGATGCAACAAATAGAAGGACCAGTTCCCAATTACTGAAGATGTCTTAAGTTCTTAGGTTTGTTGAGTCTTTGCCTTTTGTTCTTTATCTTGCATTCTTACACTTCTTTCAAGAAGTGTCATAGTAGGACATTTTCTCAACTCTTCTGAGTTGTTCACTTGGCTAGAGTTAGTCGAGGTGGTTCTGTGCAATAGAGTTATTGTAAAGGTCTTGCGATAGAGTTATTGTAAAAGGGAGGTGTTGCGGTTCATTTTTACGCAAGCACAAAAGCTACTAAGAGGTTGTGGACTCTATTTGGATTTATTATTTTTTAGAGTTGCCACCTAATTTTTTATGAAAATCAGGAAAACTGGGTTTTAAAGAGTTCGTTAAACAAGAGATGAATTCTTTATTTAACCAGAATTCAAGGTAAGGGTTCTGATGATCTCCTAGGGAAGATTTTATCCACCCTATTGTTAAAGATCCATAGAATACAGTTGACATTCGGGTCTCAAAATAGTGGCTTTAAATAATCATTTGCTTAAATAGTTTATTTTCTTGTAAAGACTTGTCATGGCACAACATAAAACTCTTGGCAAAAGCTTTTATTTTTTAAGGAAAGAGTTGGATTTTCCTATGGATAAACATATAAAAATTTAAGGGTTGAATATCCCATTTCTAGACCAAAACCCACTTAAGATTTCTCTTATGTAGAGTTCTACTATTCTTGGTCCTAATGGTATATCTCCCTTATGATGGTTTTTTAAAAAACGGTTTTATCTTTAAATGACATGCAAGCTTTCACTTTGAAAAAATAAGAAAAAGGGAGTTTATAATTTGCCCACTTTTGAAGGTCAACCATATATCTAATGAGCCAAAACCCTTATATAAACCTTGGTTTTAGAAGAACTCTTCCTTGTTTGAGTTTATAAGTTCAATATTTATTTAAGTATATCACTTAAAACGTTTTAGTTTTGAAGGTCCTTTAAAAAGAGCCCAAATTGAAAACCAACTTATTTTTTTGAAAGAAAGACCAAGTCAAACCTTTATCCCTTTAAAAGAGTTTAAAATCCATAAAATGGTTTCAAATAGAAAGGTAAAATTAAACCAATTTTTAAACCTACTTGATTAAGATTTGTAAAAAATAATCAAGTAATCCTTTATTCCTCTTTATCTTTTTAGGTCTTGTGTGAAAATTGTATCGGGGCGTCCTAACCATTCTAAGGGACATTAAAATAGTTTTGCTTAGGTTTTCAACTACGTTCTACTATAAGGGTTTCATTAATCACACATGTTTTACAAATACATAAAAATACATAGAATAAAGCAGTGGGCAGAAGGGTGTACTAAGCCCATCGGCCTAAATATGCAATTTTCACCCATTGCTGGGCCTTCATCATTTTCAATATTTGCTTCCCTTCCAATCCATTGTTGCGGGTTTGACTCAACCGAATGGCATGTTGGGCCTCAAGCCCAATCGGGATTATGCAAAATTCTCCCCTCGCGGGTACGCGCAGGGGAGGAGAAAAGAAAGATGGCGGGTTAGAGAGAATCTATAAGTAAATACTCGTATAACTAATAAAATTTTAAACACATTACACTTAAACAATATGTTTAAACGTATATATGCCAATCATCAGTCCCATTTAAACAAGTCAATAGCGCAAAAAGAAAAATGAAGCAGTTAGGCCCTCTATCTGACCGAAAGAGAAAAGCAAATGCTAAGCCCAAGTTCACATAGATGTGAATCAAACATTCGTTAAGCTCACAAAAGGGAAATACAATAGCCCATTATGCATAAGGCGAAGCAGTAAGCCCAAAAGATACGGAAGTGACCCAATAATGAAGAGACCAAACGACAACTCTCAAAGAAAGACAAAATAAATCAAATAACTTTCAGGCCTAGAAATAGGCCAGAACAGATTTGAATATATTCTCTTTATATATAGGGTAGTTTAGGTTTGGATTTATAATATCCGGATAAGAGTAGTTTCCTTTTATATATAAGGATAATGTATTTTATAAGTAAAAGTGTAAAAACCCTTCTAGTTTTTAATATATATGTTTGTATATACTTGTTATAATCATACATTTCATTCGGGTCAATCCGCATAATACGTTTGGAATGTCTTATCCTAGAAACTCCGTATTTACGCATATTTCCATTTATTAAACGGTTTTGACTTAAAATTATCTGTTCGTTATTAATGATTTAATGACATATACATACAACTGATTTTTAGAGTTGGGTTCTGAAACCCGAAAATACAACTTTATTTTGATGAAGGGCATATTAGTGTGGGCTTGGCCCAAATCTCTGGTTCTTTTTTGAAGCTAAACCGAGGCCTGGTCCAATTTTTTTTTTTTTGGGACTTGGCCTAGAAATCACCTATTTTTATTTTTCCAGAAAAAAGGATCTCTGTTTTTATTATTGGGTTTGGCCCAAATTACTTGGCTCGATTTTGGTTTTAGTCCAAAACTACAAATTGCATTCCTTGATTTAAAACTTGATCTGGTATCAACGGAAATAACACATGTGTCCTTAAAATCCCTTATCTTTCACAAATGATTTTTGTAAATTATCCATTTGATTTTAAAAAAATCGTAATGTTAAGCTCGGTTTTCTTTTTGAAAATTGTTTTTGGGGGACTTTAGGTCAACTAAACAGCGTAGGCACCATTTTCCTAAGACGACTAGTTCATAATCATAAAGATTCCAATAATGTGTGAGTTTTATAAATAGTATAAATACAAGTAAATTGAACAAATAAAAGAGAATAGCAAAAATAACATAAAGAAAGTAAGGGAGGCTAGGGGCGTACCAAGCCCCTAGTTTGGCCATTTTCACCCATGGCTGGGCCTTCTGTGCGTTTTTGTAATATTAGCTTCCCTTTCTTTACTCGAACTCGATAATACTTGCTTGAATGGCTGGACCTCGGCCTGAATGGCCATATAGTGGAAAGATAAAGGAAACAAAGACCCCGATTAGTTTATATTTTACTGCACTTATCACATATACAACTGTATACATATATATATCAAATTCATTCGTAAATCATGTAGTTAGCATATGCGCATCTATGCTTTTAGACTTTGTTGGTGATGATTTATGTAGTAAAAGGGGAAAGTCGTCACCATCCGTATTCCTAATGCCGCACAAGACCCAAGAGGTTTCATGAACCTCCGGCATGGCAGGACACCAGGGGAAGGTTTAAGACTAGGCCCCAAAACTACTTTAATCTCCCAACCATACAACCATAGATGACACAGATTTGCATATCCATACATGGGGTTAAAATGAATAGAAATAGTCTAATGCACACAATTATAGTATGGCCAGAAGTTATCATAAACAGACAAAGAATGGTGTGGGCAAATATGAATTGACATAAGCAGATGTAATATGTAAGTAAACAAAAACTATCAACCAAGTATGACTTGGGCAAGGATAAGGTGGCATACAAAGGTACAATACAATTAAAACAAGACTGACCCAAGTAGGCATAGCATAGACAGGTTCGTAGGTGTAGTATAATCAAAGCAGAATTGAATCAAGTAGACATAGTGTGAACAAAACAAACCAAAGGAACATAGACATAAAATGATTAAAAGTAGACCGCAGGATATAAACATGGGATAACCAAGAGCAGGATCAAACACATGGACATAAGATAAGAAAGAAGCACAGTTCAGTACTGATATGATGTAGACAGAGGTAAATTATATACTCATCGACATGGTACAGACAATGACAAGTTAAAACATATAGATACAACATAAGCGAGGTTAACTATAAGTTTGAGTCTCGTAGAAATGATGCAAAGCTATCAATGCAATGGCGTCATCAAAGAACAGTGTTCATGAATCATACATTAGTCAAGGAAAATTCACATGTGAATTAAATCAGGGTATTCCTCAAATTTGGATGGCCTTTATACAGCATGTGAATGATACGCAATGAGGCACCTTTTATGATTTTAATAGCCTAACATGAGTAGGATATGAGCAGATAGGGTTAAGTTCCTCTAACTTAAGCAATCATACACAGAGTAGGTCATGCATAGGATAGATCACTGAGTTCTAACTATTGTGACACAAGCAGAAATATGGAGAAAACAATTCTGAGATGCAATGACAACACAAGCAGGGATAATAATACAAACATACTTGTATGCATGAGAACAACACATAAATGATTTCTTCAGTTAAAACTTAATCAGAGGGATCATAACATGTGGAACTATGCAGGAATCATGCAAGTCAAGTACCAGATGAAGCAAGTAAAGAGAAGGGACAATTTAAGAGTTTCAAGTACCATCAAGGTGTTAAAGGGCAGAGAATTACAAGGAATACTAGTAACTCAAGTAACCTCTATGATTTTATCTTTGTTTAAGACAGATATTAGGAATTCCAAATTTTAAAATCTTCTATTAGATTTCCCTCCCCTTTAATCAAATGATGGGATGTTATAGGATCATGGTGTGTTTATGTGGTAAAAAAATACCTCCACATGTCCACAGAAGAGCCATGACACCTTGTATACGGAGCACAAGTGTTATAAATCAAGCAGGGACTGATTCCCCTTGATCCTTTCCCAAGATACTTTTTAAAAGACTCGTCTGTGTGCTTGTGTGGTTCTCAGTATACCTCATAAATTCCCATGGTTATACAAAATCATACCATTTAACCATTATCAATTGAATACTTAATAGGACTAAGTAGGATTTACAATCAACTCTTAGCCAGTCTCTTAACTTTGAACTCTTATTTTATTCATAGAAGGAGAAATTCAGACAATCATGCAAGATACATTTCAAGATTTTAACTTAGACTAAGTATATACACCCAATCTCATTCTTGTTTCACTACAACCAAGATAAAAGTTAGACCTCAACTGCTATAGGCAAGTTCCTAACACACCAGGCTACCCAGATAAAAGAAATGCAGGGAAAAGGGAAGATCATGTACTCACAAAAACAGAACAATCCTCATTTTAAAGATTAGAGTGATTAATGCAGAAACCACTGATGCATCTGAGTGTTCTCTTATTGATGTTGACAATATACTATCATGCTTAGACTTTTTGCAAACAAAAGAGGCGCACATTCAATTTTAAACCAAACTCTAAATCATTAAGACGTGGCAAGAAACAACTGCATACTTTACAAGCTTAGAGATTTGACAAATCTTCTCAGAATTCAAACCATCCCTTTTATCAGTAATTACATAATACTCCTTGTTGACACCTGATTTTTGACCTCCCGTGATTTATTTTATTTACTCAGGGTCCTTGGATAATAAGTAAAATAATTTTACATACTCGCAAAAAATTCTGAATAATTTTAAACAATTATTCAGGTTAACATTTTACTTCCATAAATTAATAGGGGAACCATCAAAGCTTTATTAATTATTTAGAAATTTATCAACATTTTACAGAATCTTACAGTATTTTCTATAATTCACCAGCAGCAGAACAATTTCAAACAATTGTTCATTTAATTCAGCAAAAATCCAGAAAGTTAGATAAAAGGCAATTTATTTATTTATATCCAAGGAATTTGAGTAATTAAAAGAATTTACCACTTTTACCCATCAAGCTTTGAATTATTACTATATAGGCATGTTTGTGCCACTTATGGCAAAATTATTTTAAATTATGATTTTTAGCCTAATTATTGTTATTTTGCATAAATGACCACCTCATAATTAACCAACTCATGGTTCAATACAATTGGGGTCAATTTTGAAAATTTCTGAATTCCGGACGGCCTTAATTGAAATGTCCAACCCATGGATAGATTAACTAAGGATGTTAATGCAAATTAGTCTTAATTGGTAAAATTAAATACCAAAATAAGGCTACACTTGCAAATAGTTAATTACGAGGATATTTATGTAATTAATTACAAAGATCGGCCACAATTGCAATCTTTATTTATTTAAGGGTCAATTTGAGGCTTTTCTGCAAAAAAGTTTTAAAACTCTTTTTAATTTGTTATGTCTTCAATCGCCCTCGTTTTAATTATATATTTTTGTGATTACGTGCCTTAAACAACGACCTATTTTACTAAAATTCCTGTGTTACCCCTATGAGCCTATATTCACTATATATTCGCATATATACACCCCTGATATACAAATAGGATTTTCAAATAAAAAAAAAGGGGGGGGGGGGGGGGGGAGGGTCCAACCCGTTAAGGGCTGAACCGACCCAAACGAGTTCTAATACTCCCTCAGCATAACAAAAAAACAAGGGGGGGGGGGGGGGTAAGGGGGTCATTTGTTATTTCAGGGCTAGGGTAAAACCCTAGCCACCCCTATGCTCCCTCGCCCCTACGGTCCCTTCCCCCCTTTTTACGATGGGTCACATCACTGTTTACTATTGCCACTAATGCTGTGACGTCGTCGGATGGTTGGAAGAGGACGAAGCATTAAAAACTTCATCCTTTTCTCTTACATTTTGCTCAAAACTCATCCAAACAGGCCCTCGAGGTACAATCCACGTTGTCTTCCTTTAAATGTTTCCATTTTTATCGTTGTTGTATGGATCTATAGCCGTTGATTGTCTTGTTGTTGAAATCTGACCCTTGACCATTGTTAATGTTGGGATGAAACCCTTATATCCCACATCGGTGTGGAGAGGGTATGTTGTCTTTGAGGGTTTCTATAAATAGAATCAGTAAGAGGGGAAAGAATGAGGTCGGAAAAATAAAAAGAGGCAAAGCTTTGAGGTTTGAAATTTTAGATCCAATTTCGAAACTTTAAAACTGCCTAAGTATAATTTTTGGGGTTTTAAACTAAGATTTGAAACCTTCAATTGCTAATTTTTTTTTTTGTTTTACTATGTTTGCTGGTATTGTGATTCAAGTTTGAGGAGGATTTTGCTTTCAAATCCATTCTTGATCGTGGTTGCATCCAAAAAAGGTAAGTCTTTATCTTATTAGAAATTTTTGTTAATTTTCCTGCTTTTAAAATAGTTAGTTAGTTAAATACTAATTTGAGTAATTTCTATTAATTGCTTGATTATTTTCTGTTGTAGTTGTTTAGTTAAATACTAATTTAGCAATCTTTGTTAGCTTCTTGATTATTTTATGGAAGTTAGTTAAATAGTCTAGTGGTTCCTTTTAAGTTACTGCTTGTTTCGTGGTGGTTGTTTAGTGGAATATCAACTTGAAAAATGTCTGAAAATTGTTGGCTTAGTTTGTTTGGGGAGAGTAGCTACTATTTACTCTGATTGTTAAGGTGTGTGGTTTAGTTGAGTATCATCTCGTACTTTTCCATGTATCTTGCTGCTTTGTCCTCATGATCATAGTGAACATCATAGTTTCAATCTAGCTAACTTGTTAGTCCTTAGATGGTTCTGGTGATGATGTTCTTTCTTCTTTTTTGTAAATGCCAACTGTGATTCTGTGATTTATCCGGATGATGAAGTATAGGATTGAAATCAAAGATAATGTAGATTACTTTTTCCTTGGTCTCTACGGTTTCGACTGGCTGTTGTGAATTATTTGGTCTGGAAGCCACATAGAGTTAAGTTTTGCTAATGCTGCTGACCTGGATGATTGTCATTAGAGTTGTTTAGGGAAAACATAATAATAATCAAGATGTCAATTTTCCGCTTATTAAAACAAGTAAAGTTGGTTGTTTGGTCGAAAGATGATGAATGTGTTTGAGGTTGGTCCACTGACCACACAGGTATGGAATCTTAGAGAAAGAGTGATTTTAGGAAGGTTCAGGTCTAGATTGATTTGTTGTTGGTTTACTCCCGATAGTTGCCTAACTAAATGGACAATCATGTGTTCAGTTTTGCTAGTCTGCTTGCTCCCCAAGTTGTTACAAGTGGACTAATGGAGTCTATTTAAGGTTAACATAAGTGTGTGTCATTCCACTGTCCTCTACTAATGTGCCTCTGTTTTTTTTTTTTGAGTGTTTTCTTTGATTGGTCAAGAGCTAAGTAGTTAAATGGGAGTTTGGTATCATTTCTTCTTTTCTCCAAACCTGCTTATTGAAGAGATTTTGGGTTGACATTGGCTAATTAAAGAAGGGGAGAGGGTCAGTTTGTATGATGATTGTTATATATAACCAGGTCTTATATTCTTTTCTTTTTCTCCTAAAACAATAGAATGTGGCTTAATTTTTATAACACTAACACTATGTTTTGACTGCCCTGGAGTTATGATTGCAAAGAATGATGTTTTAAAAACTTTAACGCTTGGCATTTTCTTTACTCAAAATATCAAAAGGTATTTCAAACATTTTTCTGCCCAAGTCTGAGTGATACCTGTTCTCTTTGCCCACCTCATACTTCTCTATTTAACTGCTATAAACATGCCTTGGTGAATGTCCTATGGTCTTAGTTGATTTCTTTCATGTCTAGGTGATGTTATGGCCCTTTTGTCTCTCCTGTTGTCTCTGTTTTCTTTTTTATTTGATTATGTCTGTTCTTGGCATTATGGATTGAATTTTCACAAGTTGTGCACCTAGAGTCTCAGAGTTCAGATCTGGAAGGGGCGTCAAGTGGGAGCTTGGGCTACTTGACTTTTGGATTTTCTCTTCTTATACCAAAGTCCTTGCTCCTTGTGATCTTACTTGTCTGCCCATCCCTAGCATCCTATAAATTATTGTTTATTCATTTTAACTAAGTGATAAGTCTTATTGAGTTTTTTTTTTTTACAAACTGTAAGCTGCTTCTTAAAGTGCAAATGCCATTCAAAGTATAGATGATAAAGTGGCCATCCTAATCCTGTGACTTAATGTCGTTTCCATCTCTAATTATTTCTAGAACCTTGATTCAGCAGTTCTCCTGCACATCTCTAGATCATATCAGGATTAGATGGCACACACCTGTTATGTTGTTTTGTTTGAAATACTGTTTGAACCCCTTCTGTCCATGATTGTGTATGGTATTCTTTGCTTATACTTTATCTAGTTTCACTCTTATGACATAGAACTGGGGCTAAACTGTTGAGAAGTTACTTAGTCTTGTTTTTCTTACTTGACTTGCACCTGTGTGACATTGCCACTGATTCTGTCTTTGTTTGCACTTATGGAGTAAAACCTGTTCTATTTTTCTGCTGGGATATTGGCCTAGTTGTTGTTGTTTATGTGCAATCCATGACCTTTTAGACCTTCCCTCCAGGCCCTACATCTATTCCTGGTTGCCAATTTCACTTAGGTGCTTGCACTTGCCTTTCTCTTATCCCTATGGCCATGAATTGCTTCCCTGTGACTACTCCATTGTTTCTATACCTTGTGGGATTCCATGTAAGCCTCCAGTTAGCTCTCATTAGTGACCTTTGTGTTAAACTCCATCTTTGGCATGCCTGGATTATTTTGAACACCTTTGGGGGCAAATAGGAGTGATCACCTCTTCCTAAGTTAGCCGTTTTTTTTGGTCTGTACCATCTGATATATATTGATCATTGTCCTGCTTCCGGTCCTTTAGTTGCTAAAATTCTGGTTCCCATTACTTATAGCTTTGGTGTTGTTTTGTATAAAAAATGCTAACCCATACTGTATATTTGAAGAGGTGCCAGTGTACCATCATTTGAGTTAGCTTTGTACATACATTGCCTTAAGCAGTGTTTTTGTAATTAGGCCTATTGAGTTTGAGGGTTTAGTATACATTGAGGGACATCATGTTGCTGTGACATTTGACTTATCTTGTGACTTTTAGTTTTGGTTGGCTAGTATTCTTTGAATAACCAGCGTTTGCTGGGGCTTTGGTTTATATCATTATTTTACATTTCTATGCTCTCCCTTTGTCCTATACTGGGTTGGTTGATTTTTAGATGGGTTAAAGTAATTCGGGGTTGTCCAAGTCTTGCCGGGGTTAGCCATGCCTAGGGTTCTCAGAAACCCCTTGAAACTTGTGCGACACCAGGAATACGAGACTAGGACCTAATCCCCATGCCCTACCAAGTCCTTAAAAGAACCATTATAACAGTTTAAGATAAAGAGGGATAAGCATAGGATTTTCGTATGACTTGTTTATATATATATATATGTGTGTGTGCGCGCGCGCGCTTTAGCTATTTTAGTGATAAGGACGGTTAAATATAAACTAACCAAGTTCTTTTTTTTCTTTCCTCCTTCACTTGCATGACTATTTGGGACTTCATTTCAAATTAGGATCGAGTCCGCAAAAGAAATAATAGCCAGGCGCGCAGAAGGCCCAACCATGGGTGAAAATGGCCAGCTAGGGGCTTGGTACTCCCCTAGCCTATCTTTTCTCGTCATTTTCTTATATGTGTTCAATTCAAATGTGTAAAAGATTAAACTCATACTATAGTGGAACCTTATGGTTTGAACTAGCCATCTTAGAATAATGGTTCTTATGCCGTTTAGATGAATCTAGGTCCCAAAGCGAATTTGCAAAACCACGATCAACTCCAACATTTTTATAAGATATAAAACTGGATTTTCAAACTGTTTTCATATAAATAAGTATTAATCCGTCTTTTTCAAAACTAAAAGGTGGAAAATCTGATTTAGTGTAAACAAAAATTCAATTGGTTATTTAAAGAAATCTAATAGTTTTTTCCTTTCACATTCTTTGGAAAAATTTACGAGCCCGGTCCCTTTAAGTTCGTTTTAAAAGGAGAACCTTTACAAAGGCCTCGAGAAACAGAATTTTTGGGCCCAATGCCCATAAGCGTTTTGACCTAAACAGTTGGTTTATTTTGTGTCCCTTGTATAAATTTCAGAAAAAATGCTAAAGAACTGAGCAGTCCTAAAAAATGCAGTCTTTTAAAAGTAAATCAGATTTTGAACAAAGTTGGGACTGATATATTCTGGAAGAGGAAATTGATTAAAGTAAGACTTGGTTCACCATTAATTTGTGTCAAATAAAAGCCAAAAGGTAAGTATACGCAGCCAATATATATCACTCCAAAATAGGAAAAACGCCTTCTAAATATAAACCGTCGTAATATAAAGAATTTCGGATAAAATTGAATGTACCAATACGTACCATCTCGAGCCAAGTGTATGAGTATGGACTTAATTTATAAATCAAGAATTTTCTTTTCACTTTTTTCTTATAAACACTTATACTTGTTCCTTATACATAAAAGGAAGCTATTTATACACGGATACTATAAATTCGGAACTACGATACCCTATATATAAAGGGAATATATTCAAAATTTTCCAAAAACATATGTTATGCATGAAAGTTTTTTTTAAGTGAAAATAAACACAGAATAAGCAGTTTAAGCAAATACTCATACACTGGAATTCAAAGGTTAACCGTATAGTACGGATCCTTAATACTAGGGTGCCTAACACCTTCTCCAGGGGATCATCAGAACCCTTATCTAGAACTCTAGATTATGAAGGTTTTTTCACAACACTTCACCACTGGTTTTTCTATTTTTCTAAAAATTAGGTGGCAACTCTTTTTTCAAAACAAGTCCAAAAGAGCGTCAATGAGTTCGTAGTAGCTTTCTTGCGCCCTAAACCCTCACGAAAAAGCGAACCGTAACAGATGGAGACTCCGCTGGGGAACTTGAAGGTTTTAACCATAAAGATTCCAGTATAATATGAGTATATCTATTATAAACTGCTTATGTGTTTACTTTCCCCGCAATTATTAACTGTCATTGCATGCATATCATAACTTCGCCACTCCTGACATTTATTTTACACTTTGTTCCAAAGGCGACTTCGCGGAGCACGCGGTCGTCCCTTCACTATAAAATCTAAATTTTCTCTTGGAATCGTTATGAGGCGGGATTGGTACGCGGTCATCCAACAACCCTAACGGTTCAGCCCCAGTTGTTCGCTCGGGTTTTCGGTCATTTGTGAAAAATCACTATAGAAAAACTAGGATAGAGCTAAGCCAAATCCCTACTGAACTAGAGCATTTATACCTAGATGGGCCGTGGGTATCTCAGACCTACGTAAGGCTCATTAAGAGTGACTACCCCATGTTTGGATGCTCCATGACTCGAATAAACATCGCATCTCATTTATGTGTTATGTGGAAACATGTTTGTGCCTATGTGATGAACCATTGATCCTATGGGGATGGGGGAAATCTTAACCGTGTTTTATTTTGTAGATGGAACGAGGAATCCATTTTGACATTGTCACTGAGGCACCGGAATTGTTGAGGGCCTGGTACGAATGGTTAGGGGACGCTCACAAAAGAATGATCAACTGTACTTTAGGACACTTGCCTTCCATTATGACAATGAAAGGTCGCCCGGAGCTGATAGAAGTGTTGGCGGGATTTTGGGTTGATAAAGAAATGCTGTTCCGTTTTGGGGATTTCGAAATGACTCCTATCCTAGAAGAGATTAGGGACGCTATAGACAGTAATAAAACATGTTTGAAGAGGTGACACAAGCCGGACCACAATCTGTTGTTTCCACACAAGCCCACTGTCGACCAGATTATGGGATTTCTTTCTTTGACCGAAGCGTCATGGGCATAAGGGCCCGCTGTAGTCTTCAGGGATCTATACCGCAGGTTCGGAGACGTCACCGGATACACCCTCTATCAAAGAGAATTTAGGAGCCGAGAAGAGTGGGAAGCTGCTAGACCTTTAGCCTTTGCCATAGCCTTGTCGGGCATTATGTTTTTTCCACAAGATGATTCATTGGCTATAGACACCAAAGATACCTAGCCCATACAATCTTCCATGGGAAAACCAAGGATCAAGAGACGAGGTGTTTTGACCTGACACCCATCATATTAGCCGACATCTTCCGAGCTCTTGACAAATGCTACAATCAGTTCCGATACTTCCAAGGGTGCAATATGTTGTTGCAATGGTGGATTATCAAGCACCTTAACATGGACATAGAGGTTCAGGGTTAGAGTCGATAGAACCGTATAGATCGGCTCGTAAATTACTGTCCAAATCTCGGTTATACGTCCAAAAATTACTGGGCTAAATTCTTAACCGACTTGACTGAAGATCGGATCCGTTGGATGTTCCCCGTTTTATATCCGAGACTGTGGTAGTCCGAGGCAAGAATTACCCATTTGTGCCGCTAGTCGGGATTCGAGGAATCCGTCCTTACTATCCGTCCAGGGTTTTGAGACAATTCGGCAAGAGGCAAGTGATCCCTCAGATGTTACACCTCGTAGTTTTGTACGTTGAGGTTCGTTGGGTGTTAGTTGTTTTAACTGCGATCTGGAGTGATATGCGCCTATCTTATGGTTATGAGGTTTTAAGACCATGTATGAGAAGTATCGGAAGGATTGGAGGTCGAACGAGTGAAGAATGAAAATCTGGTCGAACTGGGCAGACTTGCCATACGCGTTCGCGACAGGGGCTCGCGTTCGCGATGGCCATAAATATTATAGACCATCGCGTTCACCAAGGTCAATGATTAAGTCAGTTTCCACCGAGTTCAACACCCTATATAAGGGTCAAGACCCCTTTTTTCATGAAATAATATCTCTCTAAGCTCAGCAAACTTATAGGGGCATTTATGTCATAAAAAGTTGAGGGATTGGAGTGATTTTGATTAATCGAGGCTCTGGTAGTGCATAATCATGATTATAGTATTGTTTGGATCTTGACATGGATATTGAATATATTGTTGTTTTAACAAGAATAAGGTATGGACCTCTTATAATTAATGTTAATTTCGATTTATTTATGAAGATAAAGTCGTTAAATAATCGTATAGCGGGTTGGTTAGTTGTGGAAATTGGAAAGCGTCGTGAGGGATATTTTATGGTACATATTGGTGTTGGAAATGATGTTATTGTCGTTGTTGTTGTTGTTGGTTGCTAAATTATAATTTTGGGCTAGGCATATAAACAGGGGAGATGTTGCCCGAATTTCGGCAGACTTTAAGGAAATTAAATTTGAAGGCTTAGGATAAGTATATAACAATGGGCCTAACCATAGTATGAATGGTCTTATATGTAGATTGCGAGACCGGAAATAGGTACGAAAGCCGAGACGTGAATTTTCAGGTATGTTAAGGCTAGCCCTTTCTTTCTAAAGGCATGATTCCTTCCTTGAGAATCCATAAATGTTTTCTAAAATGTCCTTATTCTCAAAAGGTAGAGATTTATGATTCTGTAAGCTCTTATGTAAACAACGATGAGTATGTTTTTATAATAATAATGATGATGTTAAAGATAAGATGTATTCTGTGATGATTATGAAGGCGATGATGATTCCATTTCTAGAAACTCCAAAGTTTATGATTTTAATGTTATTGTGAGAATGTTGAGTGATTTCATGACTTTCTTGATTTTATTCATTGTTATTGATCTCACTTTATGAATTGTTCTTCAAGGTGAGATATAGCGATGAGGATTGTTCCATAATGTAAATCGGAGGTTACCGACCTTACGTCACTCCGATAGAGTCGTAGCTTTTTTGGGCTCTCATGCATGCTACTTATATATATATATGGGGTTATGGGAAAGGTGAGGCGTTATATACGCATAACCACCTGATCAGTTGGTATATTATGATATCGTCCCGGACGCGGGATATATGGCTAAATGGATCGAGCTGCACGTTCCACAACAATATAATATATATATATGGATCGGGTTGCACGTTCCGCAACACTATTATGTTAGATATATATGTACAAGAAAGGTTTTCTGAAAAAGCTAAGCACGCATGGTATCCGTCTTAAGAGGCAATCAGATGTATAGGTTATTCTTTTATCTCATGTTATGCTCCATATGTCTTATTATATTATTGTTCCTACCTTACATACTCAGTACTCTGTTCGTACTGACGTCCCTTCTTGTGGACGCTAAGTTCATGCTCGCAGGTTCAGGTAGCCATCCGGACAAGCCAGATTAGTAGGATCTCCTTTCAGCAGCCGCAGTCAGTGCGCTCTACTTGATCCGGAGCTGCAGCCTTTTTGGTATGCTATTTTTGATATGCAGATATGTGGGTATGGAAGGGCCTTGTCCTGTCGTTTCTACAATTATACTCCATAGAGATCTGTAGATAGTGGTATACAGTGGAGATGTCATGTGACTTTAGTTATCGTTCATTTTGTGTATAGTATATGTAGAGGTCAAGTCGACCTGCGTTATTGTCCTTTGGACGTATGCCTACATAAATATCTATATGCCTGACGTATGAGCTTTCGAGGTTTAAGATTACTGTGTAATATGTTATAGGAGATGGTATCGTTCAGATATCAGATAAAATGGGCCACCAAGTTACTTAGTATAGAGTAAGAACGTGTTTAGGGGTGCTCGACCTGTAGTGGTCGGGTATTCGTCACAACTCATCGTTTGGGCTGTGATAGAAGTGGTATCAGAGCAGTTTGTCCTAGGGATTGTCTACAGACCGTGTCCGGTAGAGTCATGTTTATGGGTGTGAAGCCGGTCACACTTATAAACAGGAGGCTGCGGGCATGGTTGGGAATTCGCCGGAAGGCATACCCCAAGAACAGCACTACAAAAATGTCCTCGAAGAGGTGAGGGAGTTGGTGTTGAACTACATACCACTAGAAAGAAGACCCGTAACGCCCAGGGAAGGAACCCTGGAGGGGACCAACGGAGAACGAGGGGCAGGTTCAAACCCATGGGTGTTCGCACCAGACCCATAGAAGGGAGTAGAGCTCTGGGAAGAGGACCCTGAACCTGTTGAGGAGGAAGAGCCAGAAGAAGAAGAAGAAGAGGAGCCAGAGGAAGAAGAGGAAGAACCTCAAGACATGGAAGAGCCTGTTGACATAGGGGCCGAAGGAGAGGAGAACCCATTTGATATGTTTCTCGAGTTCCAAGGAAATGATGTCGACAAATAATCTGGTTATTATGCCCCCACTGATGAGGGAACATACTTCTATGCGCCTTCACCCACGATGATGCTTGCTATCTTCGCTATGGCTTCGAAACACTTTGGAAGGGAAAATCTCCCTACGCTAGCTCCATGGAGCATCACCTTTAAAGTTTGATCTTCCCCGTTCAGATTAGTTCTGCTGCCCGTCACATGCAAAGAAGTGTTCAGGAAAATAACAGCCGATAGGATGGATTGCACCTCTAGGAATAGATTGCCGGTTTCTGACTTGGTGTACGCTTACAAAAGATGCCCGTTTCATGTCAACCGAGCAGGGAACACCTTAAATGAGTGCGTAGCATTGAGAAGGAGGATTGTTAGGCTCATAGACGACAAAATCATCGGAACTCTATAGGGGCTACATACATTTCTTGTCAATGACCCCATCACCCCAGGAGAGGGAGTTCACCCCGAAATACAGATATGGCGGTATGATTTCACCGTCTTTGAGGAGTCATATGCTCTTCTCTTCTCAACTTTGGCTTCGTTGAACAAAATCAGGCCTGTGGAACCTGTCTATAAGCCCGCACCGTTAGGGCCCAACAGAAACAAGTTCTGCCTATACAATACTGGGGCCAGGGGACATGATATTAAAGGATGCCACGCTTTTAAGCTCGAGCTTAAAAATATGATCAGGACTGGACAAATTTTGGTCCTACTCCCACCGTGGTTCTGAGCAAAGAAAGGTTCGACAGTGGAAGCAAGTCCGTAAGGACAACGACTTACATGAATTATACTTTTGGGTAGATCCTGGGTGTCTCGTATTTTGCACAAATGTTACCCCCACCCTCATAAAAATGTAAATGAATCGCGCCAGCCTGATGTCCCAATGGAGGGATACGAGGAAAGCCCTAGTTGGGCTTGGTCTGGGGATGTCTATAGCTAGGATTAGTCAAAGGATAATTAGGAAAATATATATCCTGCTTTGTAATCGAACTACGTAGGGAATGATTTCCCACGGCGGAATACGTAGGCAGTCTACGTAAGACTCGGTCCCTTCCTGTTTCAAATTTTAAGTTCGCCGTTCGCTTAAGTGATAAGACCAAGGGTTCTCCTTTCTAAGTCAACCGCAAGGCCACCAAACCAAGACCCACACGAACGTAAAAGCCCACGATATCGAAGACTTTAGAACATCGGATCAAGAGTACTCAAGCTTCAATATACGATCTTATGTGCTATTTGCGTATTAAATATCCATTATTTGATATTCTGCTTTTATAATTGATGTGCGGAAACTAACTTTCTTCACCATTGAGTTATTTTTTATCTTATAGAAAGGGGCCGATTAGTGTGATATTGAAAGCTGACATATTTCACAAGATCCAAAGCCGCGCTAGCATCCTTCTCCGATAAAATAAAGGACAAAATGACATGTACTCCCGAGGAAATAAGAAATGGGCTAGCTCTCTGCAACGGCGATGCCCCGGACTCGCAAGAGGCTGCATCCCAAGAGGATGTGATCGCGAAATTGTTGACTACCATCGCTACGCTCCAGGAGAAGGTGGCCAGAAGGGAGACGACCGATGCAGAAAAGAAGACCACTAAAGGGAAAACGGCCCCTCCTTTCTTTCCCTTGTTAAGTTCCGCAGCGCCAGGTCATTTTTCTGTCTACCCGCCAGGAACCATGTCCCGCCACTAAACATTGCCAATCCAAACCATGCTGGCCCTTCTTACTGTACTCCACCGTCGGTTAAAAATGCTTAAGCCCCGGGGATCGCTCACTTAGGCCTCGCATATCAATCCCCTCAGCCGGTATTCTTTAATCAAACAAGTCAAACACAGGCGCCAGCCCCGTTTGCAGGGCAAGACACCACTATCCCGTTCAACCATACCACCCCTCGGGTATCTTTCTTCACTCCCATCATGCCAAATGAATCCTTCCCGAGACACAGAGAGCTGGATCACTACGAGGAGATGGAAATGATTTGGAGGGCTGAACAGGACAAGCGAGAAAAAAATATGGAGAAGAAAATGGAGGAGTTGTTAAAAAAATCCAACAGGCCCACGAGGAAGGCGACAGGCCTAAGATATGACGACCTGTGCACGCAACCAGATTTAGACCTGCTAGAAGGGTTTAAAATCCCTAAGTTCGAAATGTTCAGCGGAGCAGGGAACCTCAAAGCACATCTCCGTTCATATTGCGACCAGTTAGTTGGAGTGAAGAAGAATAAACCTCTGATCATGCGTTTGTTCAGTCATAGCCTGACAGGTGAGGCTGCGGAATGGTTCGCCACACAGGACATACGCCAGTGGCTCCGCTAGGAAGACATGGCAGAATTCTTTGTTGACACCTGATTTTTAACCTCCCGTGATTTACTTTACTTACTCAGGGTCCTTGGATAATAAATAAGATAATTTTGGACACTCGCAAAGATTTCTGAATAATTTTAAACAATTATTCAGGTTAATATTTTTACATTAAGTTAATAGGGGCACTTTCAAAGATTTATTAATTATTCAGAAATTTTACAGCTGTTTACAGTATTTTCCGTAATTCACCAACATTTGAACAATTTCAAATAATTGTTCATTTAATTCAACAAAAATCAAGAAAGTTAGATAAAAAGACATTTTATTTATTTTTATCCAAGGAATTTGAGTAATTAAAAGAATTCACTACTTTTACCCCTCGAGCTTTGAATTATTATTATATAGGCATGTTTGCGCCACTTATGGCAAAATTATTTTAAATTATGATTTTTAAATTGCATTAATGACCACCTCATGATTAACCAACTCATGGTTCAATATAGCTGGGGTCAATTTTGCAAATTTCTGAATTTCGGACGGCCTTAATTGAAATGTCCAATCCGTGGACAGATTAACTAAGGACAGTGATGCAAATTAGTCTTAATTGGTTAAATTAAATACCAAAATAAGGCTACGCTTGCAAATAATTAATTGCGAGGATATTTATGTAATTAATTACAAAGATTGGCCATAATTGCAATCTTTATTTATTAAAGGGTCAGTTTGAGGCTTTTCTGCAAAAATAGGTTTTAAAACTCTTTTTAATATCGTTATGTCTTCAATCGCCCTCGTTTTAATTATTTATTTTTATGATTATGTACTTTAAATAACGACCTATTTTATTGGGTTATTCATTTTTCACCTACGAGTATATATACACTCGATATATGCGCGTATACATGCGTGATATACAAAAAGGGTTCAGATTTTAAAAAAAATAGGGCTAGGTCCAGCCCACAAAGGGGCTAACCCAGCCCATAAGACGATATAATACTCCCTCGGTTCAATGACCAAAAGCATGAGGGGCCATTGTGTTATTTTTCTAAGGGGGCTAGGGGAAACCCTAGCCGCCTCCCTACTCCCTCACCCCTCTATGCCCCTTCCCCTATTTCGTCTGGTCAAATCGCTAACTACTGTGCGCTACCAGTGCAGTGACGTCGTCGAGTGGTTGACAAGAGGACGAAGCATTAAAAGCTTCATCCCTTTTTCTCTTGTTTTGCTCGAATGTCATCCAAACAACCCTTATAAGGTACAATCCGCGATTTATGTTTTTTTTCTTGATTTATAGTATTGAGGAATGATTATGACCATTGGTTGGCATATACCTTGAATCTGAGCCCTTTCTCTGTGATCTGGCTTGAAATTGTGAAATATAGAGAAGTCCCACATGGTTGTTTGTAATTCTGGGGTTTCTATTTATAGAAACCAAATAGAAACCCTCTTTCACGAGGAAGGGAGGTCGGATTTTGTTGAATTAAGGATTTTGTGATAACAAAAATCCTCAAAAAGTTGTATATTTTTAGTTTTAAGGTTATTTTGTGATAACAAAAATCTTTTCTTTCATTATTTACAATTCCAAGCCCTAGCAACAATCCAAAACATCAAAGTAAGTCAATCCAAACCCTTCCAACTCAATTCTAACATATACTCTAATAATCTAAGCAATAAATCATTGTTCCTAAACTAGGATTTTCAAGAAAACCCATCTCAAGGTTCAAGAATTCAAGATTTTGGAAATCTTCTTCAAAGTTAAAATCTTTAATTCAAGTTTGGAGCATTACCAGGTATGTAGAGCTACTATCTACGTGCGGGTAACATCATTGTTCTTTCCCACGCCTCATAATCCATAAATTATGATTCTCTACTAAAAGTAGGGTTTCTACACCATGTTCATAACAACCCTAGGTCCATGTCCATGATTATATTATGTATGAATTGCTATTATTCTATCATTGTGTTCTTAATAACTCCATATGATTATTGAGAATCAGTCTGTAATCCATGAAAACCCATATCTTGTATTCCATGGGTTCTTGCATGCATGTTTTTAGCTAAAAATTATTATTTCATGAATATCCTACATGTCTACAAGTTTTCATGTAACTATATTATATAATTACTTTCATGCCATGATACAAGATACATACATGCTAAATACAAGCTATTTCATGAAGCCATGTTTATAAGTTATTTCGTGAAATCATGATTACAAGTCAAGTACAAGTTAATTCACAAAAATCATGGGCTTCTTAGCCAATTATATCATGTTCATGTTTTTGGGAGTTGCACGAATTACCGTGAAGGCTCAGATAGCCTGAAACTACGTATCCACCGTAGGACAAGGTTCGCTCCGCCCAGTTGGGACGATTCCTTAATTTTACACTGAATGAATTCCATTAGACACATTACCACCTTATACCCTGGCAAGGTATGGGGGCTCTGCTGGTCCGGCGAGGTACCAGACTCCACATACCCACGTGGTGATATCACATGGTCGGTTTATGAAATGCTCTCCCTACTTATCATGTTTTACTTATGTTATATATATATATGTACTCATGCTCATGTTCATGTCCAGGTTTTCAGTTTTTGTTCTTATCATGTTATTCCATGTCCCATGTTATTTCTTTCAGTTGCTTTACATACCAGTACATTCAATGTGCTGACGTCCCCTTTTATTGTCGGGGGCCTGCATTTCACGATGCAGGTACTAATTTACATGATGATGCATCTGCTCAGTAGGACAGCATTCGTATCAGCTTATTGGTGAGCCCCATCTGATTCGGGGTTTAGTCAACTCTTTATTTTATGATTAGCTATGCATCTAAGATATGCTGGGGGCCTTGTCCCAGCGAGTACGTTTTCCATGTTCAGACTTATGTTAGAGGTTCATAGACTAGACAAGTTAGTTATGTCATGTCACACTTTCAGAGTCGTATAGCCATTTTGGCTCATTCATGTTATTTCCGCACTCATGTTTAAGCAAGTATTTTGATTAAGTATTATGACTTATTGTATTTTATAAAGGCTCATCATACATTCACGTTAAATTCCGATCATGTTTTGCCTCATGATGATTCAGCAAGCCGTGTGGTTCGCTCGGTCACATGCAGTAAGGCACCGAGTGTCGTGTTTCGCCCAGGCCATGGTTTGGGGCGTGACGGGGGGGGGGGGGGGGGGTGGTTTGTCTTTTTTTTTGAATCTAGGATCCAAAATGAATCTTTCTTGGTTGAGGTGTTGGTTGATGTTTGCTTGATGATGGTAAGGTATGAGTAGCATAATAGGTTAAATGGGAAAGGAAATGGCTAATTACTTTATTTGAATAAGGAGAAATGTGAAACAAGCTTGTAGTTGATAATTGTGTGAAAAGATGATCCCAGCCTGATCCTTGTTGGGTTCATGACATCCTGTTGGTTGTACCATGTGATTGTACAGTCTTATATGTCTTGTTTCCTGATCCTGATGGAACATGTTAAGATTAGAATGGTCAGTAAGTATAAATAACTTGGTCCTGTGTTAGTGTCTGTCCTTGTCTATAGTATGAGTTCTGCTTGTTGTTGGTGGGGAAAGGGGGTATTTGAATGAGAGTGATTCTGAAAAAGTGGGGTGTGGTACCATATCTAGCTTCCCTGTTTCTTTTTTATGTGAATTGTGTGAGTCCTTTTACTTAAAACTTGATCATTGCATCTAATGCTAGCCTCCTATCTGGAAATTCCTATTTATTTGCTTAAGCTGCCCTCATCATGTATACCATTGCTGCCATGTCTTGACCTCTTGTGAGAGTGCATACCTAGGAGACATAGTAAGGTTGCCTTGATGTGATTTTGTAAGAGTGCGGTGTTGTACTACTTCATGGCCACCTAAAACTTGTCATTTGGTTCGGTAATGCATTACATCTAGATGATTTGAATCAACCGGTGACCTGCAAGCTTTGTTCTTTGCCTGCTACATATCCTATATGAATCTTTGCTTGTTTAGTGTCAAAACTGAGTCACTCTATGTCTGCTCTCACAGAATGATATTCTATGTCTCCCCTCCCTACTTGTTCATGCCTACTGAATAGAGTCCCCTCACTTATTTTTGAGTATATGTGTTTTGCCTAGAGTAGCTTGCACCCCCTTGTGATAAGTACACCTTTCATCCTTTCCCTTCTTCTTCTCTGTTCTCCCAACTTGCTATCGGAATTTGTACGAATTAGGGCTAAACATACGACCTGACACTTCCTTTGATTGGACTTGAACCAACACCTATGCATGGCCTGCTTCAAACTTTAAATCCTCCCTTAATCCATGTTCTGCTTGATTGCTGCTTCTATGCCATTTTTTTGGGATAGTAGGACTGTAACCATTGCTTCTTCTCATATAGTTTGAAACATGAATAACCTAAGACTCGTGAGACCTTTCCTATTCTCCTAGCCACCCCCTTGTGCCAAATATATCAACATAGTTAATTTGGTGTACCAACTTGCCTCTCTAATTTTACCTGTACATCTTGACTCATGTTCTCTGCTTGGTTGATTATGCTCTTGTCCTGTGGGGTCTGTACGGTCCTACTGGTTCTATGATCAACCAATAGTTAAATTTTGTGATCCATGCTCATGTCTTACAACCCTTGTATGCATTTGTAGGCCATACTATCATATCATTTCCCACACACTTGGTCTCTACGTACATCTGCTCATTAGTTCCTCACTCATGTCTGTTTTTAGCATCATCATGACTAGTCCATCTTCCTTGAACATCATGTTAGCTTTATCATGGCTTCCTTATGACCTCTGTGTATATCCTTACTTGCATTATTCCCACACTGCTCTGATTAATCCCTCTGTGTTATTGTTGACATGTATTCATTGTCTCCTATCCTGCATACCTTCCTAACCTCTTTGTATGCTCCCCTCATAGTTAACAACCTGCTTGTGTCCATTTGCACTAATCATTCGTGCCTTGTTGTATCCTCCTATATATGATCCTGTATCTCCCCTATCCCCTCCCCTTGCATTCCAGCTTTCCTGTTCATACATACTTGCTCATTTGTGCAATACCTCATCTAGAATAATTCTCAACATGCATTTAGTCACCTGCATAGTATTTTGCCAAGACTTTCTCCTGTTACAGCCCAGGTATAGACTAGTTAGTGAGCATGTCCCTTTCACTTAGATAGGATGTCTATGAAAGTTGATCACTTTGTTCACTATGCCTGCATCCTATGTGTGCCCACTAAGTTCTGAACCTAGACCTATGAATTAGTTAGTACCCTTGAGAGATGTCAGGTGTCCAGATTCACATCTGCAGTCTATCTAGGCTAGTCTCTCTTGTGTCCAGGTGACTGGCCTTTTTTTTTTTTTGAATTTTGTGATGCTGTAGTCTATATCTGGTTGTGCTAACTGATCATGTGCATGAACCTCATCCTTGTCTTATCTTTCACATTGAACCTCTTTTTCTAAAATGCTACGATCTATCACCTTCCTAAATGGGCCACTGTTTGTGCCTTTAGTTGAGTTTTGTATGTCTCCTTTCACATGAGTCATGACTTACTTGTCCCTCAACCTTACCTGTGGTTTGTCTATATTACTCCATGTCTCCTGGTTTTTTTTTTCTTTTCCTTGCCTGGTGTTGACATCCATAATCCCCCCTACCTTTTCTTTTGATATGCCTTGTGACCTGCTCCCTGCCTTTGCCTGCTATCTTGGCTGTATCACCTTGTTTGTTTGTCTCACCTGGCCAAATAGTATTAGGCACCCACCTTGTCCACTTCTTGCATACTACTGTAGCATGCACTTAGTTGTATATTGCAGACCTAGAAGTTGGTCCTTGTGTCATTTTTATGTTTGTGTTGAGCTCATGACCATGATGCATACCCTTTGTTGATGCTAAGCTCCTCTGTTAAAACTTCCTGTTTTGCCTTGCTTTGTCTGAGGCTTTCTCTGCTGAACAGAAATGTTTTAGTTGATCTTTGGTCCTTGAGATGGCACTTTGCTTAAGCCTTCATCATGTCCCTATCCCCATCCATGTATGATCCTATCCAGATTGCCCTTCTAAATGTTATCAATTGCTGTTGTTCCCACATACATAACAGGCTACATCACTCTTTGCTTAAAACAAGTTTGATGTCATTTGCCTGTGTTTATAAAATTTGTCTAAAAGCAGCCTTGTAGGCTTCTTGATTCTATGAAGACATGGCCCTAGGATGAGCCTGAGTGACTCCATTTCTTGTATTTATACTGCTTCACCCATATTGCCACATTATTAGTGGTCTTTGCTTCTCTCGACCTTGCTGTGAAATGCTAATAATATTCCCATGCTGTGCCGTGGCTAATCTACTGAACCTTGTTTGATCACTTCATGTTATGCCTCACATATATCTCATGTATTCTAGACAGTGTTATTGTTTTGCTATGTGTGAGCTTTGTTGGTCGCTCTTAAGTCTAAAAGTCCTATGCTCTCTACTGTCTTACTTGGGGTTTATTAGTTTTGAAATGAGTCATGGTAGTTTTGGGTTGTCTGAGCCTTTCCTGGTGTTAGCCATGCCTGGGGTTCCTAGAAACCCCTTGGAACTTGTGCGACATCGGGTATACGGGGCAATGACCTAGTCCCCATACCATGTCAAGTCTCAAACTAGTAAAACTCCATTTTTGGGACTGGTATGGGGGAAGTATGGACTTTATATGATCTTGTTTAATATGCATACATACTTATATATAGTTGATTATTATAGTGATAAGTTTAGCGATTATAAAATAACAGGTGTGCTCTTTCTTTGCCCCCCTCTCCTCCTTCCACACGACTACTCGGGACAAAATGCATCAAACCACCCTCTTGGGCCTAGGAATACTACTTCAAAAAGTGTCCGGGAAGACAAAAGGAAGATAGCGAGGGGCGCAGAAGGCCCAGTCATGGGTGAAAGTGACAAAGCTAGGGGCTTGGTACGCCCCTAGTCTAACCCTGTCTCCCTGCACTTTTGCAAGCTTATTTTTTATTTTATGTATTCATAAAAAAATGTGCATGTAAACCCGTATTATAGTGGAAAAACATATGGTTGGAATTAGATGTCTTAGGACAACAGTTCTTACGCCGTTTAGTCGACTTTAGGTCCCTATGCGCGTTTTTTTTCTTCAAAAACCATGAACTAGACATAACGTTTATAACTGAGTTTAAAAAATTGGAACTTAACAAAAAAATTGTTTTATTCAAACAACAAACTGATTTCTCAAAATCTCAAATGGCCATCCCATTCTATAGCAAAAGTGTTTTAAGAAAACTAAATTTATTTGACTCAATCAGTCTTTTATCACAATCAAGGGATTTTCACCTAAGCTTTTAATAAAAGGGCCCAATGCCCAAACATCTGATATACTCTTTCACTTTAAAAATGAAATGGTAAATTTTTATAAGGTTTGATCAGTCTTAATAAAAAATCAGGAGTTCTTTGATAAAAATTATAAATATCTGTTTTGTCTTAAATAAAAAAGGGAGATTACTCAAACCTAATGCTGTTTTGGCCCATAGCTGTCTCAAATAAACGGGTGTTTACAAACAAGGTATATTCATTTTTTTGAAGTATGAAAACGCCCTTGTAAATATGTAAAACCAATTCGTAATACACAATTTCGGATAAGGATGAACGTACCAATACAGACCAACCCAAGCCAAGCCAAGTCTATGAGTATAATAAGGATTAAATTTATAAAAATCAAGACTCACCCTTTTTATAAACATCTACTCCTTATGCATAAAGGAGACTATTTCTTCATGGATGTTATAAATTCGGAACTACAATACCCTCTATATAAAGGGAATGTATTCAAAGTAAACACCAAAAATAAGCAGTTTAAACAGATACTCATACACTAGAATTCGAAGGTCAACTGTCTAGTACGGATCCTTAATACTAGGGTGCCTAACACCTTCCCCAGGGGATCACCAGAACCCTTACCTAGAACTCTGGATTACAAAGGTTTTGTCATTGCATTTGAATAAACCCTTCAGAACCGGTTTTCCTAATTTCCTAAAAATTAGGTGGCGAAGCTTTTTCAAAAAACATGTCCGAAAGAGCGTCAGCGAGTTCGTAGTAGCCTTCTCGCGCCCTAAAACCGCTATCGTACGCGGTCGTCCAACAAGCCTAGGAGGGGTTGGTACGCGGTCGTCCAACAAACCTAGGAGGGGGTTGGTACGAGGTCGTCCAACAAGCCTAACGGTTCAGTCCTAGTTATCCTTTCAAGTCCCCGGTCATTCGTGAAAAAACCACTCTAGAAAAACTAGGATAGAGCTAAGCCAAATCCCTACTGGACTAGAGCATTTATACCTAGATGGGCCTTGAGTATCTCAGACCTACCTAAGACTCATTAAGAATGACTACCTCGTGTTCGGGCAGTCTATGACCCGAAAAACACCGCATCTCATCTGTGTGTTATGTAGAAACATGTCCGTGACTATGTGATGAACCATTGATCCTATGGGAACGGGGTGAATCTTAATCGTGTTTTGTTTTGTAGATAGAATGAAGGATCTGTTTTGACATCGTCACTGAGGCTTCAGAATTGCTGAGGGCTTGGTATGAATGGTTGAGGGACGCTCACAAATGAACGATCAGTTGTACTTTAGGACACTTGACTTCTATTATGACCATGAAAGGCCTCCCGGAGCTGATAGAAGTGTTGGCAGGGTTTCGGGATGATAAAGAAATACTGTTTCGTTTTGGGGACATTGAAATGACTCCTACCCTAGAAGAGATCAGAGTCGCTATAGACAGCAACAGAACCTGTCTGAGGAGGCGACACAAGCCGGACTACAATCTGTTATTTCCACACAAGCCCATCGTCGGCCAAATCATGGGGATTTCTTTCTCTGACCGAAGCGTCCTGGGCACAAGGGCCCACTGTAGCCTTCACGGATTTGTACTGCATGTTCAGAGATGTCACCGGATACACCCTATATCAGAGAGAATTCAGGAGCCGAGAAGAGTGGGAAGCTGCCCGACCTTTAGCCTTTGCCATAGCCTTGTTAGGCACTATAGTCTTTCCGCAGGACGAGTCGCTGGCCATAGACACCAAGGTGATATACCTAGCCCATACAATCGTCCACGGGAAAACCAAGGATCAAGAGACGAGGTATTTTGACCTTGCACGCACGATATTGGCCGATATCTTTCGAGCTCTCGATAAATGCCGAAACCGCTTCCGATATTTCCAAGGGTCCAACATGCTGCTACAATGGTGGATTATCAAACACCTTAACATGGCCAAAAAGGTTCAGGGTTGGAGCCGACAGAACGGGATAGACCGCCTCCTGTATTACTGTCCAAACCTCGATTATACGTCCAAAAGTTACTGGGCTGAGTTCTTTACCGACTTGACTGAAGATCAGTTCCGTTGAATGTTCCCTGACTTTATATCCGAGACTGTGGTGGTCCGAGGAAAGAATTGGCCATTTGTGCCGCTAGTGGGGATCCGAGGAGTCCGTCATTACTCTACGTCCAGGGTGTTGAGGCAATTTAGCAGAAGGCAAGTGATCCCTCAAGCGGGAAATTTCGAGCAGTTCATCATCGAACACACCGAACAGAGAATCAGGCACGCTGGGGTGAACCTCCGAGAGTGGAATGGCCGTGCGAGTTGGGGCCCAGAAACTATGGCTCCTGACATGTTCGAAGCAGGGTGCGACCCCAGATATCGTGCATGGCTACAAATACACCTGACTCTCACACCGGCGCCAGAACCCATACTTCCTTAGAAAGCCCAAGAAGAGGAACGCATGAAAGAATGTTTGGAAGGTACGAACGAGCATCTGTCTAGGATCCTGGAAGAAATATACATGGTAATTGTCAGAATGGAGCTATATCAGGCACGCTTTCGTATCCAGACTACCCTTTGAAGGGTTAAGAAGGCCAGAACGAACCAAGCCTCGACATCAGCCGCTGGAGGACCTTCTTGATTGCTGATTTTCCTTTCCTTTTTGTTTTAAGCCCCATGACGGCTTTTGTCATTGCTTTTGTAATCCCTATGGAAAAAATATTATTATTATTATAAATTATGATGACTTTTCGGGGCAATGGTTCATTTCACGAATGGCACTTACATGTTTCAACCGACTAGGAAAACCTTGACTCAAGAGGCCTTAGGAATGCGAGTAGTATAAATAACTACAAATTACATGCTTGTCTGCTACATGCTACGATGATTACTTGCTATGTGTGCAGTGGTGTATTGAGCTTAAGTGTCATTGATCCGATGATATAAACCACATACCTAAAAGAAAAATCATGAGGTTGAAATCTTACCCAAATTTATCTCTACTAAAGGTTGACTTGCAATGACGAACCAAGATGGACAAGAGGCACAGACTCTAGGAAAAACAGCTGATATGCTATGGGGAAAAGTGCTGTAGATGGAAAAACATCTCCAAGAAATAGGAAGAAATATTGAGGAGGTAGATGGATTGCTGAACTTGGTTGGAAATCCGCCAGAAAGCGCACCCCAAGAACAATACTACGAAAATGTCCCCGAAGAAGTAAGGGAGTTGGTGTTAAACTATCTACCACTAGAGAGAAGACCCGTGACACCCAGGGAAATGACTCTAGAGAAAACCAATGGAGGACAAGGGACAGGTTCGGACCCATGGGTGTTCACACTAGATCCACAGGAGGGAACAAAGCCCTGGGAAGAGGACCCTGAGCCCGCTAAGGAAGAGGAACTAGAGGAAGAACCTCAGGACATAGAAGAATCTGTCAACCTAGGGGTCGAAGTAGAAGAAAACCCGTTCGATATGTTCCCTGAGTTCCAAGGAAATGACACGAACGACGAGTCTGGTTATTATGCTCCTATTGAGAAAGGGACAGATTTCAATGCGCCTTCGCCTATGCTGATGCCCACCACCTCTAATGTGGCTTCAGAGAACTTTGGAATAGCAAATCTCCCTGCGCCAGCCCCGTGGAACATAGCCTTCAAGGCTTGATCATTTCCGTTCGGGGTAGCCCGAATACCTGTCACTTGTAAGGAACTATTCAGGAAGATGATGGCCGTCGGGATGTATTGCACTACTAGGGATAGGTTGTCGGTCCCTAACTTGGTATATGCCTACAAGAGATGCCCGTTTCACCTCAACCAGGTAGGGCAAACCTTAAACGAGTGCATAGCATTGAGAAGAAGGATTGTTAGTCTCATAGACGATAAGATCATTGCGACTTTATGGGGGCCGCATACCTTGCTGGGCCATGACCCTATCGCCTCAGGAGAGGGAGTCACCCCCAAAACCCAGATATAACGGTACGATTTTACTGTCTTTGAAGAATCATATGCTCGCCTCTTCTCGACTTTGGCCTCATTAAACAGAGTCAGGCATGTGGAACCTGCCTACGAGCCCGCACTGATAGGGCCCAAAGAAACAAGTTCTGCCTATATGATACTGGAGCCAGGGGACATGATATTGAAGAATGCCACGCTTTTAAGCTCGAACTCGAGAATATGATCAGGACCGAACATATTTTAGTCCTACACCCACTGTGGTTCTGAGCAAAAGAGGATCCGACAGAGAAATCAAGTAGATACCAGGTGTCCCATCTTTTGCACAAATGTTACTCCCACCCCCATAAAAATGTAAAGGAACCGCGCTGACCTGATGTCACAATGGAGGGATACGCGGAAAGCCCTAGTCGGGCCTGGTTTGTAGCTAGGACTAGTCAAAGGGATATTTAGGAGAAATGTATATCCTGATTTGTAATCGAACTACGTAGGGCCTGATTTCCCACGGTGAGATACGTAGGTAGTCTACGTAAGACTCGGTCCCTTCCTA
This sequence comes from Lycium barbarum, assembly GCF_019175385.1. NCBI lineage: Eukaryota > Viridiplantae > Streptophyta > Magnoliopsida > Solanales > Solanaceae > Lycium > Lycium barbarum. The sequence continues at coordinate 12,904,973 of NC_083343.1, forward strand.
TTTCAAATTTTAAATTCCCTCATCCGCCTAAATGACGGGACCAAGGGCTCGCCATTCTAAGTTAACCGTAAGGCCACCAAACCAAGACCCACCCGAGCATAAAAGCCCATAATATCCCAGACTTTTGAACATCGAACCAAGAGTAATCAAGCTTCAATATACGATCTTATGTGCTACTTGTGTGTTGAATATCCATATTTGATTATTTGCTTTCATAAATGATGTGCAGAAACTGACTCTCTTTACGTTTGAGTTATTCTTATCTTATAAAAAGGGGCCGTTTAGTGTGATATTGAAAGCTGGCATATTTCACGAGATCCAAAGCCGCGTTAGCATCCCTCTTCTACAAAGGAAAGGACAAAATGACTGGTACTCCCGAGGAAATAAGAAATGAGCTCGCTTTCCGCAACGAGGACACCCAGGACTCGCAACAGGCCGCCTCCCAAAAAGATGTGATCGCGACATTGCTAACAACCGTCGCTACTCTCCAGAAAAATGTAGCCAGGATGGAAACGGCAGATGCAGAGATGAACGCCACTGAAGGAAAAAGAGGCCCTCCCCCTTCCCTTTGTTAAGTTCCACAGTGCCTGGCCATTTTTCCCGGGAACCATGCCACCACCACTAAACGTCGCCAACCCAAGCTCTGCTAGCCCTTCTTACTGTACCCCACCACTAGCTAAAAATTCTCAAGGCCTAGGGGCCACTCACTTGGTCCCCGCATATCAAGCCCCCGAGCCGGTATTCTTTAATCAAACAAGTCAAACACACGCACCAGCCCCGCCTGCGGGGCAAAACACCACCATCCCATTCAACCATGTCATCCCCAGATGTCTTTCTTCACTCCCAACATGCCAAATGAATCCTCTCCTGGACATAAAATGCTAGATCACTACGAGGATATGGAAAGGGCCTGGAGAGCTGAACGGGATAAACAAGACAAAGACATGGAGAAAAAGATGGAGGAGTTGCTGGAAAAGTCCATAAGGTCTACCAAAAAGGCGACAAGACTAAGGTGTGATGATCTGTGCATGCACCCGGACCTAGACCTACCAGAAGGGTTTAAAATCCTGAAGTTAGAAATGTTTAACGAGACGGGGAACCCCAAAGCGCACCTCCATTCATACTGCAACCAATTGGTCGGAGTAAAGTAGAACGAACCCCTGATCATGCGATTGTTTAGTCGTATCCTAACAAGTGAGGTCACGGAATGGTTCACCACACAGGACATGTGTCGGTGGCTCCGCTGGGAGGATATAGCAGAATGTTTTATGGAAAGGTTTCAGTTCAATATCGAGACCGTACCAGACTGCTACTACCTTGAAAATGTCAAGAAACAATTGTCGAAAAATTATATAGAATTCGCCAACAGATGGAGGGCCGAAGCGGCCCGCGTGCAGCCACCCATGAACGAGGGTGAGCTCATTTCCGTGTTTATCAGGTCACAGGAGCCGGATTTCTATGATAGAATGTTGTCAATGGCTGGAAGGCCGTTTTCTGAGTTGGTAAAAATGGGAGAAGCCATAGAAGATGGCCTCAAATCAGGGAAGATTGTCAATATCTTCAACAAAGCATCTGGGCAGGCCGCCGTGGGGGTCTTCCGTAAGAAGAAAGAGAATGTGGCTAGCATATCCCACATTTCCAACCAAAACCCAAAAGGACCCTCACCATCCCACCAAGCCTTGCCCCTTCTAAATTACTCTACCCCTCCGTACAGCCCAACACACATGTATTACACACAACCGACATTTACTATTTCTGCGCCAACGCACCTGACTCCACCCAGTATTCGTGTATCCGCCCCTACTTACCAACCACCATCACAACAAACATACCAACCACCTCTGCAACAAACTTACCAACCACCACCATAACAAACATACAAACCACCATCCCAGCAAAACTATCGCCCACTACAAAATAACCCTCCGCAAGTCTATCAAACCCAGAACTATCAAAATCAGCCACCGCCCCTACATATAGTGTACCACGTCCAGCTTTCGAGAAGAGACCTTTGAGGGAATTTACGATGCTTTTCGAGCCAAGGGCTAGACTATTAGAAAGGCTGCTGGCCATGGGACTATTTTAGAAAGCCCCGCCAAAGTTAGTGCAACTCGGGAGTCGGTTCTACAGGGCTAATCACACTTGTGCTTACCACTCGGTAGGGGTCGGGTACAACACTGAAGATTGCATAAATCTGAAGCACGAAATCCAAGACTTGATTGACAAGAGGGAAACCATTTTGGAGACTGCGACCCCTAACGTGAACACGAACCCATTGCCAAATCATAAAAATGGCGGGGTCCACCTAATAGAGAGAGACGAAGACTGGGAAGCTTGTGAAACGTTGTCCCCCGAAATTACCCAGCCTGTGGAACAGACAGTGGCTTCCCTCACACTCCAAGAACTTCCCAACTTCAAAGTCATGGTCCCCAGTCCGAGGGTTCGTAAGGCCATGTTTAGAACCTTGATCCCAGCACCTATAGTGACCCAGATAGCACAACAGGCTGCGCCAGACCCCAAAAGGATGGTCACCGTGCAGACAGCAATGACCCAAGGCATGAACCGTTCAGGGAGGTGCTATACTCCTAAAGAGTTGGCCCAAAACGCCACAAGGATGGAGAATGCTCAGAAAAAGGCGATAACTAAAGGAGAAGTCAAAGATTTATAGCGCTGTGTGCAGCCCGAAGACTATTCCATCATCGAGCATCTGAAAAAGACACCGGCGCAAATCTCGATGCTGTCACTATTGGCCAGTTCGTCGTCTCACAGGCATTCCCTCATGAGGGTATTAGATGATGCACACGTGCCAGTTAGGATTTGGCTTGGCTAGTGGCCCATATCATTGGGGAGCACAAAATCTGCTTCTTTAAAGAAGAACTGCCCGTTGAAGGGACCTCCCACAACAAGGCCCTCCATATCCCCCTGGAGTGCCGTGACAAGGCGGTGAAAAGAGTATTGGTGGAAAACGGGTCAGGCCTCAACATCTGCCTCGCCACCACCCTGACACAGCTTGGCTACGACGTGGGAAAGATCCGCCAGAGCGCGACAAACGTCAGAGGTTCCGACGAAGCCTTAAGTAACTCTTTAGGAGAGGTGACCTACAGATCTGGGTCGGACCTGCCTTCTTCACAGCAGAGTTTCAAGTCATGGAAATCACCGCCAATTACAACATGCTCTTAGGAAGGCCCTGGACCCACTCAGTCAGTGCGGTACCGTCAAGTCTGCACCAGGCCATAAAATTCGAGTGATAAGGACAATAAACTATTGTGGCAGCTGAGAGGGATGTTCAGAAGTAGCCTTACAACACTATCTCCGTGATTGAAGGAAATTCTCATTTCTCCAATTTTCACATAGTGAAATACGCAGGGGTCACCTATGCAGGAGAAGAGGCCATCATGCCTATGCCAGCCGTCTATTGAATGATTGCCTCTACCTTCTGAGAAATGGTTTCAAAACAGGGACAGGTCTAGGAAAAGACCTCGGAGGGATAACAGAACCTGTGCCGATCCCGGAGGAAAACTACTATTTCGGTCTAGGATATACCCCTAACGAAGATGAGCTCATGAGGGAAATTAGGAGGGAGCCCAGAACCGAGAGACTACCGCATCCAATCCCGGGTTTGTACCAATAATTCCCCAGAAAGATGCCGATGCTGAATGAAGAGAAAGCTGTTGAAAGTCTCGAATCCCTGTTCCGAGAAGAGGGACTGAAGAAAGTCAGGAGACGCCCAACATACGCAGCTTGAGGACGGAGGAACACTTAAACAATTGGATGTTCACCCCCCTCTTGGCTCTTCGATAGAGAGACATATTTTTTTAAAATAAAATCTTTTGCTAAAAAACGGTGACGTTGGCCGAGACCCGAACGATCGACCCTTTTCCTAAGAAAGCTATTTTTTGATATTTCAGAGTGGGAATGGTCCGACGTTGTTCTGGACCAGGACCGCAGTTGTAATCAGTTGCTTTTTGAATTAATGAAAGCTTCGTAAATCACTGCCTTTTACCGACTAATAATAATTGTTTTTTCCTTGTAACTAAGTAATAACAACCGATAATAAGCCTAATTTATGTCACCTCGCTTTTTCAGTAATAATCATAATAAAATGACCAAAAACGTCATCACGTGTGGCGAAACGAGCTAAAAAGGTGACCAACAGGAGTACGAAGAATGCGACGAATCTACGATGATGCTAGAAGGGTTGGTGGAAGAGTAAGAAAAAAAAAGAAACCAAATATGGATGAAACTGAGGTGATCGACCTCGGTAACGGAAGAGATATCAAGGAGACGTGAATCAGTGCTCACTTAGGAGCTCCGCAAAGGGAAGAACTCATAGCTTTCCTGAAACAACATTTAGACGTCTTCGCTTGGTCATACGCTGATTTGCCAGGATTTAGCACTGTGACAGTGGCCCACATATTGCCCATCAAGGAGAGTTTTGCCCAGGTCAAACAAAAGACGTGAACCTTCAAACCAGACATGAGTATCAAAATAAAGGACGAAGTAGAAAAACAGATCGAGTCTGAAATAGTGGAGGTGACGTCCTACCCTACTTGGGTAGCCAACATAGTACCGGTACCTAAGAAGGACGAAAAAATCCGAATCTGTGTGGACTACCGAGATCTCAACCGAGCCAATCCAAAGGATAACTTCTCTCTCCCGAACATCCACATCTTGATAGATAACTGCACCAAGCATGAAATGTAGTCGTTTGTGGATTGTTTCGCCGGATACCACCAAATACTCATGAGCGAGGAAGACGCTGAAAAGACAGCTTTCATCACCCTTCAGGAGTCTATCATTACAGGTAATGTCGTTCGGCCTTAAAAACGTCAGCACCACATATATGAGGGTTATGATCACCTTGTTCCAAGATATGATGCATCGAAAGATCGAAGTTTGTGTGGACGATGTCATCATAAAGTCAAAGAAAAGCTTGGAGCACGCCACACATTTGCAAAAGGTCTTTGACAGGCTTCGCAAATTCAACCTGAAGCTAAACCTTGCTAAGTGCGCATTTGGAGTGCCTGCCGAAAAATTGTTGGGGTTCATAGTCAGCCGCAGGGGCATCAAGTAGGATCCTACCAAAATCAAAGCAATTCAGGAATTACCGCCGCCCAAAACCAAGAAGGAGATCATGAGTTTCCCAAGAAGGTTGAACTACATTGGGCGGTTCATAACCTAGTCCATCGTGATCATGGAGCCAATCCTTAAATTGCTCAAGAAAGACGCTCCCACGAACTGGACAAAGGAATGCCAAGAGGCATTCGACAAAATCAAGAGATATCTCTCCAATCCCTCCATTCTAGTACCGCCCAGACAAGGGACTCATCTTTTACTGTACCTGTCAGTATCAAAGAATGCTTTCAGCTGTATGTTGGCTCAGCATGACAAAGAAGGCAAAAAGGAGCATAAGATTTACTACCTGAGCAAGAAGTTCACATCATGCGAAGCGCGGTACACGCTCGTAGTAAAGACCTGTTGCGCTCTGACGTGGATCGCTCAGAAGCTAAGACATTACTTAGCACCACCCACCTCATATCCTGAATGGATCCTTTGAGATACATCTTCCGGCAAACTATGCCGGTGGGAAAGTGGGCTAAATGGCAGATGTTGCTAAGTGAATTCAACATCGTATACATAGCATAAAAGGTAATTAAAGGATAAGCCATGGCGGAGCTCCTGGCGGAAAGCTCTGTCGACGACGAACTTGAGCCCTTACAGACTTTTTTCCTAGATGAGGCGGTACTAGCCATGGAAGAAGAAATGACGAAACCATACAAGGGATGGAGGATGTTCTTTGACGGCGCGACCAACTATAAAGGATCAGGCATCGGAGCGGTGTTGATATCAGGCACGGGACAACACTATCTGATGGCCGCGAAGCTTAACTTTAGATGCACTAACAACATGGAAGAATACGAAGCATGTGTCCTCGGCCTCAGAATGGCACTGGACATGAACGTATCAGAGCTGTTGGTAATCAGAGACACCGATTTACTCATAAATCAAGTGAAAGGGAGCTGGGCGACCAAAAATGACAAGATACTCCCGTACGTAAATTTGGTGCAAAGACTATGTGAGAGATTCAACAACATCGACTTCACGCATACCCCGAGAGCCCAAAATGAGTTTGCGAACGCGTTGGCTAAGATAGCCTCCGTGATCTAGCACCCCGAGAGCGCTCACATCGACCATTTGGAGATCACAATAAGGGAAGAACAGGCTCACTGCGCCCACGTCGAGCCCGAGTCGGATGGCCAACTGTGGTACGCTGACATCAAGGCGTACTTGGAGAAGGAAGAATACCCTGCGAAGAGTTCAGCAAATTAGAAGAAGACCGTTAGAAGACTGGCTAATGGTTTCTTCCTAAACAAAGAAGTATTGTAAAAAAGGATGCCCGACCTTGGTTTACTCAGATGTGTGGACGCCGAAGAAGCCATAAAATTATTGAAGGAGGTGCACGCCAGGGCGTACGGTCCTCACATAAATGGGTTCGTCCTTGCAAAGAAAATCCCGAGGACAGGATACTACTGGATGACCATGGAGCATGACTCGTGCAAATTTGTGCAGAGATGCCATTAATGCCATATACACAGAGATTTAATCAAGGTTCCTCCTACCGAGTGGCCCTTTATAGCGTGGGAATGGACTTCATAGGACCTATCAAACCACCGCCTCCAATGGACACCGTTTTATCTTAGTCGCCATCGACTACTTCACCAAATGGGTGGATGCCACTTCCCACAAGTCGGTAACTAAGAAAGTCGTGACCAATTTTGTCCGAAGCAATCTAATATGCCGCTTTGGTGTGCCGGAGTCCGTCATCACAAACAACGGTGCCAATCTAAACAGTCATTTGATGAAGGACATCTGCAAACGATTCCAAATAACACACAGAAACTCTACGGCCTACTCACTATAGATGAATGGACCGTAGAGGCTGCTAACAAGAATATTAAGAGAATCCTGAGAAAAATGGTCGACAACTATCGGGATTAGCACGAGCAGCTACCTTACGCTTTGTTGGGATACCGAACGACAACCCGCACTTCCACCGGGCCAACTCCCTATCTCCTTGTCTATGGTACAGAAGCGGTCATACCCGCGAAAGTGGAGATTCCCTCACTCCGGATCATCCAAGAGGCAGAGCTGTAAGATGTAGAGTAGGTTAAGAATCGTTACAAGCAGCTGGCTATGATAGAAGAGAAGAGAATAGTGGCAGTGTGCCACAGACAGCTATATAGGCAAAGGATATCTCGAGCCTTCAACAAGCGAGTTAGAACCCGACTCTTCCAGATCGAAAAACTCGTGCTCAAGCGAGTGTTCCCCCACCAAGAAGAATATAAGGGAAAATTCGCACCAAACTGGAAAGGGCCATACATGGTCAGGAAAGTACTCTCGGGAGGAGTCGTAGTCTTAGCCGAAATGGATGGGCATGAGTATCCCAAGGCTATCAAAGTCGATGCCCTCAAGAGATACTACGTTTAGGATTTCATTTGCTTGTAATTGCATTGTTATTTCCTTATAATCGCACATTTCGCTTATACTTGTACTGGAATTGGAGAAAAATAAGTCATATATGTAACGAACTACACAATGACTTGATTTTCCACGACGAGATACGTAGGCAGTCCATATCGGACCCGGTCGCTTTATTAGAAAAAAAACTCAATTACTTTCAGTCGAACTACGTTCGACCTGAATTCCTGTTGCGACAGGATACGTAGGCGTTATTTGAGCTCGGTCGTCATAAAAGAAAAACCCATAAACCATTAAGAAAACCTCAGAGGTAATAAAGAGAAAGGGAAGCAGCAAAATTAAACCACGAGGACCGACCAGTGTCAACTCCACACTGGGGCAGAACTTTTGAGAAGATCTCAAAAATTCCTACCAAGGAACTGTCAACGGAGGGATAGAAAAATAAGACCCCACACTGGGGCAAAATTTTTTGAGGAGGCCTAAAAAAAATTCCCGCCTGATGGAAAATAGCAGGGGCCTCTCAAGGCAAGCTCTAACTGAGACCAAATTTTCAAGAAAAAGTCTAGGAATCTCCTCGCCAAGTTCGGAGCCAGCAGTCGTACCTCCCGTGGATCTGGAAAATCGCGCTCACAGTCGCATGTCATGACAATTTTTTTTTCAAAAAAAAGTATATATCTATGATTTCAAAAAAATTATACTCGTTAGTATAAGCGGGCCCTAAAACCGTCTCTAGGAATACCTTGGCCAAGAGGATTCAGAAGGACGTCCAGGGAAGCCGTCAGAAGGAGGCACAACAGCGCTAATCAACCTTTTAGGAAACTCACAATTTTTTTGTGGATGCAGGCCTTAACAGGAAAGAAGACAGAACTGAGGAAGCCAAGACCGACGAAGACAGCAAAAGAAGCGAATGGAAAAGAAGTATTCAACAAGAAAGGGACAAAAAAAAAAAACAAATGAACATCAAAGACATATTCGACCAAAGGGGTCATGAGAAAGACAAAGGGGCATATCCGGCCACAAGGGTCACAACCCACGCATACAGATTATCCAGTCGCAAGGGCCATATCCGTATCTTTTAACTCCTTTCAATTATTCCAATTCTTTACTTTTCTGTTGCCAAAAGGGCCATTGCATATTTATTTTCCGCTGTCGAGAGGGCCATGCCAAAAGGGCCATTGCATATTTATTTTTCGCTGCCGAGAGAGCCATGGCGTATTTATTTTCCGCTGCCGAGAGGGCCATGCCGAGAGAGTCATGCATACATTCATACTTCTGAGAGGGCCATTCATACATTCATTTCATACTGCCGAGAGGGCCATGCCGAGAGGACCATTCATGCATCCATTTCATATTGTCGTGAGGGTCATGCTGAGAGGGCCATTCATGCATTCATTCATACTGTCAAAAGGGCCATTCATACATTTCGTACAACAAAAAGGGCCATTCATACATTTCATATTGCCGAGAGGGCCATTCATGCATTCACTCATACTGCCGAGAAGGCCATTCATGCATTCATTTAATACTGCCTAGAGGGCCATTCATTTCATTACATACTGCCATCACATGTTTGCTTTTACTGCAGAAAGTATCATTCAGGAAAATATAACGAAGACATCTGTGATATTGTTGAACTTCAGAAGCAGGTGCACAATCTCAGAAAGAGAGCCAACCTACTGAACTGGATCCGAACAAATTGCGGAGCAAACGTGGAACTTTTCTTACATGGTCGACCAAAAAAGGGTGCCCATGAGAGTCAAGCTCTCCAACCAGGATTTGGAGGATCACACTCCCAAACTCAGCCCAGTTTGTTTCCTTTTGATTTCTTTTGCTAAAAGCCGCAATCGGTCGGGTACACACCGGGAAATCCGAAGGTATTCCCGCCTATGGGACATACTCTTCTCCAGCGGGTCAAACTACATGCGGCCTGATTCCCAGAGGCCAAGGATATGTAAGCAATTTCACGACCAGAGAGCCGGCCACACTCCAACGAAACGTCCGAGCACAATCAGGCACAATACCGTTGATCTCGGGACTCTCCTGCTACATGCCCGAAAGTCTTTAATAGAGTCGAACTGCAAGTGGCCCAAATTCTCGTGTAACCCGAGATATGTAGGGAACCTAGCAGCCCGAGTCCAGCCATACTTATGTGATTTGCATAAAAATTGAAGGGTAAAAAGGATCGGGTCGGTAAAAAATCAGGGTTACTCAAAATTCGTTGCTCAGGGATGGTCTCGCCATCCGCTAACACCGAAGGGGCAGTTGTTGACACCTAATTTTTAACCTTCCGTAATTTACTTTACTTACTCAGGGTCCTTGGATAATAAATAATATAATTTTACACACTCGCAAAGGTTTTTGAATAATTTTAAACAATTATTCAGGTTAACATTTTTACTTCCATAAGTTAATAGGGGCACTTTCAAAGCTTTATTAATTATTCAAAAATTTATCAGCATTTTACAGTATTTTTCGTAATTCACCAATAGCTGAATAATTTCAAATAATTGTTCATTTAATTCAGAAAAAATCAAGGAAGTTAGATAAAAAGACATTTTATTTATTTTTATCTAAGGAATTTGAGTAATTAAAAGAATTCACTAATTTTACCCCTCGAGATTTGAATTATTACTATATAGGCATGTTTGCGCCACTTATGGCAAAATTATTTTAAATTATGATTTTTAAATTGCATTAATGACCACCTCATGATTAACGAACACATGGTTCAATACAGCTGGGGTCAATTTTGTAAATTTCTGAATTTCGGACGTCCTTAATTGAAATGTCCAGTCCGTGGACAGATTAACTAAGGACGGTGATGCAAATTGGTCTTAATTGGTTAAATTAAATACCGAAATAAGGCTACGCTTGCAAATAATTAATTGCGAGGATATTTATGCTATTAATTACAAAGATTTGTCGTAATTGCAATCTTTATTTATTAAAGGGTCAGTTTGAGGCTTTTCGATGAAAATAGGTTTGAAAACTCTTTTTAATTTCATTATGTCTTCAATCGCCTCGTTTTAATTATTTCTTTTTATGATATGTACTTTAAATAATGACCTATTTTATTGGGTTATTCATTTTTTCCCTAAGAGTATATATACCCTCGATATATGTGAGTATACATGCGTGATATACAAAAAGGGTTCAGATTTAAAAAAATATAGGGCCAGGTCCAGCCCACAAAGGGCCTGACCCGGCCCATAAGACGATATAATACTCCTTCGGTTCAACGACCAAATACATGAGGGGCCGTTGTGTTATTTTTCAAAGGGGCCTAGGGGAAACCCTAGCCGCCTCCCTACTCCCTCACCCCTCTACGCCTCTTCCCCCCTTTCGTCCGGTCAAATCGCCAACTACTGTGTGCCACCAGTGCAGTGACGTCATGGGGTGGTTGAAAAGAGGACGAAGCATTAAAAGGTTCGTTCTTTTTTCTCTTGTTTTGCTCGAATTTCATCCAAACAACCCCTATAAGGTACAATCCGTGATTTATGTTTGTTTTTTATTTCATTTACAGTTGTGGAGAATGATTATGACCATTGGTTAGCATAAATCTCGAATCTGAGCCCTTCCTCTGTGATCTGGGCTTGAAATTGTGAAATATAGAGAAGTCCCACATCGTTGTTTGTGAGAGCATTCTGGGGTTTCTATAAATAGAAACCCTTTTTTACGAGGAAGGGAGGTCGAATTTTGATGCATTAAGGATTTTGAGATACAAAAAATCCTCAAAAAGTTGTATATTTTTAGTTTTAAGGTTATTTCGATTTGCTCAATAACCTAGTATCTAAAATCTTGGTTCTTTGTTATTTTGGTCGCTGGGCTTGTGTTTGGAGAGGGGAGTTTTCTCAAATCCATGCTTGGTCTCGGTCGTGCCCAAAAAAAGGTAATATTCATTTTGTTTATTTCCTTCCTTTAAATTTCTGTCAATTTTGCTTTCATTTGTTTGTTTGGAATGGTTTGTTGTTAGTAATAAATAGTTGTTTCCTGTTTAATTGTTATGGTATTTTCCCTTAGTTTAACTAAAGTTTGGTGTTGATAGGATAAATGTCGGCAACAAGTTAGTACTGTTGGTTTGATTAAATCATGTTATGACATTTGTTTCGCTTTGATGGAGTTCAATTATGTTTTAAAGGGAGTCTAGTTCTATATCATTGGGGGGGGGGGGGGGGGAGGGGGTTGTCTTTTTTCTGAATCTAGGATCCAAAATGAATCTTGCTTGGTTGAGGTGTTGGTTGATGTTTGCTTGATGATGGTAAGGTATGAGTAGCATAATAGGTTAAATGGGAATGAAAATGGCTAATTACTTTGGTTGAATGAGGAGAAATGTGAAACAAGCTTGCAGTTGATAATTGTGTGAAAAGATGATCCCAGCCTGATCCTTGTTGGGTTTGTGACATCCTGCTGGTAGTACCATGTGATTGTGCAGTCTTATGTGGCCTGTTTCCTGATCCTGATAGAACATGTTAAGATTAGAATGGTCAGTAAGGGTAAATAACTTGGTCCTGTGTTGGTGCCTGTCCTTGTCTATAGTATGAGTCCTACTTGTTGTTGGTGGGAAAAGGGGGTATTTGAATGAGAGTGATTCTGAAAAGAGGGGTGTGGTACCATATCTAGCTTTCCTGTTTTTTTTTGTGTGAATTATGTGAGTCCTTTCACTTAAAACTTGATCATTGCATCTAATGCTAGCCTCCTATCTGGAAATTCCTATTTATTTGTTTAAGCTGCCCTCATCATGTATACCATTGCTTCCATGTCTGGACCTCTTGTGAGAGTGCAGACCTAGGAGACATAGTAAGCTTGCCTTGATGTGATTTTATAAGAGTGTGGCATTGTACTACTTCATGACCACCTAAAACTTGTCATTTGGTTATGTAATGCATTACACTTAGATGATTTGACTCAACCTGTGACCTGCAAGTTTTGTTCTTTGCCCGCTACATGTCCTATATGAACCTCTGCTTATTCAGTGTCAAAACTGAGTCACTCTATGTCTGCTCTCACAGAATGATATTCTATGTCCTCCCTCCCTACTTGTTCATGCCTACTTAATAGAGACCCCTCACTTATTTTTGAGTATATGTGTTTTGCCTAGAGTAGCTTGCACCCGTTTGTGATAAGTAGACCTTGCATCCTTTCCCTCCTTCTTCTCTGTGCTCTTGCTTTATTTTCTCCTAACTTGCTATCTAAATTTGTATGAATTAGAGCTAAACATATACTTTGATACTTCCTTTGATTAGACTTGAACCAATACCTATGCATGGCCTGCTTCAAACGTTAAATCCTCCATTAATCCATATTCTGCTTGACTGCTGCTTGAATGCCATTTTTTTGGGATAGTAGGACTGTAACCACTCCTTCTTCTCACATAGTTTGAAACATGAATCACCTAAGACTTATTTGACCTTTCCTATTCTCCTAACCACCCCCTTGTGCCAAATAGATCAACATAGTTAATTTGGTGTGCCAACTTGCCTCTCTAATTTTACCAGTACATCTTGACTCACGTTCTCTGCTTGGTTGATTATGCTCTTGTCTTGTGGGGTCTGTACTATCCTGCTGGTTCTATGGTCATCCAATAGTTGAATTTTGTGATCCATGCTCATGTCTTACAACCCTTCTATGCATTTGTAGACCATACTATCATATCATTTCCCACACACTTGGTCTCTACCTGCATCTGCTCACTAGTTCCTCACTCATGTCTGTTTTCAACATCATCATGACTAGTCCATCTTCCTTGAACATCATGTTAGCTTTATCATGGCTTTCTTATGACCTCTATGTATATCCTTACTTGCATTATTCCCACACTGCTTTGATTAATCCCTCTGTGTTATTGTTGACATGTATTCATTGCCTGCTATCCTGCATACCTTCCCCATCTCTTTGTATTTTCCCCTCATAGTTCACAACCTGCTTGTGTCCATTTGCACTAATCATCCCTGTATTGTTGTGTCCTCCCATGTATGATCCTTATCTCCCCTATCCCCTCCCCTTGGATTCCTGCTTTTCTTTTCATACATACTTGCTCATTTTTGCAATACCGCATCTAGAATAACTCTCAACATGCATTTAGTCACCTACATAGTATTTTGCCCTTTCTCTTGTTACAGCCCAGGTATAGACTAGTTAGTAAGCATGTCCCTTTCATTTAGATAGGATGTCTATGAAAGTTGATCACTGTGTTCACTATGCCTGCATCCTATGTGTGCCCACTAAGTTCTGAACCTAGACCAATGAATTCGTTAGTGCCTTTGAGAGATGTTAGTTGTCCAGATTCACATCTGCAGTCTATCTAGGCTAGTCTCTCTTATGTCCAGGTGACTGGCCCTTTTTTTTTTTTTTTGAGTTTTGTGATGTTGCAGTCTATATCTGGTTGTGCTAACTGACCATGTGCATGGACCTCATCCTTGTCTTATCTTTCACATTGCACTTCCTTTTCTAAAGTGCTACCATGATCCATCACCTTCCTGAATGGGCCATTGTTTGTGCCATTAGTTGAGTTTTGTATGTCTCCTCTCACATGAGTGATGACTTACTTGTCCCTCCACCTTACCTGTTGTTTGCCTATATTACTCCATGTCTCCTGTTTTTTTTTCTTTTCTTTTCCTTGCCTAGTGTTGACATCCATAATCCCCCCTCCCCCCCTATTATTTTGATATGCCTTGTGACATGCTCCCTGCCTTTGCTTGCTATCTTGGCTGTATCACCTTGCTTGTTTGTCTCACCTGGCCATGTAGTCTTAGGCACCCATCTTGTCCCTTCCTGCATACTACTTTAGCCTGTACTTAATTGTATATAATAGACCTACAAGTTGGTCCTTGTGTCATTTTTATGTTTGTGCTGAGCTCATGACCATGCTGCATACCCTTTGTTGATGCTAAGCTCCTCTGTTAAAACTTCCTGTTTTGCCTTGCTTTGTCTGAGGCTTTCTCTGCTGAACAAAAATGTTTTGGTTGATCTCTGGTCCTTGAGATGGCACTTTGCTTAAGCCTTCATCATGTCCCTATCCCCATCCATGTATAATCCTGTCCAGATTGCCCTTCTAAATGTTATCAATTGTTGTTGTTCCCACATACATAACTGGCTACATCACTCTTTGCTTAAAACAAGTTTGATGTCATTTGCCTGTGTTTATAAAATTTGTCTAAAAGCAGCCTTGTAGGCTTCTTGATTTTATGAAGACATGGCCCTAGGATGAGCCTGAGTGACTCCCTTTCTTGTATTTATCCTGCATTACCCATATTGCCATATTATCAGTGGTCTTTGCTTCTCTCGACCTTGCTATGAAATGCTAATAATACTCCCATGATGTGCCGTGGCTGATCTGCTGAACCTTGTTTGATCACTTCATGTTATGCCTCACATATATCTCATATTTTCTAGACAGTGTTGTAGTTTTGCTATCTGTGAGCTTAGTTGGTCTCTCTTAAGTCTAAAAGCCCCATGCTCTCTACTGTTTTACTTGGGGTTTATTAGTTTTGAAATGAGTCATGGTAGTTTGGGGTTGTCCAAGCCTTTCCTGGTATTAGCCATGCCTGGGTTCCTAGAAACCCCTTGGAACTTGTGCGACATCGGGTATACGGGGCAAAGACCCAGTCCCTATACCATGTCAAGTCTCAAACTAGTAAAACTCCATTTTTGGGACTTGTATGGGGGAAGTATAGACTTTATATGATCTTGTCTAATATGCATACATACATATATATAGTTGATTATTATAGTGATAAGTTCAGCGATTATAAACTTACCGGCGTTTTCTTTCTTTTCCCCCTTCTCCTCCTACCACGCGACTACTCGGGTCAAAATGCATGAAACCACCCTCATGGGCCTAAGGCCCAAGTAGGAATACTACTTTCAAAAGAGTTCGGGAAGACAAAAGGAAGATAGCGAGGCGCGCAGAAGGCCCAGTCATGGGTGAAAGTGACCAAGCTAGGGGCTTGGTATGCCCCTAGTCTAACCCTGTCTCCTTGCACTTTTGCAAACTTATTTTTTATTTGATGTATTCATAAAAAAAATGTGTATGTAAACCCGTATTATAGTGTAAAAACTTATGATTGGACTTAGACGTCTTAAGACAATGGTTCTTACGCCGTTTAGTCAACTTTAGTTCCCCATGCGCGTTTTTTTTTTTCAAAAACCACGAACTAGACTTAACGTTTATAGCTGAGTTTAAAAAATTGGAACTTAGCAAAAAATTTGTTTTATTCAAACAACAAAATGATTTCTCAAAATCTCAAATGGCCATCCCATTCTATAGCAAAAGTGTTTTCAAAAAGCTAAATTTATTTGACTCAATCAGTCTTTTATCACAATCAAGGGATTTTTCACCGTAGCTTTTAATACAAGGGCCCAATGCCTAAACACCTTATATACTCTTTCACCTAAAAAATGAAATGGTAGATTTTGACAAGTTTGGATCAGTCTTAATCCAAAATCAGGAGTTCTTTTGATGAAAATTATAAAAATCTATTTTGGCTTAAATAAAAAGGGGAAATTACTAAAACCTGATGTTGTTTTGGCCCATAGCAGTCCCAAATAAACAGGTGTTTACAAACAAGATATACTCATTTTTTTAAAGTATGAAAACACCCTTGTAAATATATAAAACCAATTTGTAATACACAATTCCGGATAAGGCTGAACGTACCAATACAGACCAACCTAAGCCAAGTGTATGAGTATAATAAGGATTAAATTTATAAAAATCAAGACTCACCCTTTTTATAAACATATACTCCTTATTCATAAAGGAGACTATTTCTACACTGATGTTATAAATTCGGAACTACAATACCTTATATATAAAGGGAATATATTCAATTTTTTTTAAAAAAATGATATGCACGACAGTTCCTTTTTGAGGGAAATTAAACACAAAAAATAAGCAGGTTAAACAGATACTCATACACTGGAATTCGAAGGTCAACTGTATAGTATGGATTCTTAATACTAGGGTGCCTAACACCTTCCCCAGGGGATCACCAGAACCCTTACCTAGAACTCTGGATTACGAAGGTTTTGTCATTGCATTTGAATAAACCCTTTGGAACCGGTTTCCTAATTTCCTAAAAATTAGGTGGCGACTCTTTTTCAAAAACAAGTCTGGAAGAGCGTCAGCGAGTTCGTAGTAGCCTTCTCGCCCCTAACCCCGCGTGAAAAAGCGAACCGTTACATCCTTCATGGAAAGGTTTCGGTTCAATATCGAGATCGTACTAGACCGCTACTACCTTGAGAAGGTCCAGCAAAAATCAGCGAAAAACTATAGGGAATTCGCCAGCAGGTGGAGGGACGAAGCAGCTTGCGTACAGCCACAATGGGCGAGGGAGAGCTCGTTTCCGTATTCATCAGGTCACAGGAACTAGATTTCTATAATAGGATCCTGTCAATGGCTAGAAGACTGTTCTCTGAATTGGTGAAAAATGGGAGAGGCCATAGAAGACGGCCTCAAATCTGGGAAGATCGTCAGTATCTTCAGCAAAATGTCTACGCACGCTGCCGTAGGGATGTTCCGCAAAAAGAAAGAGGACGTGGCAAGCATATCCCACATTTCCAATCAAAACCCAAAAGGACCCTCGCCTTCCTACCAAGCCCTACTGTTATACCCCATTTTAAACGGGCCAAAAGCGGAGTACAACATATTGGTGATTCCTAATGATTTAACTTAAGGAGTCGCCACCTAATTATTTTTAAAAGGAGAATTAGGACACCTATTTTAACTAAATAAATGCTCAAAATTAACTCCGATTAATGATCAACTTAACTAATGTGATTCTAGGTAAGGGTTCTTAATTATCCAAAAGGGAATGGGTTAAGCATCCTTTAAGATCCGTTAACTACGGTTAACCGGCTAAACTTAGGTTAATTAATTCTAAGGTCTAAAATTTAAGAAAATAGCTTTGAGAGAAAAAAAATAATAACTTATAACTAACAAAGTTTAAAACATTATTATATGAATGATGCACTCTATATGGTGAAAATAAGTACTTAATGTTCAGAGCGGTAATCCTAAATGATAAAAATCTACCCATTCTAATCCTACGTGAATCATAAGTTACAAACGTACTTTCAAACCACAGACAAATCCAAAATACAGATAAATTAGCAATCAAAAAAAAAAAACAAAGGGTGAAATAAAATGAATGATAAGGAAAGGGGAGAAGAGAAAATGATAAAGATGTCATAGACCGCCTCAAGCGATTAGCGATGTCACTTGTTTCTCGCCAAGTGTTGTGATTAAAGAATATGGGATGCATCGACTCCATGCATGGGTATAGCAATAGTGATGGTATAGCAATATGGGATGCATCGACTCATTTCGAGACTACATTGTGAGAGAGTCCTGAATTAAGACTCCATTTGCTCCAACGTGTACATGTAAAGAAGGGGAAGTAAAGATTAGTGACAAACGATTCAAGTTTCCGCGACTTTAA
The DNA here is from genome assembly GCF_019175385.1 of Lycium barbarum. Lineage (NCBI taxonomy): Eukaryota > Viridiplantae > Streptophyta > Magnoliopsida > Solanales > Solanaceae > Lycium > Lycium barbarum. The sequence continues at coordinate 12,922,891 of NC_083343.1, forward strand.
AAGCAATCAAACACAACTTGACATGTTGACATTCATAAAAAAAAAAAGAGGAAACTAGTAAACATTCATTACAGTGATGAACAGAAGGGAAAAGACAAGATTTCAAGAAAAGGGGAAAACCAAAATTGAAACTTGGAGAATCCTGGTTTCAGAAGCATCTTTTATTTAAAAAACTTAAACTTCGGGTAATTGAGGAAAGAAGTCTAAAATTTGATGCCTTTGTTTCACATGCAAACATGACTTAACCAAAATAGGTAGAAGAACAAGAAACCATGATCATTTGTAGAACCTCAGTTTAGTTTGCCAGGAAGCATATAGGTAAAGACCAGATGCACATTAACACTCAAAGCAGACTTCTTCACGGTTAGGTAACATCTCCTAAATAGAGATTAACTCTTGAATTCCAGCACATTCCCTATTAACTCAAAGAAAGGTAGACTAATGGATGGAAAATAAAGAAAATCATGTTCCAGTTAAGAAAAAGTAAACTAGTTTAAGTAACAGATTAGTTGGAAAAGGGATAGTTGATTGAAACTTTAACATGGACAGAATCACAATCAACTATTGTCTCAATACTTATACAGTAAGGATGAAATAACAAGCTTTGAAGGTTGGTATTTAGCTATTTAAACACATGGAAAGAGGAAGATCTTCAAACTATAGTTCCAAAGAAACTATGACTCCAAATCCATCTTATCAATGTTCTATCAACTTGCAAATATTCAGAAACGAGATTGTATCAATATAACTCATCGTTTAAAAAAAATAATGATTCAGTTCTAAAACCTATCCACTGATCCTAAAAGATAATGCTTTCAAATCTTAACTTATTGCCACAAAATAGTGACCAAAACAGATTCATAGCTTGCTATTCTCTTTGTTCATTAATTGGTTCAACTGACCTCAAAGCCTATTGCTACAGATGTTCACAGAAGAAAAAGAAAAAAAAACTGATTTTGACACATACTCCATACAAATGAAAGTGAATGTAGGATACATAACACTTTATGCTTGATTATTCAAGTTTAGGATAGCATTTAGCTGAGGTTTGCACTCTTAACTAAGGATTGGAAATTAAACAAACTGAATTTTAGGAATTGGAGGCAACTAAAAAAATGAATTTGCATAATGTGCCAGCCATTCAGCAGCCCCGAACTAAACCTACTCAAACCAAATAGGAGAAACAAGACAACATCCATATTACCTAAAAGGGGGTAGGAGATGGACAAACATTATTGAGTACTCTTGAAACTTTAAACTAAAAACATCATTTCCAAATTTCAAATGAGGACTTTTCGACTCATATTTTGTCAAATAACCTTAAAAGAGATAAACTATTTAAAGCATTTATATTCTTATATTGATTTAAAGAGAAAGATAGGCTCGAAGAATGAAAGATGAAAGCATTGCTCAACTTAAGGAAGTAAATTAGTTTGTAAAATCCAGATAGCTAAATCCTAAATGAAAGGTAAACTTCATTACAATTATGAAGTCAGAAAACACATATTCTACAAATAAGGTTCAAATAGTCATTGCTCAGCCCAACAGTGAATGTGTGGGAATATCACTAACACTTAGTCTATGAAGAAAATATTTATTTAAACTAGTTAAGCTAACATGGCCAAATATTATACTCCTAAACTAAAGCTTTAAGCATCTGAATCCCAGGAACTTAAGTAAAGAAAACTGAGATGTAAACACGACCCAATGACCCAGAACTAATCTAACTAATCCACAATCACAGAACTATATAAAAACATAAAGAAAAGGGAAGAACGCTAGAATTGAAATAGGGAAGACCATTACTTATCCAACTCCAACAACATTAAAAAAACTAAGCTAATCTTATGAGAAATCGAAAAGACACAAAACTTAAAAAATGAAGATAAACTCTGACGAGGAAGAAAATTACACTAAAGGAACACAAACCAGCAATCTAAACATACCAAATTAGAACCAACTAAACTAAACTAATCTGACTACATAAATTTACATAGAACAGAACCGAAGCGAAAGGAGAAGGAGGATTACCGACCTTTTTGGGGTGCAGCGAACAGGGTGCGGGGTCTTAAATCTATGCTCGAACACTAACAACTCTGAGCTTGAATACGCTCAGATTCGAAGCGATGGCAGAGGCGAAAGAGAGATTAGGACAACTTAGTATTTTCGAGTAAAGACTAAGGGGTATTGGAACTGAGGAAAATTAATACTTTTGGAGGAATAGAGGCGGCCAAAAAAAATCCCTTTCTAAGGTTCGAAAAATTCCTATTTATAGGTCCCGATTAGGGTTTTTAGGCTAACATTTTTTGAGCGGGATTCGAATTATTTTCGAGTTTCAAACGAGTCAAATGGAGTCATTTTAACCTAAAAGTTGGGATTTTGGACGGACATGGTCAGATTGTTCCGAAAGAGGAAGGAAGCGGAATGAAAAATCAGGTGAAGACGACATATACCTCTATATTTCGAATAGTCTTGGTCAAAGATGAAAGGAGGGGGGGGGGGGGAGCGTCCCTCTGCCAAGATCTGAAGATTTTCACAAAAATGGAAGGGGCATACTTCTGCCATTGATGATAAGGTACTGAGCTTTTCTTCAAAGGGAAAAAGATGAAGGAGACGTTTTTGTTTTCTTTTTCGGATCATTTGGGACTGCCCTTAGGTTAAAAGCATTATGGGTTGAATCTTGGAATGAAATTGGGCCTTGATCTTGGACTTATTTTAAGGAATGTGCAGATGGGCTATTTATTTGGCCGAATGGGCTACTCATTTTGGGCCATTATTGACCAAATTAGGATCATATTTTATATGAATTGGGCTAGTATGAAGTCTATTTACTATGCTTTCTTCCTTTATATTTATTTGGGCTCCTAAATTAAGATAAGAGACCCTCTTTAGTTAATTATAAATTAACGCGTGCTAAAATATTAAAAATATATTTATCACAAGATATCGTAATAGTTACGCGATAACGTTTATAAAATTAAAAAGTAAGTAGATGTTTGTACAAAATGAATACGATGCGTAAGATGTTAAAAACGATTTTGGCGATTGCAATAATAATGATGATGATGATGATGATAATAGTGACGGTAATAATAATGATAATAGTGATGGTAATAATAATCATAATAGTGATGGTAATAATAAAGGTAATAAAAATGATAATAGTGATGGTAATAATAATGATAATAGTGATGGTAATAACGGTAATAAAAATGATAATAGTTAATGACTATAATAGGATAATAAAAAACGATGATATTAATAAAAGCTAATAATTGTAGTAAAGTATAAATCACTATTTCTTAAGTTGTCAAAAATATTAGAAGCGCGAATAAATATTTTGGAAGAAAGGCGGGACAAAACTGGGTGTCAACACCCACCCCTTCTGAATTACTCTACCCGTTCATACAACTCAGCACCCGTTTATCGCACACAATCAGCATTTACCACCGCTGTGCCAACATACGCAGCTCCGCCCAGTGTCCGTGTATCCGCCCCTGCTTAGCATCCACCACCCCAACAAACATACCAACCACCACAACAACAAACATACCATCCAACGCCCCGGCAAAACTATCGTCCACCACAAAATACCCCCCGCAAGCCTACCAAACCCAGAACTACCAAAATCAGCCACCATCCCCTGTATATAATGTGCCACGTCCAGCTTTCGAGAAGAGACATGTGAGGAAATTCACGACGCTCCTCGAGCCAAGGGATAAACCGTAGGGCTAATTTCGAAAGTCCCGCCAAAGTTGGCATAGCTTGGAAGCCAATTCTCCAGGGCCGATCAAACTTGTGCCTACCACTCGGGAGGGGTCGGGCACATCACTGAGGATTGCAAAAAACTGAAACACAAAATCCAGATCAGATCGATAAAAGGAAAATCGTCTTGGAAACTGCCGCCCCTAACGTGAACACGAACCCATTGCCAAATCATGGAAACGGCGGGGTCCACATGATAGAAAGAGTCGAAGACTAGGAAACTTGTGGAACGTTTTCCCTCGGAATCACCCAGCCTCTGGAACAAATAGTGGCTTCCCTCACACTCTAAGAACATCCCAAATTCAAAGTCTTGATCCCCAATCTGAGAGTTCCCAAGGCTGTGTTTAGAACTTTGATACTAGCACCCATGGTGGCCTAGGTAGCACGACGGATTGTGCCAGAACCTAAAGAGATGGTCACTGCACAGACCGCGATGACCCAAGGCATGGCCCATTCAGGGAAATGCTATACTCCTGAAGTATTGGCCCAAAATGCCATAAAGAAGGAGAATGCTCAGAAAAAGGCGATAACCGAAGGAGAGGCCGAAGATTTCTAGCGATGTATGCAGCCCAAAGACTATTGCATTGTTGAGCATTTGAAGAAGGCTCCGGCGCAAATCTCGGTGCTATCACTGTTGGCTAGCTCACTGTCTCATAGGCATGCCCTCATGAAAGTATTAGATGATGCATACGTACCAGCAGGAACGAGTAGTGACGATTTGGCCGGGCTAGTGGCCCATATCATTGAGGAGCACAGGATTTACTTCTCTAAGGAAGAACTGTCGATGGAAGGAACTTCCCACAACAAAGTCCTCCATATCACCGTGGAATGTCGTGACGATGCCGCAGGAAGGGTACTGTGGAAAACAGGTCAGGCTTCAACATCTGCCCCCTACCACCCTGACACAACTTGGCTACGATATAGGAAAGATCTGCCAGAGCGCGACGAACGTCAGAGGATTCGACGGAGCCTTAAGTGACTTTTTAGGAGAAGTCAATTTATATATCCGGGTCGGGCCTGCCTCCTTAACAGTACAGTTCCAAGTTATGACAATCACTGCCAATTACAACATGCTCTTAGGAAGTCCCTGGATCCACTCCGCTGGTGCGGTACCATCAAGTCTGTACCAGGCATAAAATTTGAGTGGCAAGGACAGAAAATCGTAGTGACAGCTGAGAAGGATATTCAGAAGCCTCCTCACAACACCGTGATACGCCCAAATTACACCTCTAAAATCAGGAGTAAGCGGTCGTTGTCAAATATAGAACCCAACAAGGTTGGGGTCGAATCACACAGAGAATATGATGAAGAAGAATACTTAATAAGTGTAACACCCGACTGTTAGTCTATATTTTCAGGGGAAGGGAATTATAATAAAAGATTGATTGTAGTTTGTTCATCAAAAACTGAGAATGGTTATAGAATATAAACAATTGGTAAATGGGACTAAGGTTGTGGTTCAAATGGAAAGTAATACGATTGGGTATCAATTCAACTTATTTAGATGCCTACGTGCGTTAAGCCAAGGGTTACGTGATTCTTGCCAAAACTTTTCCAACCAAATCAGTAAATTTCATCCTAGGCTTTTCCAAGCCCTAGAATATTTCCTTTAAGTGAACTCCCATGTAGCCTCAATTAGCTTTCCTATTCCTAGCTCAAGCTATTAGATGGATTTAATGACCCAAATTGTTGCTATTAACTCTTTTCCTAACCTCTACTTTCTTTTCCAAGCACAAGTAATGTTGTACACCATCACAAGACATTAATGCTTGAAGAGTTAATAGAAAACACCACTAGCATATAAATGTAGTATGAATATGAAACCCAATCACATAACTCATACATTTGATCCCACAACCTTAGTTGAAAGATTAGCTACTCATATTCATTAAAAGTAAAGCAATCAAATAAAATGTATTCATAAGTCTTACAAAAGTGTTGGATGGAGAAGATGACAAAAGCCAAAGAAATCTCTTAAATGCTTCACCAACCAACAATAAATGAACTCCACAAGAGTTTATGCTAAAAACTGCAGAATTCTACAATCCAAAAACCCTAGCAATCTATTCATAGCATGTCCAAAACGGGAACAATTTCCAAACAAAAATGCCCCTGTGCATAGGGTGTGATTCGCACATAGTGTCGCATGTTCAACCCGCGAGTCGCAGGTTTCGCCAGACCATCGCAGGTTTCGTCAGACCATCGCAGGTGTCGCATCTTCAGTTATTTGATGAGCAACATCCGCGACACAAGTTACACATGTTACATGTTACACCTGCGACTCGCCGGTGGTGTCGCATGTAGTGTCACATGTGGTGTCTTATTTGGTCCTCTCTATCAACAGGTGTTGCACCACCTGCGACTCGCATGTGGTACCTGCGATTCGCAGGTGGTTCCATTGTTCAGTTTTGCTGGGTTTTTGCTTCATTTTGCTTCGTTTTGCTTCAAAATGTTTCAAGTTGCTTCCGGCACATGTTATTCTACAAATTGACACAAAAACATGAGAAACGACATCAAAAACACTTGGCGATTTACAAAAGACTAAGTAATTGGCATCGAATGAGCCGTAATTTCACGACTCATCAACACCCCCAAACTTATACTTTTGCTTGTCCTCAAGCATTTAAAACAGAACTACCATATATGCCAATTGCTAGGTACTACAATGATGATCGCAATAAGCCAAAACATAATTGTTCAAAATACGAGTTCCCCTCTCTCTTGTTGCGAGACATGGTGCCTTTCCTCAATAGGCGAGCATTAACCAACTGATGCACTTGATGACACAATGTTATTCTATCTTTAAAAGAAACGGCTTCAAATGAGGCGTCAAGAAGTAATTCTTTCATTGAGCCTAGTAATCCACATGCCCTCACAATAAGACCAAAGAAAGTCCCACACACACATATTCATGAATAGCAACTGGGACAAAAGACGAGTAAGGATAGAACCACTCACACTCAGAAAAGAAAATGTACAAGTACAAAAAATGTGGTGCCATAAGCTTGCCCTTTAAGTATTTCTCCACTAAAATAAACACACTTTGTTCAAAATCAATTAGGACTTGCGGGTCATAGTTTAGGTTCGGGGTTAAGGTAGGGTGAAATTTGGGTAAGAGTGACTTGACGTCTCCCTAAGCATTTTCGAATACGCTTCCTTCACCTAATCCGTTCCTTCTTCAGCATTTAAGCATTATCCGCCAACTCATGCCTCCTATTGCCAATATCATTTATTTTTATTTTTTTATTTCTTACATCACAACCATTATTCACACCTTTCTCTACAGAAATATCTACATATACATTTTTTTTTTTTGCTACCACCCCCAAACTTAAGCGCTTAGCCAATTGTAGCGTATTCCATTTACTTAGGGAGATAGGATCCAAAAAGGTAGGTAAACAAGGGCAAAAGGAATGGGGCCTGTCACAAGGTTGTACTGAAAGAAAAGAAAAACAAAGTTACGGCTCAAAAATGGGTTAACTAGGATATCAATGCAATGGGTAGGAATTTTTAGGTTTAGTGGCGGTCCAAAGAGAGCCTAATATCCTTTTTCAAACAAGTGTAGTTTAGTATTTCGCCTTGAGACACTTTCCCGGCAAGTTCTAGATCACAATTATGCACCGGGATCTCAACTGGGCCAGTCCAAAGGATAACTTCCCCCTCCCAAACATCCACATCCTGATAGATAACTGCGCTAAGCATGGGCTGCAGTCGTTTATATATTGTTTCGCTGGGTATCACCAAATACTAATGAGCGAGGAACATGCTGAAAAGACAGCTTTCAACACCCCTTGGGGAGTCTATCATTACAGGGTCATGCCTTTCGGCCTAAAAAATGCTGGCGCCACATACATGAGGGCTATGGCTACCTTATTCCACGATATGATGCATCGAGAGGTCGAAGTCTGTGTGGACGATGTCATCATAAAGTCAAAGGAAAGCTCGGAGCACGCCATACACTTGCGCAAGTTCTTCGACAAGCTTCAAAAATTCAATCTGAAGCTGAACCCTGCTAAGTGCGCATTGGGAGTGCTCGCCGGAAAGTTGTTAGGATTCATAGTCAGCCCATTCAGGATCCTACCAAAATCAAAGCAATTCAGGAATTACTGCCTCTCAAAACCAAGAAGGAGGTCATGAGTTTCTTAGGAAGGGTGAACTACATTGGACGGTTCATAGCCCAATCCACTGTGATCATGGAGCCAATCCTTAAATTGTTCAAGAAAGACGCTCTCACGAACTGGACGGAGGAATTTCAAGAGGCATTCGACAAAATTAAGAGATATCTCTCCAATCCCCCCATTCTGGTGCCACCCAAGCAAGGGAGTTTTTTTTTTACTGTACCTGTCAATATCAGAAAATGCTTTCGGTTGCATGCTCGCCCAACACGACGAGGAAGGCAAGAAGGAACATGCTATTTACTATCTGAGTAAAAAGTTCACATCCTACGATGCGCGGTACACGCTCGTGGAAAAGACCTGTTGCACTCTGACTTGGATCGCTCAGAAGCTGAGGCACTACCTGTCGGTGTTCACCACCCACCTCATATCTCGAATGGAACCATTGAGATATATTTTCAGGCAGCCCTCGTCTGTGGGAAAGTTGGCTAAATGGCAGATATTGTTAAGTGAATTCGATATCATATACGTAAAACAAAAGGCGATCAAAGGACAAGCCATGGACGACCTGCCGGCAGAAAGCCCTGTCGACGACGAGCTTGAGCCTTTACGAACTTTCTTCCCAGATAACGAGGTACTAACTATGGAAGAATAATTGACGAAACCATACAAGGGATGGAGACTGTTCTTTGACGGGGTTGGCAATTACAAAAGATCAGGCATCGGAGTGGCGGGCAATTACAGGATCATGCCTTTCGGCCTCAAAAACGCTAGCGCCACATACATGAGGGCTATGGCTACCTTATTCCATGATATGATGCATCGAGAGATCGAAGTCTGTGTGGACGATGTCATCATAAAGTCAAAGGAAAGCTCGGAGCATGCTATACACTTGCGCAAGTTCTTCGACAGGCTTCGAAAATTCAATCTGAAGTTGAACCATGCTAAGTGCGCATTGGGAGTGCCCGCCGGAAAGTTGTTAGGATTCATAGTCAGCCGCAAGAGCATTGAACTGGATCCTACCAAAATCAAAGTAATTCAGGAATTACCGCCGCTCAAAACCAAGAAGGAGGTCATGAGTTTCTTGGGAAGGTTGAACTACATTGGACGGTTCATAGCCCAATCCACTGTGATCATGGAGCCAATCCTTAAATTGTTCAAGATAGACGCTCTCACGAACTGGACGGAGGAATTTCAAGAGGCATTCGACAAAATTAAGAGATATCTCTCCAATCCCCCTGTTCTGGTGCCACCCAAGCAAGGGAGTCTTTTTTTTATTGTACCTGTCAATATCAGAAAATGCTTTCGGTTGCATGCTCGCCCAACACGACGAGGAAGGCAAGAAGGAACATGCTATTTACTATCTGAGTAAAAAGTTCACATCCTGCGAGGCGCGGTACACGCTCGTGGAAAAGACCTGTTGCGCTCTGACTTGGATCGCTCAGAAGCTGAGGCACTACCTGTCGGTGTTTACCACCCACCTCATATCTCGAATGGAACCATTGAGAAATATTTTTAGGCAACCCACGCCTGTGGGAAAGTTGGCTAAATGGCAGATATTGTTAAGTGAATTTGATATCATATACATAGAACAAAAGGCGATCAAAGGACAAGCCATGGCCGACCTGCCGGCAGAAAGCCCTGTCGACGACGAGCTTGAGCCTTTACGAACTTTCTTCCCAGATGACGAGGTACTAAATATGGAAGAAGAATTGACGAAACCATACAAGGGATGGAGACTGTTCTTTGACGGGGCGGGCAATTACAAAAGATCAGGCATCGGAGTGGTGTTGATATCAGAAACAGGACAACACTATTCGATGGCCGCAAAGCTCAACTTTAGATGTACTAACAACATGGCAGAGTTTGAAGCATGTATCCTCGGCCTCAAGATGGCATTGGACATGAACATACCAGAATTGTTGGTAATCGGAGACTCCGATTTACTCATAAATTAGGTGAAAGAGATTTGGCGACCAAAGACAACAAGATACTCCCGTAAGTGAATCTGGTGCAAAGACTATGTGGGACATTCAAGAACATCGACTTCAGGCATACCCCGAGAGCCCAAAATGAGTTTGCAGACGCATTAGCTATGATAGCCTCCATGATCCTGCACCCGAAAGCACTCACATCGACCCTTTGGAGATCACAATAAGGGAAGAACAGGTCCACTGCGCCCACGTCGAGGTCGAGCCAGATGGTCAACTGTGGTACGCCGACATCAAGACATACTTGGAGAAGGGAAAACAGCCCCGGATAGTTCAGCAAATCAGAAGAAAACCGTCAAAAGATTGGCCAACAGCTTCTTCCTGAACAAAGAAGTATTGTACAAAAGGACGCCCGACCTCAGTTTACTCAGGTGTGTAGACACCAAAGAAGCTACAAAACTGTTGAAGGAGGTGCACACGGGGGCATGCGGTCCTCACATGAACGGTTCATCCTTGCAAAGAAAATCCTAAGCATAGGATACTGCTGGATGACCATGGAGCATGACTCGTGCAAGTTCGTGCAGAGATGCCATCAATGCCAGATACACGGGGATCTATTCAAGGTTCCTCCTATCGAGTTACACACGATGAGCTCACTGTGGCCCTTCGTAGCATGGAGGATAGATGTCATAGGACCCATTGAGCCCCCGACCTCCAACGGACACCGTTTTATTTTAGTCGTCATTGACTACTTCACCAAATGATTGGAAGCCACTTCTCACAAGTCGGTGACCAAGAAAGTCATAGCCGACTTTGTCAAAAATAATATGATATGTCGCTTTGGTGTACCAGAATCTGTCATCACGGACAATGGTACCAAGTTAAACAGCCACTTAATAAAGGACATTTGCGAACAATTCAAGATAACATACATAAACTCTACTACTTACCGACCACATATGAATGGAGCCGTAGAGGCTGCCAAACAAAACATCAAGAGAATTCTGACAAAGATGATCGACAACCACCGGGATTGGCACGAATAACTACCTTATGACTTGTTGGGGGTACCGAACAACAACCCGTACTTCCACCGGGGCAACTCCATACCTCTTTGTCTACGATACGAAAGCGGTCATACCCGTAGAAGTGGAAATCCCTTCACTCCGGATCATCCAGGAGGCGAAGCTGCAAGATGTCGAATGGGTTAAAAATCGTTATAAACAGTTAGGTATGATAGAGGAGAAGAGAATGCTGGCAGTATTCCACGGATAGCTATACAGACAAAGGATGTCTCGAGCTTTAAACAAACGGGTCAGGACTCGACCCTTCCAGATTTCACAACTCGTGCTTAAGCGAGTCTTCCCCCACCAAGAAGAATATAAGAAAAAGTTCACGCCAAACTGGCAAGGGCCATACATGGTCAGGAAAGTACTCTCGGAAGGAGCTGTAGTCCTAGCCGAGATGGACGGAAAAGAGTGGACCAAAGCTATCAACGCAGATGCGCTCAAGAGATACTACGTTTAAGATTCCATTTTCTTGCAATCGCATTGTTATTTCCTTGTGATCGTACCTTTTGCTTGTACTCGTACTAGGATAGGAGAAAAACAAATCATCTATGTAATAAACTACGCAATGACCTGACTTCCCTACGGTGGGATACGTAGGCAGTCCGTATCGGACCCCGTCGCTTTATTAGAAAAAAAAATCAAAACTCTATTGCTTTATCCCAAACTACTTTCGACCTGAATTCCTGCTGCGACGGGATATGTAGGCGCTTTCGAGCTCGGTCGTCATAAGAGAAAAACCCAGAAACCATTAAGAAAACCCAGAGGCAATGAATCCAAGTGGAAGCGGCGAAATTAAACCGCGAGGACCGACCAGTGTCGACTCCACACTGGGGCAGAATTTTTTAGAGGGTCTCAAAAATTCTTATCAGGAACAATCAACAGAGAGATAGCAAAATAAGACCCTACACTGCGGCAAAATTTTTGAGGGGACCTCAAAAATTCCCACATGATGAGAAACAACAAGAGACACTCGGGGAAAGCCCGAATTTAGACAGAACTTTCGAAAAAGGTCTCAGGATTCTACCATTAAGACCCGGATCTATTAGTTACACCTCCCGGGGGATCCGAAAGACCGCGCTCACAGTCACATGTCGTGACAAAGATTTTCAAAAAAAGAAATATATATATATATAAATGTATATGTATATGTTTATAGTAATAATAACGAGCTTGTATATGTAGAACAATGCACTTTGCTAAGTTGCAGTGCAGATTGCAAAAATATATATACACTCGTTAATATAAGCAATGCTCCAAAACCATCGCTAAGAATACCGAGGCCAAGAGGGTTCAAAAGAACGTCTAGAGAAGCCGTCATACGGGAGAACGACAACACTAATCAGCCTTTTAGGAAACTCACAATTTTTCTATGGATGCAGGTCTTAACAGGAAAACAACGATGCTACGGAGGCCAAATCCGGTAAGAATAACTTGTCGGACTATCATAGACGACAGAAAATACATCTGACCAAGAGATGGATCGCAATGAGGGAAAAGTGAGAAACAACGCCCGACTAAGAGGCTCAGCAAATAAGGAAAGGCGCACTGGACTTGAAAGAAGCAGCTGGCCCGAAGAGTCCCGAGAGGGACAAATGACAAGAGTACGGTGGGCCGAAAGGGTCACACAAAAGAACAAACAACATAGAAATATTTGACCAAAAGGGTCACACAAAAGAACAAACAACAGAGACATATTCGACCAAAAGGGTCAACAAAAGAAGCAAATGGCAAAGAAGTATTCAACCAAAAGGGTCAAAAAAAAACAAATGAACGTTAAAGACATATCAGGCCAGAAACGGTCACAAAAAGAATGAACAATAAAGATATATTCAACCAAAGGGGTCATGACAAAAATAAAGGGGCATATCCGGCCACGAGGGTCACAACCCATGCATACGGACGAAAGAAAGATCATCAAGCCGCAAGGGCCACATCTGTATCTTTTGACTCCTTTCAATTCTTCCATTCTTTAAATTCCTTTCAATTCTTTACTTTCCTGTCGCCAAAACAGCCATTGCATATTTATCTTTTGCTACCGAGAGGGCCATGCCAAAAGGGTCATTACAAGTTTATTTTCTGCTGCCGAAAAGGCCATGCCAAAAGGGCCATTGCACGTTTATTTTCTGCTGCCGAGAGGGCCATGCCGCTGCCGAGAGGTCCATTCATTCATACATTCATACTGTCAAAAGGGTCATTCATTCGTTCATACATTCATACCGCCGAGAGGGCCATTCATTCATACAATCATACTGTTGAAAGGGCGGTTCATTCATTAATACATTCATACCGCCGAGAGGGCCATTTATTCATACCTTCATACTGTCGAAAGGGTCATTCATTCATTCATACATTCATACCCCCGAGAGGGCCATTCATTCATATATTCATACCCCCGAGAGGGCCATTCATTCATACATTCATACTGCTGAAAGGGCCATTCATTCATTCATGCATTCACACTGCTAAAAACCGCCTAAGTATAGTTTTCGGGGTTTTAAACTTGGATTTGAAACCTTTATTTGCTAAAATTTTATTTTTTTACTGTGTTTGTTAGTATTGTGGTTCGAGTTTGAGGAGGATTTCGCTTTCAAATCCATTCTTGATCGTGGTTGCATCCAAAAAGATAAATCGTCATCTTATTAGAAATTTTTGTTAATTTTCCTGCTTTTAAAATAGTTAGTTAGTTAAATACTAATTTGAGTAATTTCTATTAATTGCTTGATTATTTTCTATAGTAGTTGTTTAGTTAAATACTAATTTAGCAATCTATGTTAGCTTCTTGATTATTTTATGAAAGTTAGTTAAATATTCTAGTGGTTTCTTTTAAGTTACTGTTTGTTTTGTGGTGGTTTTTTAGTGGAATATCAACTTGAAAAATGTTTGAAAATTGTTGGCTTAGTTTGTTTGGGGAGGGTAGCTACTGTTTACTCTGATTGTTAAGGTGTGTGGTTTAGTTGAGTATCATCTTGCGTGCTGACCTTTTCCATGTATCTTGCTGCTTTGTCCTCATGATCATAGTGAACATCCTAGTTTCAATCTAGCTGACTTGTTAGTCCATAGATGGTTCTGGTGATGATGTTCTTTCTTCTTTTTGGTAAATGCCAACTGTGATTCTGTGATTTATCTAGATGATGAAGTATAGGATTGAAATAAAAGATAATGTAGATTACTTTTTCCTTGGTCTCTACTGTTTCAACTGGCTGTTGTGAATTATTTGGTCTGGAAGCCACATAGAGTTAAGTTTTTCTAATGCTGCTAACTTGGATGATTGTCATGAAAGTTGTGTAGGGAAAATATGATAAGAATCAAGATGTCAATTTGCTGCTTATTAAAACAAGTAAAGTTGGTTGTTTGGTCAAAAGATGATGAGTGTGTTTGAGGTTGGTTCACTGACCACACAGGTATGAAATCTTGGATAAAGAGTGATTTTAGGAAGGTTCAGGTCTAGATTGGTTTGTTGTTGGTTTACTCACCATAGTTGCCTAAGTAAATGGATAGTCATGTGTTCAGTTTGGCTAGTCTACTTGCTCCCCTAGTTGTTACAAGTAGCCTAATAGAGTCTATTTAAGGTTAACATAAGTGTGTGTCATTCTACTGTCCTCTACTAATGTGCCTCTATTTGTTTTTAGTGTTTGCTTTGATTGGTCAAGAGCTAAGTAGTTAAATGGGAGTTTGATATCATTTCTTCTTTTCTCCAAACCTGCTTATTAAAGAGATTTTGGGTTGACATTGGCTAATTAAAGAAGGGGAGAGGGTCAGTTTGTATGATGATTGTTATATATAACCAGGTTAGGTCTTATATTCTTTTCTTTTTCACCTAAAACAATAGAATGTGGATTAATTTTTATAACACTAACACTATGTTTTGACTGCCCTGGAGTTATGATTGCAAACAATAATGTTTTAAAAACTTCAAAGCTTGGCATTCTCGTTACTCAAAATATCAAAAGGCATTTCAAAAAAAAATCTGCCCAAGCCTGAGTGAAACATGTTCTCTTTGCCCACCTCATACTTCTCTGTTTAACTACCATAAAGATGTCTTGGTGAATGTCCTAAGGTCTTAGTTGATTTATTTCATGTCTAGGTGATGTTATGGCCCTTTTGTCTCTCCTGTTGTCTCTGTTTTCCTTTTATCTTGATTATGTCTGTTCTTGGCATTATGGAATGAATTTTCACAAGTTGTGCACCTAGAGTCTCAGAGTTCAGATTTGGAAGGGGCATCAGGTGGGAGCTTGGGCTACTTGACTTTGGGATTTTCTCTTCTTATACCAAAGTCCTTACTCCATGTGATCTTACTTGTCTGCCCATCCCTAGCATCCTATAAATTCTTGTTTATTCATTTTAACTAAGTGATAAGTCTTATTGAGTTTTTTTTTTTACAAACTGTAAACTGCTTCTTAAAGTGCAAATGCCATTCAAAGTATAGATGATAAAGTGGTCAGCCTAATCCTGTGACTTAATGTAGTTTCCATCTCTGATTATTTCTTGAACCTTGATTCAGCAGTTCTCCTGCACATCTCTAGATCATATCAGGACTAGATGGCACACACCTGTTATGTTGTTTTGTCTGAAATACTGTCTGAACCCCTTCTGTCCATGATTGCGTATGATTTTCTTTGCTTATACTTTATCTAGTTTCCCTCCTATGACATAGAACTGGGGCTAAACTATTGAGAAGCTACTCAGTCTTGTTTTTCTTGCTTGACTTGCACCTGTGTGACATTGCCATTGATCCTGTCTTTGTTTGCACTTATGGAGTAAAACTTGTTCTATTTCTGCTGGGATATTGGCCTAGTTGTTGTTGATTGTCTGCATTCCTTGACCTTTTAGACCTTCCCTCCAGGCCCTACATCTGTTCTTGGCTACCAATTTCACTTAGGTGTTTGCACTTGCCTTTCTCTTATCCCTATGGCCATGAATTACTTTCCTGTGACTACTCCATTGTTTCTCTACCTTGTGGGATTCCATGTAAGCCTCCAGTTAGCTCTCATTAGCGACCTTTGTGTTAAACTCCATCTCTGGCATGCCTAGATTATTTTGAACACCTCTGGGGCAAATAGGAGTGATCACCTCTTCCTAAGTTAGTCGTTTCTCTCTTCTTTTTTTTATTTTGGTCTGTGCCATCTAATGTATATTGACCATTGTCCTTCTCCGGGCCCTTTAGTTGCTTAAATTCTGGTTCCCATTACTTACAGCTTTGGTGTTGTTTTGTATAAAAAATGCTAACCCACACTATCTATTTGAAGAGGTGCCAGTGTACCATCATTTGAGTTTGCTTTGTACACACTTTGACTTAAGCAGTGTTTTTTGTAATTAGGCCTGTTGAGTTTAAGGGTTTAGTACACATTGAGGGACATCATGTTGCTGTGAAATTTGACTTATCTTGTGACTCTTAGTTTTGGTTGGCTAGTATTCTTTAAATAACCAGTGTTAGTTGGGGCTTTGGTTTATATCATGATTTTACATTTCTATGCTATCCCTTTGTCCTATACGAGGTTGGTTGTTTTTTAGATAGGTTATAGTAATTCGGGGTTGTCCAAGTTATGTCGGGGTTAGCCATGCATGGGGTTCTCAGAAACCCCTTGGAACTTGTGCGACACCGGGAATACGAGACTAGGACCTAGTCCCCATGCCATACCAAGTCTTGAAAAGAACCATTATAACAGTTTAAGATAAAGAGGGATAAGCATAGGATTTTCGCATGACTTGTTTTATATATATATATTGTATGTGTGTATGTGTGTGTGTTGCGCGCGCACGCTTTAGCTATTTTAGTGATAAGGACGGTTAAATATAAACTAACCGAGTTCTTTTTTTTCTTTCCTCCTCCACTTGCATGACTATTCGGGTCAAGATCAGCCTCTATAGGACTTCATTTAAAATTAGGATCGAGTCCGCGAAAGAAATAATAGCCAGGCGCGCAGAAGGCCCAGTCATGGGTGAAAATGGGCAACTAGGGGCTTGGTACGCCCCTAGCCTATTTCTTCTCATCATTTTCATATATGTGTTCAATTCAAATGTGTTTGTAAAAGCTGTATTAAACTCATACCATAGTGGAACCTTATAGTTTGAACTAGCCGTCTTAGGATAACGGTTCTTATGCCGTTTAGATAACTCTAGGTCCCCAAGCGAATTTGCAAAACCACGATCAACTCCGACGTTTTTATAAGATATAAAACTGGATTTTCAAGCTATTTTCACATAAATAAGCATTAATCCGTCTCTTTCAAAACTAAAAGGTGGAAAATCTGATTTAGTGTAAACAAAAATTCAATTGGTTATTTAAAGAAATCTACTAGCTTTTTCCCTTCACATTCTTTGGAAAAATTTACGAGCCCGATTCCTTTAAGTTCATTTTAAAAGGAGAACCTTTACAAAGGCCTCGAGAAACAGAATTTTTGGGAATGCCCATTAGCGTTTTGACCCAAACAGTTGGTTTATTTTATGTCCCTTGTATAAATTTCAGAAAAAATGCTAAAGAACTGAGCAGTCCTAAAAAATGCAGTCTTTTAAAAGTAAATCATAATTTGAACAAAGTTTGGACCGATATATTCTGGAAGAGGAAACTGATTAAAGTAAGACTCGGTTCACCATTAATTTGGGTCAAATAAAAGGCCAAAAGATAAGTATACGCATCCAATAAATATCCCTCCAAAATGGGGAAAACGCCTTCTAAATATAAACCGTCGTAATATAAAGAATTCTGGATAAAACTGAACGTACGAATACGTACCACCCCGAGCCAAGTGTATGAGTATGGACTTAATTTATAAATCAAGACTTTTCTTTACACTTTTCTCTTATAAACACTTACACTTATTCCTTATACATAAAATTAAGCTATTTATACACGGATACTATAAATCTGGAACTACGATACCCTATATATAAAGGGAATATATTCAAATTTTTCCAAAAACATATGATTTGCATGACAGTTCTTTTAAGGGAAAATAAACACAGAATAAGCAGTTTAAGCAAATACTTATACACTGGAATTCGAAGGTCAACCGTATAGTACGGATCCTTAATGCTGGGGTGCCTAAGACCTTCCCCAGGGGATCATCAGAACCCTTACTTAGAACTCTAGATTACGAAGGTTTTTTCACCTCATTTGAATAAACCCTTCACCACTGATTTTTCTAATTTCCTAAAAATTAGGTAGCGACCTCTTTTTTCAAAACAAGTCCGAAAGATCGTCAACGAGTTCGTAGTAGCCTTCTTGCGCCCTAAACCCGCACGAAAAAGTGAATCGTTACACTCCTGTGTATTACAAGTTACAACATGCTCTTTCTTATTTGATTAGTTTACACCCATGTCACACTGTGATCCATACTCCATTATTAAATTGGCAAACTCTGCAATTGCATACTTCAACAGTTTTAAGAAGGGATAGGAAGCTATAGTGCAGGGCAAAAATCACATTATGCACAATGTTATGTCACTTAAAGGAAAGGCACCAAGACAGCCAATGCAACTCACACACAAGATCCCTCTTTATGCACAGCCAGAACAGACATCAGTTAATAAAACAAGACTTAAACAAATAGTGTTATCATGGCATGAGAAAGGGATAATATGTCCAAATGCATCAAAGACTGTCAAAACTTCACTCTCTTTTCTCAGCAGAAAACTCAGACAATACAGAATAGGGTGATAAACTAACTCATTCAGGCCTTTTCACCTTATTAAACTCAGATGCAGACAGATCAAAATGTACTAGCACATGTTTTGAAATAAGCTAAGCTTCATTTAATCACTTCCAAACAACCCAGTCACATTATAAACCTTTTACAAGCAGGGTTAAACTTTACTAGGCCTGGTTTTCTCCTAATCAAGCTCCCTTATTGTATCTTAGGAATATTTCAGACAATATCAAACAACACAAGTAAAGTAAGCAGATTCAGACCAAGAATAGCACACAAGACTCAGGTTAAGATTATTTAAGAATAAAAGAATAACAAGTCCCAACTCCTTGGGAACACCTCAATTCATCTACATTGTGTCATCAGAACTCCTATGACTAAGGCACTGGAACTATCATGATTCTAAACAAAGTCAATCATAGCAAACACTAGAGGTCTTTTAGAACATTAAGCATCATTGATCACATTAAGCATGCACATAATCAAATAGTATTTCATATGGACTCCTAGTCTAAGGATATTTATGTCAAACAACTTACATGGCTTAATCCAATACACAAATAGTCATTCTAAGCCAATCATTTGAACAGTTAAGCCAGATTTCCATACAAGCATGGTAGCAAAGTATCCAGTTTGATTCTCAATACATATTGAGCAAGGATTGCATCTAAGTAAGCTAACATCTACTTGATATCTATCCTAAGCAGCTCTTCTAACAGAACATACATGATTAAATAAGAATTGTAAACTTTAAAGAGCAAAAACAAGATAAAGAATTACCTTTTGTCTGCGCAGCCATGAACAAGAATGGATTCAGAGCCTTTGTTCTTCCAATTCTCACACTCAACCACACAAAAGAGAAGTAAATAAATATTTAAGACTGGAAGACATTACTTTTATAGTTAAGTCTTTAAAATTTTTTAACTAAAGCTCAGAATTTTGAGTTGTATTTACTCAAAGCTCAAGCTATGATGTTCAAAACTTTTTTTTTTCTGGCGAGGGATGGGGTTCTATTTATTGAACCCCAAAATCCATTCAAGGTTTTAAACTAACTATGTGGGACAATATAAATCTTCCATAGATTAACCTTGCAAACATTATCTACGGCCTAGATTGACTCATACTATCAACAACTGGTCAGATCTGAGTCTTATTTGACTCGATCCGTCTCATTCCCATTCAACCAATAAGGTTCAAGTAAAAGACAAAAAATTGCGGATTTCAATAAAACATTTAAGAAAAACAAAGTAAAGAAAACGATTATTACCGCGTTTGGAGAGAAGATGACAGATTCGAAGTCGTACCATTAATTGTTTCACTAAAACAACTACGCAAAAGCTGTGTACCCTCTGTATTCTCTGCGCTTTTATTATTTTTGGTGGAGAGAGAGAGAGAGGAAAAGTGAGGCGGCGCCCTGGGGTTACACGGAAGAGGAAACAAGGGAGAGAGAAGAGGTATAGGCTATGTTTGGTATACGGAAATGAGGCGTAGAGGGGTATCACCCCTCCTTATCAGATGGGAATTAGGCTGGGTCGGTCCATGCTTGGACTGAACCTGGTCCATAATTTAAAAGAAGGGGAAGGGACCCTATAAACATATATCACACATGTCTATTTGTGTATACTAGCTATATATACGCGTATAGGGGTAGGACGGGTAGTTTAATAAAATGGACAAACACTTTAAACAACCAATTATTGACCATAGCAAAAAATTAGGACATAATTAATTTAAAACACGAATAATAAGTTCAATTTTGCAAGCTTAGCCTTAATTGGTTTCAAATCTAAATGAATGCTGCAATTATGACCCTCTAATCGATTAATTAATCTAATTTAAACACTAGAACAATTTATTTATTTATTTAAATCAATTATGCAAGCACATAGAATTAAAGATGGAGGAGTAAAATAGTCAATTCTTTCAATTACTCAAATTCCTTGGATTTAAAGAGAACAAATCATTTGTCAATTGGTCTTTTTGACAAATTAGCAATTAGGTGAATAATTATTCAAAAAAAAAAAATTGCCTCTGATTAATCCCAACAAAATATTTCATAAATGTCATAAAATGCCAATTAATTCCTAAATAATTTATAATGTCATAAAAGTCACTTATCAATTTAAAGGAGCAAAATATTGATCTAAACAATTTTATAAAAATTATCTAACCCTTTTTAAGATGCATGGTTTGCTTCATTTATTATCCGAGGACTCTGAGTAATTAAAATAAATTGTGTGAGGTCAAAAATTAGGTGTCAACATATACAGTTTAAAAATTACCTAAAGAAAACACTTAAGAGTGATATACCATATATACTTTCTAATATACAACTCAACTAGAACTAAAACAGGATATATAGTACCATATACTAGATCCTACATGATATACAAAGGAATATACCACTCTTGAACAAAACAATTAAATCAGTTTCAACTTTCAAGGCAAGTTATGCACATCAGATTCAAACACACATCCATGATCAGTTTACATGACAAATAGAGGACCAAACCATATAAAAACATGAAGATAAAAGGGAGATGAAGGTACAGAGGATTCCACTAACATTTGAGCATGAAATACTGAACATAGATAGCATTACTAATACTGACTGAGCAAGCATGAAAAACTACACCACATATGCTTGGCAAATTATCATCTATATATCCAGATTTTAACACTAGGCTTAAACACTAATTGACTTGCTAAAACAAACCAACATGATAATCACTCGCCGAGTTTTAACAACATTATCTAAATGAACCCAAAACAGACTACTTAAGACTAGTTAAACACATATGGACACCTACTTGATTTTTTTTTTTTTTTGTAATCCCACAAAATATGTAAGGTATGCACTTCCAAAATAGCCCAGACTTAGTTTAAAAGCTCATACATACAGGTAAAATATTTTTGGAAAGAGAAGCAAGTACACAGACCCTACTTTTACCAAGTTTGAGTTCTAGCTGCTAAGTAACTTCTTTAAATAGAGGTAAAAGGGTACATGCCAACATTTTTGGTATGAAAAATAAGGTAGTTTGAGCAAAACATTTGAAACAAGCTGAGTCATAAATACAACATCACAACATATTCATGTTAACAACACTTTCACATTCACTGGACAGCTTTGACAAAGCTAAAGAGATCGGTGACACTTCTAGTTTTACTTAAGTCCTTTTTGTGAGCAGTCATACCTCAATATATATTAGCAAAAAGCACCATTATTCTTTGCACCTAAAAGTGGACCAAGCATACAATTATTATTTTGTACATAAATTCCTTAAACTCAATAGAACCAAGAAAGGACTAACTGAAGGACCTTTTACAGTGCCAAAGTTCAAGCCTATAGGACTGTCACGACCCAATTTAGAGTCGCGCGGGCACCTAACTCACTATCCAAGTGAAGAACAGATTCATTTTAACCAATAAGTATATAATTAACAGCGGAAATCAAGTTATTCAATTAACCAAGTTTGCGGAAGTGATTACAACAGTTTAAATAAATACAAAGGCCTATTCGATTCCCACGACCCGGTCTAGACTAGTACAAGAGCGACTAAAGTGATCTAGATTACAACAAAACTCTAAGACCCAACCTCCATCCCAGAATGAAGTGGGAGAAGGCCTTCAAGATAGGCATCGTGCATTTCGAACATGACACAATCCACCACCTGAAACACTCTACACTCCAAAAAGGGTGTAGCAAGAGTAGTATCAGTACAATCAACACGTACTGAGTAAGTATCATATACTGACAATGGTAGAAGCACATATTCGTAAAAGAATTCACAAAATAGCATGATAAGTAGCCAAATTAGCAACACACATTTTCTAACGTTCGCCATAACATTTAGCAATCCTTAAATCCCTTAGCTTCTCCCAAGACCACTAGACAATTCTACTTTGGCTCTGTAATCAATTTTTATTATGCTATTCCATCTTAGTATAGAAGTCAACTAGTCATTCTAATAATCCTTAATCACCTAATCTAAATTTACCAACACACACAACTAGAATAAAGAACAGTCAACAAAGATAGTTCAAGATCATGGCCTATGGTTTTTCAACTAACCCCCATCATGTCAAATCTCAACATGTCCAATCTAAAACAACAACCCAATAAATCATCGATCATCACAAATAAGCGAGAATGCAATGAAATGCCATTATATAAGAATGAAAAGCAATGCAATACAATGATGTGTACACATGTACTCCGGACGGAAGTATCGACATCCGGTAGCACAACCCATTGAGGACCCGCGAAGTCCATGTACTCACTCATCCATGATTCCGAGACAATCATCGGACATCGGACTCTCACATCACGCAATCCACGATTCCGGGAGAACCATCGGACATCGGACTACTCACATCACTCACATGCAATCCACGATTTCGGAACAACTATCGGATATCGGACTACTCACATCACTCTCATGCAAACTGAGCTCAGCTCATCACAGTATTTCATCAAGTATCAGCAATGTATCAACAATATATCATGAGAGATGTGAATGCGTGCGATGTATGAGTCAACATGAATAATCAAATCAATATCACAAGTACCAAGCAAGGGTACTCCAATAATACCATGAAAGACTACGCAAGTCATATAGAATACCATCCTCAAGATCAAATGCCAACAAGTGGGTCACCACAATATCATGAACAAGATATCTCAATAGTCTCTAATATCCACTATCACTATGCGACATCAAGCCCACAATAATAGGACAATCAATCACAACACAATACTACCACCTTCCCTTTTACAGCCTATCAATCATTACCATATGATAATTTCACCTTCTACTTGTATGATATCGCTACTGCCAATCTAGAATTATTTCCCAATTATTGGTACATTTTATCCGCCCAATATCAATTAGGTTCACTATAATAGCATAGCACAATCTAGACGCACCTTACAGAAATTTCTCATCCAAACCATAGAAAAATATTAATCAACCTCTCCTTCCAAGTCACATAGAAACCACCGATACTCAAGGAAACCAATTCAAGCACAATAAGGAATCTACAGGCAACAAGCCCGAACACACAAATCGCACGACAATACCATCTTATCAATCCATCCCAAAAACTCCAACTCCTACACATGCATTATCCGTTTCTTCTAATACATGAGTATAGAAAACTAATCAGAGTCTACCAAAAGAAAAGTCGTAACCTACCTCAAAGCTGAGCGGGTGTCACGAGCATTCGTTGATTCCTCCATTCGTTCACCATGTCGTAATCCGCACGAAGGAACTCGATACCATCATGAGACCCAAAATAGGAATCACCGTTAGAACTCTCATAAAAGACTTCGAATTGATAAGGTAAATTTGGGAAGCTAGCCTACCTCTAAATTTTCATTCATAACAATGCTAGGTGATTTATTAACCTCCCTTTATGAATAAGGTCAACTATTTTAAGCCATTAGCTAGGTCAAATTACCATTTTTAATCAATCTTTGAGAAATCTTTTCAAGATTCATGGAAGAGACCCATTTATAAACTAGTATGGAAATGAGAAACTAAGTTGGTAAAACTAGTAAGGAAATGAGAAACTAAGTTGGTAACCATTCTACAGTGATGAACAAGAGGGAATAATTCAATGAAGTCCATATTAAGAGCAACTAACCAATCATCTTTTTAAGTTTAGGAAATTCTGATACCCATTTTTGTGGTTTCTAGATGAGAACTTTTAATAAGAATCACTAATGTGAAGAATGAATGAGTGAAGTTAAAAGGATTACCTTTCCTAAGGAGGTATCATTTTTGGCTCCATAAATGCTCCAAGGGCGGCTGGAATCTTTAGGGTTTTGGAAAATTAGGTCAAATCCTTAAATGACACTTAAATAGGGAATTTTTACTGCGTGTCACCGCTGTAGCGGTCTACGCGTTCGCCATGCCGCTGTAGCGGCCTGAAGCCACCACCCCGCAACGGCGCCAAAATTGATAACGTCCAAATCCACTCGTCAAAGAGAAAGTGTGCACGGTCGTATGCAATATAATTTACCCAACTATGAGTCAGGGTCGATCCCACAGGGAACAATATGTTAGGCGATTTAAACAAGTAAGGAATTATCACTTTCTACGCTAAGCCAAACACTTGATAATAATTTGATTCTTTGAGAAAATTATAACTAATGCAAAAATGTTAACTAACCTAGAAAGCAAGTAAAATGATCAATGGCCACAAGCTAGGATACAAGGAACTCTCAAGTAACGATCCAATATATTTTATGATATTACAACTAAGAGCGGGTTTATGTTAATAGATAATGATTTCTAAAATCTTATTGAAAGTCTTCCAACCAAATCAATGAATTTCACTCTAAGCTTTTCCAAGCTTTAGAGTGTGATATCAAGCACAACCAATTGAATATCAGCTAACTTTCCTATTCCTAGCTCAAGTTATTAGATGGGTTTAATGACCCAAATTCTTGTTAATTAATCTTTCCCAACCTAGATTTCCTCTTCCGTGCTCAATCAAAGTGAATGGACGAGTCTTAGGGTTAGCTAATCCCTTGAGAAACATTAAAGAACAAGATTAATTAAATCAACAAAGACCCACTTCAATAGCAATAAAAATCATTCAATACATAAGCAAAACAAAAGTTTCATCCAACACTTGATAATGAATAATATCATAAACAAGATTCAAGTGAAAGAAGAAAATACTACACACTTAAATATTCAATACAAAACAAGGAATTGAAGAAAGGTTTAAGAAATATCTCATTAAAGTGCTCCAATCTTCTCCTCCAATGGTGTAGATGAAACCCTAGCCTCCAAGCTTGTATGAAAATGGCCAAAGATCAGTTTTACAAACCATAGCATTCTATTTATAGAAGTGCCAAAACGGAAACAATTTCTAGACAAAAATACCCCTGCGCATCTGGTGCGAATCGCACTTGGTGTCGCATGTGCAACCTGCGAGTCACAGGTTGCACCAAATCATCACAGGTGCTACATCTTTAATCAGCTGTGGTGCGGCATCTGCGGCATAGGATGTGACTCGTAGGTACCACATACGACTCGCATGTGGTGTCGCATGTGTTGCACCACTGACTTGTTTTCTTTCGCCATCTCTTTCAACAGATGCTGCAACACCTGCGACTCGCATGCGGTACATGCGATTCGCAGGTGATATCCTGGTTCATTTCAGCTGGTTTTTGCTCTATTTTTCTCTGTTTTTGCTCTGTTTTGCTCTGTTATGCTCTCTGAGCATCTTATCCTACAAAACGACATAAATACACAAAAAGTAATAACAAAAGTGCTTGAAGAATTACAAAAGCTTAAGAAATTAGCATCGAATATCCCGTAATTTCACGGCACATCAGGGGTCATAATCGCTGGAGCGTGACTACTGTAGCGGTCCACCCAGCGCTGGGTCGGTTTAACTGGGTCCCCAACCAGGATTTCGATGTTTTGATTCCTTCCCGTACAATGGGTCCTGCTAGGCTAGATGTCATCGGAAGTACTTAGCGAACGGAAAGGTCCAGGATGTCATGATTGCAAATATTTCAAAAAATTTACGGTAATGACTAAACGGGTCGTTACAAGGACTCTAAGCTCGTTGAATAGTATTCATACATACTTGGGAACAAATAACCAAACAAATAAGTCCCTTAAGGTCTAACAACTCTCATATATACTAGAATTAAACCCATAAATACAAGGCATGGATTCATATCTAAAATCAAAAATCCCTTCTTAAACTTGGACTAATATGGTTTAAACATTACTAATTCAAATGACATACCAACAATATCTATAAGCTAACACCTATTCATCAAAGGAAGGCTTAAAATAGTTTAAAGTCTAAAACATGACATAACACCCTAAGCATGTTTTTATCACAACCATTCTTTAACCTAACAACATAAATAAAATAAACTAAGCATCAAAGCCTAAAACAGAAACTAGACGAAACAAACCTAAGCATTTAAGCACTTAATAAAACACAACTCCTAATCTAAAGGAAACATAACTAAACACATACATATGGACAAAACTAAGCAAACTAACACATAATTAAATGAAATGACAAAAGGATAGAAATTTTATCTTTTCTCCGAGCAGCCTTTTGTCAAGAATGGAATTGAGAACCTTACTTCCTTCCACATGATCTCAGCCTCAAAACCCAAAGAAAAACAATTAAAACTTTTAACTCAAACACTCGAAACTTAAAGGTTTGCAAAATGCTTAACCCTAGATTATCGAATGTTTGCTCAAAAGACTAAGATTTTAGAAATTTCAAGACTTATCCTCATTCCAACCCTATTTTTTGAAGTAAAATAAGGTATCCTTTATATAGGAGCTTAAAACCCCTAAAAATTGGTTCCCAACTGATGTGGGAGAAGCAATTTTGTCAAGTATTCAGCTTGAATCCATGACATTTGCTACGAACTAATAGGAATTGAGTTTTCAAGTCAGCTAAAGGACAAAACCCATTAATTTGTTGCAGAAATGAAAAAAGGGAAAAGGAAAAGACTTACGATGCATTTGGGGTTGAACAAGGGTGAGATTGGGCGAGAATTGTCAGAGCAATTAATGCTCTTTCCATTCTTGTCTCTACTATACCGTGGGAGGACAGCCGTGGGCCCTCAACTTTGCCAATTTCGGCCATGTGACGTGAGAATTTGAAAAGAGAGAGAGATAGAGAGAGAGACAAACCCTTGTCTCAATTTGGGGCAAATAAAATGAAGGGGTCATTTGGATATGTTAAACGCAGACTTGGGCCGGGTCGGCCCATCTTGGGCTGGGCTCGGCCAACTTTAAAAAGAGAAGGGGAGGGCTCAACATTTAACATATATACACATGTATACAATTGTGTATATATGTGTATATATATGTATACAAGGGCAAAAAACTTAAAATTTAAATTAATGGCAAATTTTATAAAGTGATAATTAATTAGTCATTTTAATTAAAATCAATTAACCAATTGAATCCCTTTAAAGTATGTTCATATACGTATAATGACCATTAATTGTGATTATAATCTAAATTAACATTTAATAAGCAATTGACTATTTCAAATATATCCGTAATTACTTATATAAAAGTTAATTTGGTTATTTCAGTTGTAACCACAATTAATTACACAATTAACCGTAGCCAATCAATTGTAACCACTTTAAAGGATAATTACAAGTAAAATCAAAATTGTACATAATTAAAGGTGAAATTAATTATTTTACTTAATCAATTAAACTTCTTGTTTTAACAGAGTGAGATAATGTCATATATGTTTCAGAATTTATAAATTAGCTCAAATAATTAATTTAATAATTATTTTCACTATTTAGAAATCTTTACAAATCATAGAAATATCTTTAACAATTATGTAAATTATGCAAAAAATTCAAATAACTTATAATAATATATCCTAAGATATTCTGCCAAATGAAATGGAAAAATGTCGCCGGAATAATTTATAAAATTATTTTGTTTTTCCAGAAATGCATATTTCACTCTGTTTGTATACAAGAAGTAAAAGCAATTAAGTAGAAATATCGGAGGGCCAAATTAGGTGTCAACATGAGGGATTACGAGTTTAATTCCTAGGTTACAATAGTTTGTAATCTGAAGTTTTCTCATTTATAGTGAAGTTTGAGCAAAATCCTACTGCAGTGGGTCGTGGTTTTACTCCCTTGAGCAAGGAGGTTTCTATGTAAATATCTTGTGTTATTTACTTTCTGTCTAACTTAAAGGAACAGAAAGAGAACCTAGTTCTCTATACTGTTTGGTGGACTCATATATTCTATCAATAAAGAAACTAAATAATGTTCAACTTCTAAGTTCTTCTTTAATTTTTTTTTTTTTTTTTAAGAGTTCCATCCTTATGATGGAGGAGTTAGGCATGACTCCAACCTGTATATTGACCAAAAATCATAATTGCACGGAGGAGGACATAGACCTTAGCCTCATTTACATAGTGGAGGTTGGATAAATCCATCTTATTTCCCATTTGTATGCTAATATTAAGCTGGAAGTGGTGATTAGTATTGCCTCTACTGTTTGGTTGAAACCAACAGTAAAAGGATACTAAGTACATCAAGAGGTGCCACAAAAATTCAAAAAATTCAGCTACCATTCGATAGGAATTTATTTCTTTTGCTTCTAAATCTGAAATTTGGGAGCCCATCAAGTTCTAGCTTCATTGAAGCTCTAACCTTAGCAGGAAGGACGGAAGCTTCAGTGAAGATAGTAGAAGTTTTTGAGTCTTCTCCCAAGTTAGCAAGTAGGTCCGCTGTAGAATTTCCCTCTCTGTATATATGTTTGAACTCAAAATCACCGTATCTAGTTAATCTCTGAATCTTAACAATGATCTCAGTTAGTTGCCAGGGTGGTTTTAGCTTTTCTTTGATCATGTTGACGACCATAAGAGAATCAGATTCCACCATAACATTCCGAAAACCATTATCCTTACATATGTTAATCCCTTTCCACATGGCCAACGCCTCTGCCATATTGTTGTTGCATTGCCCATAAAATTCAGCAAAGGCATGACTCATTATACCTCTGTGATCTCTTATGATGCCTCCTCCTCCAGCTGAACCTGGATTTCCTTTACTACAACCATCCACATTGAGCTTGACCCAATTAAAATTGGGTTTATACCAGTACACTGCTTGAGAGTGAGTTACAGGTCTGAGCTTTTCCACCAAATTACATTTCTCCAACCAAGAACTAGGAAGTTGTAGATCAGGGAACTGTGCTTTGAGAATTAAAGAAATAAGATGGTTGACTTGTTGAATAATGTACCAAGATGACATCTTCTTTTCTTCAAACCTGGCCCTACACCTGTTTTTCCAGACTTCCCAGCATATAGCAATTGGTATACACTGAAGAATGCATGAGTGAACTTCATTCCTGCCTTTAGCTATCCACCATTTCATAGTTGACAATCTTATTTGTCCCTGAACCAAACCAATACCACATGTGTTGCAAAAGAATTCCCATACTTGTTTGGCAATCTACCCTTCACTCAAGAGGTGTTCAGTGGTCTCTATTTTATGAACTAGACAACAATTACAAATAGAAGGAAGGTAGATTCCAAACCTTTTCACTGCATCATCCGAGGGGATCTTATTTTGCAAAGCCCTCATTAAGAAGAATGAGATCCTAAAAGGAACTCTTCTGTGCCAAGTCTTTGAGCTAACAAGTGTTGATTCTCTTTTCCTTCTCACAATCTGCCAAGCAGTTTTGCTGCTGAATTTCCCTGTAAGATCAGGAGTCCAGATAGGCAAATCCTGTCTCTCAGTGTTAAACTCAATGGTGATAATAGAGTTGATTACACTTTGAGGTAAAATCCTCCTGAGTTTCACAATATTCCAGGTATTACCCCTGTGGAAATCCTTGACCATGGTTTTTTTGGGAGTTCTTTGATTATGAACTAGGTTTGCAATAGGACCTAGATCAGTCCAATTGTCCCACCAAAAATATGTTTCTCCTTTGCCGATTTTCCATAGAATGGAGGGTTCCACCACTTTTTTGCTATCCATGAGCCTCTTCCATATATGAGATTGTCCATAAGCCCATTTCTTAGCAACATGGTGATATCTTTTGCAGTATTTGGCCTCAAGAAATGATTTTAAGATAGTATCTTGAGTCCTGAATCTCCACCACAATTTTGCTGAGAAAGTATTACAGATATCCCTAAGGGATCTGAAACCTGCACCTCCTTCACTGATTGGGAAACATAAGTCCTTCCAAGAGCACCAATGTTTTTTTTTTTCTGTCTCCATCCATTCCCCAAAAACAATTGGCAATGATCATCTCTATCTGTTCCAAAACAGTCTTGGGAGGATATACAACAGATAATAAATGTAGAGGAAGAGCCATGAGCACTGATTTAATAAGGACTGCCTTTCCTCCATAAGAAAGAAGTTTTCCTTGCCATCATTGTAGCCTTTTAGCAACTTTTGTCACCATAGTATTGAAATAAACAATTTTTTTCCTCCCAACATAAATGGGGCATCCGAGATAGATCATAGGGAACTGGCAATGATTAAAACCAGTGATCCCTTTAATAATATTTATCCTGGGGTCATCTTCTTTAAAAGTGACATAGAATCCAGATTTTCTCTTGTTGATAAGTTGTCCAGAAACCTCTTCATATTTCCCCAATTTATTCATCAGCAACTCTAGAGATTGGGGATCACATGATGAGAATAAAATAGTATCATTTGCATAGCATAAATGAGAGATATTAGGGCCATTCTTATCCATGGAAAATGGAATAAATTTTGATTGAGTTAAAGAGTCCATCATTTTAGAAAACAATTCAGCTCCTATAATAAAGAGAGAGGGGGAAACAGGATCTCCCTATTTGATGCCTCTAGTGGAGTTGAAAAAACCATGTCTAGTGCCATTAATATTGACAGAATACCAGACATTAGTGATGAGTCTCCAAACACTGTCAATCCATCTCTCAGAGAACCCAAATTGTCTAAGTATTCTACAAAGATAATCCCAGGAAACCCTGTCATATGCTTTAGTCATGTCCAGTTTAAGCACCACATTGCCATGTGAAGAGGTTCTGTTGATGTTATGAACCATCTCTTGGGTTAACATGATATTGTCAGTGATTGATCTGCCTTTGATGAAGCCTGTTTGATTAGGTGAGACCAGCTTGTGCATGAGGCAACTGAGTCTTTGATTAACTAATTTTGAAAGGATCTTGATTGAGAAATTACTAAGACTAATAGGTCTTAGTTCAGTAAAAGTCTGAGGATTGTCTACTTTTGGAATAAGTATTAGACAAGTATGAGTGAGGGCCTTTGGAATCTGATTACCTGCAAAAAAATCAAGAACCATTAGTAGCAAATCATCTTTTATGATTTCCCAACAACTATGATAGAATTTCCCTGAGATCCCATCAGGGCCAGGAGCACTGTGGGAACTCATGGAATAAACCACATCTTTCAGTTCATCCATAGTTGGATTGGCAGTGAGACGTTCATTATCATAGTCATTTAGTACTTTAGGAATGCAATTAAGACTAGAAAAGTCAGTAGTAGAATTCTCTTTGGAGAATTGATTTGAAAAAAAGGATACAGCTTCATTAGCAATTTCTTCATCGGCTTCAATCTAGCTTCCATCCTCTTTCCTCATCTTATTTAGCGATAGTCTCTTTTTCCTGCTTTTGACAATAGAGTGGAAGAATTTGGAGTTGACTTCTCCTTCCACAAACCATTGGATTCCTGATTTTTGTTTCCAGTAGGCTTCCTGTTTTTTGTAAGCTTTGACAAGAAGAGCATTAGTATAATTCAGAGTAGCTCTATTACTCTCAGAATTGTCAATGAGGATCCTGCTTTCAATGTCATCCACATTCTTTTCCAAATCAGTAACCTGGTCAAAAATATTCCCCACGGAGTTTCTAGACCATTCAGACAGTTTCTTGCAACTATTTTTCAGCTTTAGGTGGAATTTCCACATAGTTGATCCCTGAACTTCAATATTCCAAGCATTTTCCACAGTCTTATAGAAACTCTCCTCCTCGGTCCATAAATCTAGGAATCTGAAATATTTAGTATGATTTCTCTGATTTGTGTTGGCAATAGTTAGGAGAGGAGAATGATCAGACCCTGTCCTTATTAGGTGATCAACCGAGGTCGAATCAAACAAGTTCATCCATTCATGATTAACTAGAACTCTATCCAATCTCTGCCAAACTCTTTTATCCGGAGACCATCCATTACACCAGGTGAAATTGGATCCAGAGTATCCTGGATCCACCAGATCACATTCCATGATGCATTGCAGGAAAGAAAGACTTTTGGACATTCTATGAGGAGTACCACCTTGTTTCTCAGCAGGATCAGTAATACAATTAAAATCCCCAGCAATATACCAAGGTAAGTTATAATTTGCAGCAACATCTCTCAAGCTATCCCATAAATCTTCTCTAAGAACAGCTTCACATTTGGCATATACTGAGGTGATAATCAAATTGTTGCCCATCAAACTGATTTTGCAAGTAACTTGTTGGTCAGTTTCTTCTACCACACTACAATCTAATATATCATTCCAAAATAGCCATATTTGACTATTACAGTTGGCATATGCATTAGTGAATCCCAATAATCTCTTGAATTTGTCTATTTGGTCAGCCTTATGGAAAGGCTCACTAATAGCTATGAAAGGTGGATATTGAAGCCTGATGATTTGTTTAAGTCTGTCAAAATCACCATTGGAGTTGATGCTTCTGATATTCCAAAATAAGGACTTAAACATTATAAACTAACTGGAGAGATTCATCTCCTGTGTGTTGTACACAGGCTGTTGTGTGGTGATCCTGCCACCTCTTCCTCTAGAATTTTGTCTTCCACCTCTATTGTTGTTTCTGCCTCTTCCTCTGCCCCTAGGAGAAAGATGATTTTTGTCTATAATCTTGGCAAATTCTGAAGTAACATCTACATCAACCAATGCTTGAGAGCAAAAGGATCCGGTTAAGATATCGACATGTTCATCACTAGAAAGATTCATATTGTCATGATTGTCTGAAAGGTCTTCACCATTAAAACTTTCACTGTCAACACTAACATAGTCATCACTGACTTCAGTGCTCATTTCCTCTTCATAATCTTGATCTTCAAAACTATCCTCTTCATCCTCTTCTTCTTCCTCAGAAGATGATTCAGATTGATGTCCCTGTTTACTGATAAATATTTCATCACTTTCTTGGTCTTCTTCAAGACTAGTCCCACTGATGAGTTTGAGATAGTTATGATGAGCATCTCCAGGATCAATAGGGTAAGTCTCCTGTTGTGTGTAGTTGTCATCCTGTTTGGTAACTTCTTTTTTGTTGTTATCTAATTGGTTATCACTTTGTTTGTTCAAAATTTTGACACTTGTTTTGGACTGTGTGGTGATTTGGTTCCTATCCTGTGCTTTACTATTGAGATTAGTATCCTTCTGGTTTGTTGTTTTGGTGTCGGTATTGGGCTGTTGGGTGGAAATGTTCTTGTCTTGAGCCTTATTGTTATTAGTAGGACCTTTCTTTAAGCCACTGGTTTGCCCTTTCTCTATATTAGTACTTTGTTTGTAGAATAGCTTGCTTCCTTGATCATCAGTAGCACCAGTGTGTTTTCTTCTGTTATTCTTCCTCTTTTTCTTTTCATTGACTTGATTAGTAATTTGATGATCACTTTGAGTCATATAATTACCATGATTGATTTCTTCAGCTCTCCCTTTTCCTTTCCCATAAACCTCAGGAAGTTTATTCTTTTCAGCAGCATATGTATTTTCCTCAGGTTCATAGATAGCGAATCCCTTACTAATTCTGTTTCCTTGCCTTGTCTCAACTGTTTTGTTAAGCTCAGCCAATTCTTGATTAGCTTCTACTTGTTGTAGCCCTTCACTGTTAACCTTCTCTTCTCCATAATTAATATTGGCATTATCCTGTTGAACTTTGTCATTGATCATCTTCACTTTAGCACTCTTTTTCCTAGGAACAGATTGAAATTCTTCCTCCCTTTTCTTTTCAGCATCCTTCTTAGTTTGTTCCTCCCTTTGACACTTGATTCTGTCATCTCTTGCCTTAGTTCTGCATTGACTTTGAAAATGTCCTTGCATTTTACAATATAGGCAATAACTAGGGACCTTATCATATTCTATATCGAGCCATCTGCCATCGTCAGTACCATCCAACCTTTTGAAGCCCAACCAGATTTGGTCAAGTCTAGGTTTCAATAAGTCAATTTCCACTTTAACCTTAGCAACATTGCCTCTAGTTTTAGAAAAGGTGGCTTGATCAGGAGCTACAGCATTCCCAATATCACTAACCAACCTAGACATAATTTGCCATTTGAAAAGATGCCAAGGTAATTGATGTATTAAAATCCAAACTGGAACAATGGACGTTTCTTCCTGTGGTTTAAAATCTGCAGTCCATTTAAGGATTTTCATAGGTGCATCTCCAATATCAATGTATTCTTTAGTAAAAACATGATTATAATCCACCTCATTTTTAAAATCCAAATAAACATGATTCGGATCGAAATATGAAATTGTAACAGTACTTGATAATTGAAATTTGCTGACGAAAATCTTCCTGATTTCGTCCATTGTTGGTTTCCCTCGGTAAAATTTCCCTATAATGGTGAATCTACACTCCTTAGCTAGGTTGACGAAGTAATCCTGAGCATTGAAAAAAACTGCTGGTTTGCCTAAATGTGTACCATGTAGTATTTCCACCACCGGTTCATCATTTTTGCTGGATGATAATTGCGTTTGAACCATCGCCGCGAAGGTTTGTTTCGATACTATTTGTTGTTCATTCCTTTTGTTCTTTAGTGGGTCATTATTTCTTTGACCTTCCCCCATAAATTTTCCATTTTTGCACAAATTTTTGATTCCCTTCCGCTGCCTGAGATGGTGTTTTGGTTTGATTTTGGTTGTGGGTTGGTTGCATGCGGGTAGGTGGGTTGAGATTTGAAATGGGTTTATCATCATTGTTCTTTTGGTGTTTGTCAAAATTTGAGGAGATTTTTGGTGGAGGAGGGATGAAATTATCTTTTTTTGGAGGAGGATTTGGTTGATTGGTGTTGTTGGGTGTTTGGTTGGTTGAATGCTCGCTGGAAATTTGGTTGTTTCCGGCGAGAATGGGTGAGAGAAGAGGGGTGATTTCTGGTGCAGCCGACAAAATAGTCGTTAATGGTATGGGTTGGTGTTGATTAGCTTGGTTTGTAATGCTCTCATTGGTCAAGTTTGGTGGGTCAGGCGGTTGCCTATACTTTGGGTCAGTGGTAGGCATCATAGAGTTAGAAAGAGGCCAGAGAGAAAAAAGTTAGAGAGAGAATTGATGTTGATGTAACTTCTTCTTTAAATAATGTTCAACTTCTAAGTTCTAAGGATGCTATCAATGGTTTGAGATCTTTTGTGGAAATCACATGAATTTGATTTAAAGAACATAAGATCACATGATGTTAAAATGGTCTTTGGAGTGATTTAGCCTCTCGAACTGATAAAGGCTGTGATAGGTCAATAGAACAAGAACATAAATAATGTTAGCTTTCACGTTGCGGTACATGAAAAGGCTAAAAAACAAGTCCAGTAGACGGGTAAGGAGGTTTGAGATTAGCTTTCATGAATTGCGACACATGAAGAGCCATGAAACAAGCCGAATAAAGTAATGGCGTGTAACAAACTAGTTTATTACATGATGATATTCACTCCTCAACTTTGCTTTAAAAATTTAAGTTCCCCCTTAATTTTGAATAATAGATATTCTACCCCCTTTATCCTATACAATGTTTATTTCACCCTTGTTGTTTTCGATCCTTCATTTATGTAATATATTTTTATATTATATATAAAATTTATTTTATTAACCTAGGTATTTATAGATTCTTATTTGAGTTCATTAACATCATAAGTAAAATAATACTTTTATGAATTTGTCACATAATCTAAAGCTATTTTTTATGATTGTTATTTCAATATTATATGCATTGAGTATGTATATACAGAGGCGACTTTATGTACTAAAATTGGGTCACATGAACCATGGTCACTTGACTAAACTCGATATATTATGTGTATAATTCTGAAAATATATCTAATATTAACTGAATGAACACATGGTCAAACCAGGCTGAGTAGAGCACTTGTAAGGGGTTGTGTTTAATTCATGGTCGGGGGATCGAACTTGACCTGCTGCACGTTTTTGTTTTTTTTGTTTTAGTTTTAAAGCAACCTTCAACTTTCCTTTTTTATATTATTTCTAAACCCTTTTTCTTCTTTAGTTCTAATTGCCTAAAGACAAAAACGTTTTCCTTTTTTATATTACATCTAATTACTTTTTTTTCTTTATTTCTAATTATCCAAGTCCCAATAGGCAAAAGAAATATACATAGATGAAGTACAAGTTCAAACAACAAAAAGGGGCAAACCAATGAACCAAAAATCCATAAAAAAATGTAACTAATTATCTTTTGCTCGCCCATGTGTGTGTATATTTAAGTTTAACTTCTTTCTTATTCTCTATTGTCTATATAAAGAAACAAGTTTTGGTTGTCATTAATGGAATACTTTGAAGATTATAATTTAAAATTCATTTACAACATAAATAAATAACTTTAAAATTTTGTCTCTATTTTTATTAATTTTTCTGTATTATCTGTATTAAAATATTATAAAGTTATTATTACCTATCATTTTAACTTTTATAAATAGATATTAGAATTTTTAGGGAAAATACATAACCCCTCCCCCCCCCCCCCCTCCCCCCCAACGTATAGTCAGATTAATTATGACGCACCCAACCTTTGCGGGCGATCTATTACCCCCCCCCCCCCCCCAGTCTTAATTTTTCTGTATTTTTATACCATTTTTTGACTGACGTGGCAAAAAAAAATTTAAGCCAGTTGCACAGTGGAGAGTGTTGCACACTCTCCGCCACATTGGTGCCACGCTGCTGCCACGTCACTGCCACTTTTCCTTTTTTTTTCATTTGATTTTTCTTTTATTAATTATATTTACACTAATTAACCTCTAATTAACCATTAAACCATTAATTTTGTCTTCTTCATCACTAAACTCTTCTTCTTCATCACTAAACCCTTCTTCTTCTTCTTCATTTCAAGAAATCCATCAACTCATTTTCTTCCTCCATTAGCACACACACATTCAACCCATTTTCTTCAACCCATTTTCTTCCTCCATTAACACACACACATTCAACCCATTTTCTTCCTCCATTAACACACACACATTCAACCCATTTTCTTCCTCCATTAACACACACATTCAATTTAATCATCAATCATAAAGAGCTTATTTTCAAGAAACATTCAACCCATTTTCTTCAACCCATTTTCTTCAACCCATTTTCTTCCTCCATTAACACACACATTCAAGTTAATCATCAATCATAAAGAGCTTATTTTCAAGAAACATTCAACCCATTTTCTTCCTCTATTAACACACACACATTCAACCCATTTTCTTCCTCCATTAACACACACATTCATTTGAAGGCAAATCAAACACCAAAATATCTCCTCCACCGAAATGGCATTATGTTTTAATGGGTCGGACCCATTTTCATATTGGTGTTGTTACTGTTGTTGCTCCTGTTGCTGCTGCTGCTGCGTTGCTGTTGCGGTGTTGCTGCTGTTGCTGCGGTGTGGCGGCGGCGGCGGTGTGGCGACGGCGGCGGCGGCAGTGTGGCCGCGGCGGCAGTGGTTGAGGAGAAAGAAGAAGAAAGAGAAAAAGGAGAAAGAAGAAGAAAGAGAAAAATAAATTGCATTTAACAATTGAAATGTGGAAGAGAGGGAGGGTGGGGGTGGGTGAGAGGATAAAATATAAATTAATTTTTAAAAATTAATTTTTATTAAAATATAAAAAATATTTTTACTGCTTTCACTCGCCATAATTTTTTTTTTTTGCCTCGTCAGTCGAAAATGGTACTAAAGTACTGAAAAATTAAGACTGGGGGGTAATAGGTCGCCCGCAAAGGTTGGGTGCGTCATAATTAATCTGGCTATACGTTAGGGGGGGTTTTTATGTATTTTCCCGAATTTTTATTATTATTAATAAAATCAATTTTCTTATTCTGCTATTTTTTTTTTATAGAACATCATTAACTCATATACTCAATTAGTTTTTCTCACTTTCTTCTTCACCCAGAATATAATATTTATTTTTTATAGATTTGTTACATTGATTAAAAAATGAAAAATATCATGATTTTAAAGACGTAAAAAAAAAAAAGGAGACAACAATTGATAATGGAAGGTAAAATAAGCATTTAAAAGGCTTAATACCTAGATGGACCCTTAAACTTGGCATGTTTTGTAAGATAGGCATATAAACTTATAAGGTGACCAGATAGACACTTAAACTTACTCAAAGTGTATTTTTCAAGTTTTTCAGTTGTTTTGAAAACAAAAACTATATTTTTCAAACACTCACAATTTTCATGGCCAAACAAGCCCTAAATATATCACAAAATATTTTTTTTAAAATGCAAAAATAAGGCAAACGCATATACATGAGACTATAAATGTGCACTTAAACCAATAAATACTCGCTAATCGCAATTTTGCAGCTTTCAATTAACTCGGTTTTTTTTTTTACACTTGAATAATTAAAAAACAATAACTTTAACCAATAAAAATCCTTAAAAAAAGAAATTTCAAATTAAGAAATTTCTTTTTTTTAAGGATTTTCTTCTCGGCTTTACAGTTTTCTTAATTTGAAATTTCTTTTACACTTGAAATACTGAACTTAGAAATTTCTTAATTTGAAAATTCTTTTTTTTAAGGATTTTTATTGGTTAAAGTTATTGTTTTTTAATTATTCAAGTGTAAAAAAAAAAACCGAGTTAATTGAAAGCTGCAAAATTGCGATTAGCGAGTATTTATTGGTTTAAGTGCACATTTATAGTCTCATGTATACGCGTTTGCCTTATTTTTGCATTTTTTTAAAAAAATATTTTGTGATATATTTAGGGCTTGTTTGGCCATGAAAATTGTGAGTGTTTGAAAAATATAGTTTTTGTTTTCAAAACAACTGAAAAACTTGAAAAATACACTTTGAGTAAGTTTAAGTGTCTATCTGGTCACCTTATAAGTTTATATGCCTATCTTACAAAACATGCCAAGTTTAAGGGTCCATCTAGGTATTAAGCCCATTTAAAAAGTCAATTAGGATAAAGGGGGAGAATATCTATTGTTCAAAGTTGAGGGGGGAATTTGATTTTTAAAGCAAAGTTAGGAGGTCTAAATGATTTTTTACCCTTATTACATTCATCATTTTTGCCTTTCAAATTATGATCATTTTCTTTATGGCTTATTTTATTTGTATTGTTGGCCATACAAATAAAATCCTAAATTATGATTGCCCGTATATTTCTGGAATACTAGTACTAGTAATTTAAGTGAACCACGTATATATGTAAACCCCAAGTTATGGAAAAGACCCGAACGCAAGTTGTATAAAGGAAATGGGAACCTTTTCATTTCCAACAAGGTCGTCGAAGGTGTGCGCTCCTTGCCGGTAAAAATTTACCCGCACCGAGTGTCTACACTAAACTCGACTAATTTATCATAGTTATGTGATTTAATGAGGTAATAATTTATCTTAATTAATCATGATTAAGTGAAAAAAGTCATGTATATACAAACTCGTGACCCTTGTTTTAAAAGGCGTGAGTGTAAGGCAAGGCGTTTTACATATGCCTCGGCAAGGCGCAAGCACCGAGGCACGAGGCATAAGCCCCATGAGTATTTAATTTTAATATTTATAAATTAATAAAATAAACATATAAATAAATATACTTTTACTTATTAAAAAATAATAAAAATAATTTTAAAAAATGTATATTTTTATTATTAACATGCAAACATCTGCACGACCCATTATAAAAGAAATTTTAAAAAAGTGAATGACATAAAGATGCATTACACCAATAACATGATCATGATGAAACATAATTGGAGTTGTAAAAATGATACTCTATCCTAATAATTCAAAGATAAAAATGACAATAATATAAAGTTATTATTTTAAAACCGGAACTTGTTAACAAATTAATGCTCATTATAATACAAATAGTCAGAATAGAGTCTTCAAAATATTACCTAAACTAGAGCGATATAAAAAAAAAAAGTCTAAAACTAAAACTATTTTGAAAAAGATAAATTGAAGAATGCTAAAAATATTTTGAAGAAAATAAAGCATAAAGAAGGAAAATGTAAGCATAGTAAGAATTGGAGGACATAACTCTCTGCTTTGTGATTTACACTTTGCATACAAAGGTCTAAGGTGTATCTGTTATTTTGTAAACAACAAAGAGAAAAGATTACGAAATTAGGATAAACAATTATATATATATATATATATTGAGATTTTTAGTTTGAGAATTTATTATGAGATGCGTACACCTCACTATACTTACGACCCGCACTTACGCATCGGAGCGTTTTTGGTACGCCTCGCCTCGGGGCTAGCCTCAAAAATGCCTTTTTAAAATACTGCTCATGACATGTATCTATTGACTTGATCTAAATACCCGGTGTAAGTGTTACCTTTCCTACCCTACCTTCGTTGACTTTGAATGAGCAATTCGGGATCTGCAATTAGATTGTTTTAACCTTTTGATAGGGAGCTATTTACTCTTTTTCAATAGTTTTCTTATTCGAATTTATTTTAGTCATATCAGTGAATTTTTCAAATGTCACGTTTAACCCTTTTTTTTTCACGAATTGCCCTTCATTTGGGATGGTTTTTAATTTTTACCCTTCAAATTGGTGGTCTTTAAGTTTTGTCCTTCTCCTAATACTCCGGGGTTGTGGGTTTGAACCCCAGCTCAGTAAAAAAAAGAAAACATCGCAAAGCCTTAAGTTCTGCCCATGCAAATTCTGCCTTTAAGGCAGAATTTCTGCAAAAGTTAAAGACCACCATTTTGAGGAGCAAAAATTAAAGACCAGCCCCAGCGAAGGGCAATCCTGCAAATGGCCCTCAAGAATCTAGAAGAAAATTCTCTTGTTTTTTCTTTTTCCATTTACCTTACTTAATGGCGGACCTATGCTATAGCTATTGGGTACTTGTATTTTAGCCAAATACCATATTTTTATATAAGAAGCTACTAATAACATACAAAGATATTAACGAGCACCTAATTTTAAAGTAAGGCTTTGAGATTTAAGGTAATTGAACACTAACAGCTTTAAAATCTTGTGTTCGCCGTTTACCTTAGTTTTTAATATAGACTAACAACTTCAAACTTTCAACCATTGGTTGGTGCTATAGGTACCACCATTTTAGTAGAACAAGCTTCACTCTTGCTGCTAGTTTTAATATCCATGTTTCAACAAAAACTAAGCTGCGGACGCATCCTAATTCGATAAACAAAAACATAAAATGTTCAGAAAAGGACACAAATGGGCATCCGGCCCAAACTATTGACAACCGGATGATCCAAGAAGCTTAAAAGATATTTTTACCTTTTTAAAACATTTCCATTTTGTAGCCTTTTTTCAGCTAATTTCAGCATGTGTATAGAAATTGTATCATTGTTGTATAGAAAATCTATCATATGTATAGAAATTGTATCATTATTGTATAGAATATGTATCCCTGCAGTATGTGTTTAGAAAATGTATAATTGGTGTATAATTTCTGTTTAATAAATGTATACTTACTAATTATACACATATTATACATATATTGTACAAGTTTTGGGATATTTCTTGAAGGCTCGATTAACGCATACTTAATAATTATATACATATTTTACATGTTTTGGGATATTTTTTGAAGGCTCAATATGAATTTTTTTCGTCGATCTTTAGTGGCGACTTTTTGATCTTTGTGGCGACTTTACTAGCCACAAATAGTCTTGTTCTTTTTGTAGTGAGTCTTTTAGTGACGACTTTTAGATCTAAAGTCGCCACAAAAAGTTTTTTTTTTTTTTTGGTAATGAATGGGCTATTGGGCTAGCGCTTGATAATACTTTGAGCCGAACGGCCAACTCACGATATTAAGCCCAAACGTGGGCCAAACAAATTTCTAAGGCCACTGTGTGTCCTTTTCCCTAAAATGTTCAATCAAGAATCAAACCAGAGATCCATACATAATGCTCATCAAGTCTAAAAAATCAGTACTACATTTCATACACATATGCACTCCCACAGGGGTAGAGCTACAGTGTAACACAGGGGTTCGGATGAACCCAATAGCTTTTGCGTAGATCCTGTATTTGTATTAGAAAATCTAGTAAATGTATATAATTATTTAAGTGCAAACACACTTGGAAGGTTACCCTGAGGGTTCAGTGGTAAGCAAGAAGGCAGACAAGCCTTCCGCGTCCGAGAGCTGGGTTCGAACCCTGCTCTCAACGTCCTTTTCGTTTTTTGCTAAGCACACATACACTTTTTCCATTTGCTACACAGTTTGCCCTTTCTGCCATGTATGCAGATTTAAAAAAAAAAAAAAAAAAACATAAGATTGACAATTAAAAACGCAAAAAGAACATTTCATTCTAAATAAAAGAGGCCCTCCGTTTCTTTCACAAACATCAAATCAAAAAAATTAGATTTCTACAAAGACCCAAAACCTATTCAATCTTCTTCTTTCCGAACTCCCAAACCCCAAATCCTGACTCCGCCTCTGCACGGCCATAATATATGGACATACACCAAAACTAAAATACAACTAAAAGCGTGTTTAGCTAAGCTCATAAACA
Organism: Lycium barbarum; assembly: GCF_019175385.1. Classification (NCBI taxonomy): domain Eukaryota; kingdom Viridiplantae; phylum Streptophyta; class Magnoliopsida; order Solanales; family Solanaceae; genus Lycium; species Lycium barbarum. Next base: position 12,965,631 of record NC_083343.1, read on the forward strand.
CTTCGTAACTTATTTAATGTGTTTGATAAATATTAAAATACTTATAAGCTAAGTATTTATCAATATATTTTCACCAAAACACATCAACTGCTTATTAGGTTCAACGCTTCAAAACCAAACATGTTTATTTATAAAACAAATTTCAAACACCAACAAGTAATTTTCAGTATCAGCCTAACACTAAGACAAAAGTACACTGATGATAACAATGGGCACTAAGATGACAAATGAAGCTGTGGCAACCACCCTGGTCGACACGGATCCCGATGGCGGTGGAGGAGGCAATTCACCACCGGGCGTCGCCGGAGATGATCCGGGAGAAGGGCTGCCGCCGGAGCCGGATGGAGATCCGGTAGAAGTGACGTTGATAGCTAATTTTTGTCCCTGGTTGCAGTGGATGGTACAAATGAAATAATACTCTCCAGTAGTATCCAGGGTGAAATCTGCTGGACCATCTGTCTCATTATCAATAGGATTTGCAGTGTTGCATGTATCAAAAGCATTTTTGTTTACTCTGGCTGCTGTGTGTACTCCAGTTTGGAAATTGAATTCTGCATCAAATTGGCAATTTTTTTAAAAGTACATAAAAAGTACTCCCTCGATTCTACACGATTCGAAGTACAAAGGTTGAAATTATCTAATTTTTGGTGTAAATTCGGACGATTATTCTTCAAGTTTTTGAAATAAAAATTATACATTTAGAAGCTACATCAAAAATACAATAAGTCAAAATAAATAACAGTTTAAAATATTTTAAATGCATTTAAAAATATTGCGGTCAAAGAAAAATTATGTTGACTTTAAATAGTTTCTGTGTCACATAAAGTGTGACTAGCGGGTTTACGAAACATGCAATATATTAGAGTCCGGAGCCAAAATGGCATATTTTTGCAGCCATTAGCCCAAAATAGGCTGTCTTTTTTTTTATACCACAATGGGTATTTCGTTGGATAACCAACGAAATACCCACACAACACTGTTCCGGTGCCGAACTAATGAGTTGCATTTCGCTACAAGTGTAGTGAAATGCAACAATTGTTTTTTTATTGTTTTTTGCATTTCGTGAATATTAGAACGAATTAGGTTTTTTTTTTAATATTTCGTGAATTTGAACGAAATTGATTTTTTTTTTTTTTTTTTTTTTTGTATTTCGTGCATTAATTCACGAAATATAACTGATTTTTTTTTTTTTGCATTTCGTTGGTAGATCAACGAAATAGGATAAAATATTTTTTTTTTATTTCGTTGATATACCAACGAAATAGGAAATTATAATTTATTTATTTTTGCATTTCGTGTATTAGAAAACGAAATAGGATAAAAAAAAATTGTATTTTTGTATTTCGTTTATATAAAACAATAGGAAAATAATTTTATTTTCATTTCGTTTATATAAAAAGAAATAGGAATATATATATATATATATATATTTTGTATTTAATTTATATAAAAACGAAATAGGAAAATAATTTTTTTTTCATTTATATACCAACGAAATGTTTTGTTCCACCTGCGAAATGGAACAAAACATTTCGTTGGTATATAAACGAAAAAAAAAATCCTATTTCGTTTTTATATAAATGAAATACAAAAGATATATATATATATATATTCATCCTATTTCATTGGTATATGAATGAAATAATATATATATATATTCCTATTTCGTTTTTATATAAACGAAATGAAAATAAAATTATTTTCCTATTTTTTTATATAAACGAAATACAAAAATACAAAAAAAAAAAATTATCCTATTTCGTTTTCTAATACACGAAATGCAAAAAAAAATATATATATATATAGTTTCCTATTTCGTTGGTATATCAACGAATAAAAAATATATATATATTTTATCCTATTTCGTTGATCTACCAACGAAATGCAAATATATATATATATATATATATATATATATATATATATATATATATATATATATATATATATATATATATATATTCCAATTTCATTTTTAGATGAACGAAATAAAAAAAATTCATATATATTTTCCAATTTCGTTTTTAGATGAAATACAAAAAATATTTTCCATATTTCGTTTTTTTATTCACGAAATACAAAAAAAAAAACCTATTTCGTTCATTAATTCACAAAATGCAAAAAAAAATCAGTTATATTTCTTGAATTAATTCACGAAATACAAAAAAAAAAAAAAAACAGTTTCGTTCAAATTCACGAAATATATATATTAAAAAAAAAAAAATTATTTCGTTCTACAAGTGTAGCGAAATGCAACTCATTAGTTCGGCACCGAAACAGTGTTGTGTGGATATTTCGTTGGTTATCCAACGAAATACTCATTGTGGTATAAAAAAAAGGCAGCCTATTTTGGGCTAATGGTTGCAAAAATATGTCATTTTGGCTCCAGACTCCAATATATTAAAAGTTGTAAATAATAAAGCATTTATTTCCTTAAGCAATAATAATATTATACAAAATGGAATCGGATGATAATTTTATTATCTTCATTTCCATATGTTTAGACATGATGGTGCGAATATAATATCACATCATCAATACACGATAATACACTTTAGTGCTCCTTAATTATGTTTAGACACGATAACGCACTTTAGTGCTCGTTGTGTTTAGACACGATAACACACTTCAGTGCTCCTTTGTTATGTAAAAAATTCTCAATTTTTTTTTATGCAATAATTTGCTGAATTTCTTTCGTTGGTACCACGACACAGAGTACACTTAGACAACTTTTGATATAAAAAAAATTGCGCGATCAACTTTGTCTTTCAAGTGTATATAATTGATTAATGATGTCATCACAGTTAGATTGTTCTATTTTTCTTATCTTTTGAGAAATTCTACTTCCACCAACAATATAATTATTACTAATAGAATTACTTAATTGGATTATGAATAAAGCGTAAATCAACAGTTCCACATCTCAATATCAATGAATACTAGCTAGAAGGAAAAATAAGAAGACCCCTATTGTTGTGTAGACTTTGTTTTGCATAAACCAAGGGTGGCTAAGTTCAATGCAATGATGGCGTCGAAATATATATTTACGTAATCATAATACTTATAAGTTAATTAATGATAAGTAAGAATAATTGATCCCACATGTTAACCTACACTAATAATGTAAAAAATAATTACACCATATATAACTTAAATCCAGAAAAAGAGCAGACTCTCAATAGTAATTTCCATAGAAGTTGATATATATGCTTACCTAGAACGTCCCCAACAACAAAAGTATGTTGGTTAGCCCAGTTGGAAAAAGTAACAGCACCATTAGGAGGAGTCTGCCAACCAAAACTATCTCCAACTGTATATGTTCTTCCTACTGAAACTTCAATAACACAAGCAAACAACAAACACACTAACAATAATTTGGCACATGAACCAAATTTTGTAACCATAATTTCCATCTCAGTTAACTTGTTATATGTTCTAAATGGATTAGGTCGCCCCTGTGTTTAGTTATGTATCTTGTAGTAGTTCAAATTTGCGTTGTGTTTTTGTTGAATAAATAGAGAAGAAGCCAATGGTAATGCCTTATTGGAGTAGTTGATAGTTTTTTTGTTTAATAAGTTTAAAAGTCAGACTTGGATTGTGTGTAAGGTAAAATTTTCACATCAATTGAGATAAGAATTTAGCATAATTATTAGTCAATGGTTTGAGGATTAAAAATATTTCTTGGATCATGCCGGTCCGAGAAACTGTTACAATATCTAGTTTATTTTCTTGGTTTGAATATTCTTTGGTTAGACAAAAATTTTATACAAAGATGATGGACCTATTCTATTTTTTAATTACTGATCCCTCCCTTTTAATTTGTAAGACCGATTTTGATGTTTGGCCAAAAATGCATATATTTACTCATTGTTGTCTCACATTCTAGTACTTTTAATTGTCTTTTGAGTATTGTTTTATTGATTTGTGTTTAATATTATATTTTATTGTTTAGGAATAAAGCAGCGTGAGGATGAAGAAAGTTAGATAAAAACCACATAAAACGTGTTGAAATTGAGTAGATGGAAATAAAGAAGCCAATGTTGGAAAGGAGATATCAAAGAATAAATGTAATGATGGGTCATGGTTACTTGATGATTGAGCCAAATAATTTTGCAATGATTGAAAACAAAAGAGAGCAAAGAAACCGAGAATTGAATTGTGGAAGCAAACTGAAGACGTAACTGGCAGCAATTCACTGGAATATATGCCCAATGCGACGCACAGTACGTATTTTCGGCCCAATACAGTGTATTTTTCAATTCTTGTTTGGACTAGGTTATTTTGTTTGGGTCTTTTTTTCACCTATAAATAGTCCATAAAATGGATTTTTGCATAACTTTGGATAACTTGAAACCCTTAGTTCAGAACTTGGGACCTAAAGAGAGCTTGGAGCCGCCGTGGAGGCCGTAGTTACGGGGTTTTACCTTCTCTTCTCTGTAATATTCGTTTTTACGTTTTTTATTCGGATGATTTGTTGTTTTTCCTCCATGTCTATGTGGAGCTAAACTCTTTAGTTCTAGGATTTTGTCGCTATCATGAAAGTTGTGGTTTGACGATTGTTTCTATCTATTAAAATTCCATCTTTTGGGTTGCTTATTTATTCTTGTTCTTAATTGTTTAATCACTTGATCACTAATTAGACACTATATGTGGTGCGTGAGTTAGACTTGATAGAGGGAACTCAGGTACGTAATAAGAATAAATAGAGTTTGTTCGATTTAATCGTTTCGCTATTGAGGATAGAAATATACCCTTTAGCCCTATTTAGTTGGTTACGGAGATATAAATGTGTTCTTGTTACTTCTTACGATCGTAGAAATATAGACATTAAGAGTAGCATCTACAGGCTTGTGAGTAGTTCGAAAGAATATCATAAAGTTAACATAAACCCGTCAACTAGTAACCCAAGAAATAAAATAGGTAGAACAATTAGATGACTCAACTGGATTGTTAGCGGTCATAACCCTAGATCTCTTCTCCAATAAAAACATGCTCTTTCTTGGTTGAAGTTCATTATTTGTTTTCCTCTTATTTTTAGTTAGTTGATAATTATATCTTTGGATTTTAATTCTTGTTTACATAATTAGGATCGTTTAATTAAGTAAATAGTTAATCATAAGTTCTGTGGGTACGATATCTGGACTTTAATCCTATATTACTTGTACGGCTGTGTATTCTTACTTGTGCGTTTGGGAGCAACAAATTTCTTGACATTGAGTTTAAATCTGTCATGATATTTTTATGGCTATAAAAGTATGTCATTAATTAGAATTGTAAATGAGAATATAAAAATTATAATAAGTTATTTTCATCTATGAAAATATTTGTTTTTCAATTGACTAATAAGAAAATAGTGTCAAAATAGGTATAGTAGTTTTTATAGTGCATTTTTCAGTACTATAGGTCTTTTAAATAAATGTCGAAGTGCATGCTTTTGATTTTGTGACTAGTCTATGACGTTGGCACTTAACAATATTATATATGTTTCTCGCGAATTTAAGATAATTTTCGTAGAGTGGTTTTGTTATAAGAAAAGGTTTCCAGAACCTTTTTTTTTTAGCTATTATGTCCTTTTCTTTTGCTAACCTTTTTGCCATGTCTTCCTATTATCTTTTTGGGGGCGTGGTGGGGGCTGAGTTGTTAAATCGGCCATTTCATTTTTTGTGTTTTAATAAAAGGAGGAATTTCAGTAATGTACAATTCAACATACAAAATTATATTTGGATAGTTATATTTTTAAATTACAAACCTATGACCCAACAAATTATGGCCGCAGCTTGTCTATACAATATTATACAACAATATACAACTTTATACACCTATTGTAGATAACGTATAAACCTTGTATAATAACGTATAAGAGGTGTTTATACACACTTCTACAGTGTTATGCAGTGTTTATACAGTGTTTAAAGTGTAACATAATGTATGTGTTTTATACACACTTTACCCTTAAGAAAACACCAACATTAGAAAGAGATTTGGAAGGAAAAAATAGCATCTTCGAGTTTGATATGGGGGGGAAGGGATTGTGGCTATCTCGGGTAATTAACTTTTTAAAAAATGGGATGAAGGCTACAAAATGTAAGAAAAAAAAACTATGGCCATTTCGGGTAAATACTTTACCCAAAATGCCATAGAGTGTTATTTTTCCTTAATAAAATCGTCCACTTAATTGAGAAATGATAAATAAAAGTTTTTTTTTTTTGCTATGAACGAAAACTGAATTCAGGTCCTGCTAGGGTTTTTTGTTAAGTCAGCTTTAATTGTAATTAGTTATTTGGTTAAAATTAATAAATATAAAATATTAATCAATCAACAAAATATTTAAAAAAAATATCTGGCGATTAGTGGTGGTGATGGCTAACGCCTAATGATGGTGATTATGGGTGCAGACTGGGGCTGGTGGTTGATGATGGTGTTGGTTGGTGGTGGTTGTTGTAGGTACGTAGTAGCTAGTGACAATGGTGACTGGCAGTTATGGTTAACAATAGTGGTTGATGGTGGCGGCTGAAAATTTTGTAAATGATAATAACAGCTAATTGTGATTGTGATGACTGATAGTAGTGGTGGGCGATATGCAGATGGTGGTGATTGTCGATAATAATTGGTGGCTATATTGGTAATGTTGGTTGGTGATAATGAATATAAATGATGTTTATTGGTGATGTCAGTTGATTATGGTGATAGAAGGTAGTTATGTGGGTTGTGGCTGAGGATTATGGTTGTACAAGATGATAATAATGGTGGCGGGCCGGCAACGATGATCACCGATGAATAAAGTGAATAGAATAGTAGTGAAATGTTATCTTTACAACAATCCTTGAATGAATAGCTTCTTCATGGTATTAAATTTTTATTATAAGATCCTAATAATTCAAACATATGCATACACAAAAAGTAATTGTAAGATAAAGAAAATAAATACACTTAAAAATTAAAATTAAAATAATTAAGATTCGGACACAAAAAATTATTGCACTTAATAAATGTGATCCAAATAGTTAATATTCAGATTTTAAGTAAGAAACACACTTTATTAATGACTGAAGTTCGAACAATTAAGACTCAAACATTCAAGTGCAAATAAATGAGTCGTTAGAGTTCTTAAAGCTAATGTCAGCACATGTAAAATTTTGTATTGATCAACATTCTTAGTGCCGTTTATGACATTCATCGATGATTTTTTTTTTTTTTTGAAGTACTAGTAGTTGTTTTCACATAAATGGTGGATATTGCATCAGTGCATACGCTTACACAGATATGTAGCAGCTAGTTTACAATTAGATTTGTGTTCTTTATGAGTTTGGTAAATGTCTTTATCAAAATGGAAAGTTATCTTAATTATCGATAGGTTTATTTAAGTAGTATTGCATCCGGACCTTTTTATCTGTCATTTTAGCACACCAAAAATTGGTCCATAATATTTGTCACTTCAGAAAATTAAGAAGACATTAAATACTTTTTCTTTTCAATTCGATCCTCACTATTCCAAAAGGCATATAATCCTTAATCACTCTTTTAAGGAAGAAATTAGGATAATTTAATTAAATAAACATTATGATTATACTGATTATTTAATTAAATTATCCTGATTTCTTCCTTAAATCTGTTCCCAGACCCCATTTTGTGAGATTTCACTGGGCGTATGTTGTCGTTGCATAATTAATTCTGTTAAATAATTTTCTTAAGTGCCAAATATTGAACAACGAATAGAAAAGATGGAGGAATAATATAATGATGGAAAGGTCCTTTATTTTAAAGTCGTACTTGCGCTGGTATTTTATGCAGAAAATATTGTTTTTGGGTGTTTCCTGTTTCAAGAGTTACGTACATAAATCAATATGCTTTAATTTAAAAAATAGGCATTCAAGGAAATTCGTAGCAACTGCTTGAACAAAAAGTCAACCATGCATAGGGGAGAATCCAAAGTTCAAACAAACATATGTGCACCCAAAAGAATAGCTTAAGGGTTGGTAGAATATATAGAAAAAAATATATATTACAAGATGAATAATGAAATGTGTTCTTGACCAATTCCAGTTTTCCTGTCATTTAAAAAAAAAATGCAAAAGAAGAACGAGAGGAGGAAGAAGATAAAATCCAATTATTTTATAGATTTATCTAAGCTTTACCTATCTAGGACATAGACAAGGTATATCTCATCAATCTGGATAAAGCTATCTCATCAATCTGGATAAAGCTATTATTCTAATCAAGACATCATTGATATATACAAATTTTCAGCTCAATTTGTTTTTTTTGGTCTCATTCAACTCATCATCATGTAGCCAACAGAACAAGATCTTGGCCATATTGTCACAGAACTTTTGTTCTAGAAAATTTTTAATTAAACTAAGAATATAATGTTACAATAATGTAACAACCCAACACACTAGTGACATTATATATTTTGGGTCTAGGTTTGCACGACTTTAAAAACGTCATTAGGATTTAGGGCTTATATCTCGTATACTTAACTCCGTTGAAATCTGAGGTTTGCTCTGTCATCACCTGATGTTGGATGCGGAATGACTCTGATACTATTTATAACAGTTAACCAACTAATAATGTTGTCTACCTTGGGCATAGGCGGCCTGCACGACTTTTAAACGTGTCACTTAGGTCTAAGGTTAATTTGTATCCTGATGTAGAGGCAGAGGTGGAGGAATAAAAAATCAAAAAGTTATCGAAGAGTGACTACTGAAAAGAATTTCAAGCAAATTGAGGGAAAATTCAATAACCTCCAATAGCACTTATATGAAGACGAAAACATAAACTTTACAACTAATTAGCTAGGGTTAACACAAAACAAGTAATAATTAGTTTTAAACCTTTCTAACACTATCAATTAACCCAACCTAAGATCATTGTTTTAAAAGGCAGTGTCAGGACTCGCCCCGGGGCTCGCCTCGGGGCAGTGCAGTGACAAAACGCCCTGGGGCTAACGTGCAGGGCTTAGTTCCTATGAGGCTTACGCCTTAAGCGCCCAACCGTACGCCCTAAACACGCCTAACGCCCAACGCCCAGGGCTCGCCTAACAGTTCTTACACAAATTATATTTTAAATTCCTTAATTAAAATCATTCACCCTCATAATTGTTTAACAAAATAATGATACTTAATAGTTTTTCATCTATAGAAATAGAAGATTGGGTGTAACTCATATAACAAGTCGTAGTATTGGATATTTACTATTTGAGAACGTCGTGAGGGTGAATATCACTTAATTTGTTTAACAAAAACACATAGTGGAATTGTACATTTTCACTTGTCATTGGTCATAAGTCCTATGTATCAATCATATAATTTTATTTTTTGTTCATGAAGAAGTTATGTTTTAATTGTAATATTGATAAATTTTATTGATTATTTGCTTATAGGGAGATAAAATGAATAGTATGATAGTAATAGTGTTTTAAGAAACTGTATTTTTTTCCGTGTTTGAAAGTTAAAATGTTAGAATTGTTTTGCATTTCATAATAGCTTTTATTTCATTGTATTGTTTATACTTGTAGAATTATGTTATATATAATTACAAGTTATAAGCGGTGTATAATGGATTGCTTTGATCATTTTTTTGTGAGGATCAAGCGCGCGCGCGCTCACACACACACACATATACATACATACATACATATATATATATATATATATATATATATATATATATATATATATATATATATATATATATATATATATATATATATATATATTTACAGTTTCTTTTATTTTTTAATGTAATTTTACCTATTTAAAAATATTTATTGTAATTATATTATTTTAAGAAATACTAAAAATTAAATACCCATGGGGCTTACGCCCCGTGCCTCGAGGCTTACGCCTCGTCGAGGCGTATGTAAAACGCCCCGCCTTTTAAAACACTGCCTAAGATAGATCTACAAAAAGAAAAAAAGTATAGATTCAAATAGAATGAAGTAATTAGTCAACACAAGTAAACTAAATCTTGAACGAACTAATTAGCAATTCAATTACAAGAGTTCATCCAAGGAAGAAGAGAAGTGAACTGATAAATGTCAATCCCGCAAAGGGATTCTCTCACAAGAAAACTTTTCATCAAAACATCATAACCTAAACCCCTAAACAAGGTAGAAATATCACCATGTAGCTAATTTTAGAACCGTTAGTTTTAGGTTTTATCCGGCTCTTGTAAATAATTTAGTATTTAGTCACAACTTTAAAAAAAAAAAACAGGCAGATGATGCTTCTTTTTCGCTTCCTTCGTGTGTCCTAAAGGTCAGCTTTTTAGTTCAAAACATTAAGACACTATTTTATGAAGTTCAGGCTTCAAGTTCAAAACTTCAGGACACTGTCACAATGTCCTGAAGCTTACTTTTTTAGTTCAAACCCTTTTGACATTGTGTCTCAAAGTTCAGTTTGTAGTTTAAAACTTCAAGTCATTGTGTTCTGAAGTTTAAATATTTTTAGTCCAAAATTTCAGGGCACTATCTTTAAGTTCAGTTTTTTCTGTTCAAAACTTCAGGACACTGTATCCTTAGGTTCTATTTTTCAATTCGAACTTAAGGATCTTCAGCTTTAGTGTCCTTAATTCAATTCTTTCTTCAGTTAAACTTCATGGATATCGTATCCTGAAGTCAGGTTTTTCAGTTTAAAATTTCAGGACACTATGCCCTGTAGATCAGTTTTTCAGTTGAAAATTCCAGGACTCTGTGCCCTGAAGTTCAAACTGTGTAATTCAAATTTAAGTCTTGTATATCAAACTTCACACTTGTATATCTTTATTCTGTAGAGAAATTAAAGCCAACAATCTCCAAGCTTTCGTTGTAACTAAAAGCGGAGAAGTCTGGATAAGTTCTGGGTGTTTGCGATGAGAGTGACAGTAAGAACTTTCATCGCTGAAGGTATATGGAGTTGTATCAGTTTTGTGAATTTCTACTGAAAAGAAATGAGTTCTTTGACAGAGAGTGTTCTGTATCGTGAAAACAAATTAAGGGATGTAGAAGAAGACATAGCAAAAGAGAATGGGGTAAAGAAAGCGAGAAGAAAAGAAAGGGAAAAATTGGCTGCCCTTTTTTAAATGGTTGGTTGCAAATCCTTACTAAAGCTTAATTGGGAAAAGGACACAAATGACCATCCGGTCCAAACTATTGACAACCGAATGACCTAAGAAGCTTAAATGACATTTCTTAGCCTTTTTAAAATAATTTCATTTTTAGCCCTTTTAAACTAATTTCAGCATATGTATAGAAATTGTATCATTGTTGTATAGAGAAATGCATCAAATGTATAGAAACTATATCATTGTTGTATAAAATATGTACCCTACAGTATGTGTTTAGAAAATGTATCATTGTTGTATAATTCCTGTTTAATAAATGAATAATTAACATATACTTACTAATTATACACATATTATACATGTTTTGGGATATTTTTTGAAGGCTCAATCAACGTATACTTACTAATTATAGACATATTATACATGTTTTGGGATATTTTTTGAAAGCTCAATATGAATTTTTTTCGTCGACCTTTAAAGGCGACTTTTTGATCTAATTTTTTTGTAGTGAACCTTTAGTGGCGATTTTTTAATCTTAAAGTCGCCACAAAAATTCTGTTTTTTTTTTTTTTTTTTTTTTTTTGTGAGTGGGCTACTGGGCTAGCGCCTGAGAATAGTTTGAGCCAAAAGGCCGAATCATGGTATTAAGCCCAAACATGGGCCAAACAAATTCCTAATGGCTAGGTAGTGTCCTTTTCCCAACTTTAATAGCAATCCGAAATTGGCTATTTGTGCATTTGGCCCTAAACTAAAAGACTTCATAATTGTATGCTAAGTTAATGGGCTAGAGTTTCGACCCAATTACACAATAAAGATCCTAAACGGGTCATTTGCACTTTGTCCCTACATTTTTTTGTGCAGATTACCCTTCAAAAGCACTGGTCTTTAATTTTTGTCCCTTAAATTGGTGGTCTTTAATTTTTGACCTTCGCCTAATATTCCAAGGTTTTGGGTTCGCACCCCAGTTCAGTGAAAAAAAAAAGAATTTCACAAGGCAGAGGTTTGGATTCGCAATGCATGCAAAAACTCTACCTCAGGTAGAATTTTGAATGCAAAACTCTACCTGCAGGCAGAGTTTGCAAAACTTTACCGCACATGCAAAACTCTGCCTACAGGTAGAGTTTTGCATTCAGGTATAAGGCAAAACTCTGCCTTGGCATGCCTGAAGGCAAAACTCTACCTTAAGGTGGAATTTGCCTCAAAACTCTACCTGATCAGGCAGATCTGATCAGGTAGAGTTTGACTGCAAGCTCTACCTTAAGGTAGAGTTTCAAACTCTTCCTGAAGGTAACAAAATTCTGCCTGAGTTTTGCATGCAGGAGAAATTTCTGCCTTGCGATTTTTTTTTAAAATTTTTGACTGAGCAGGAGTTCGAACCTGAAACTAAGGGGTTCTAACGAAGGAAAAAAATTAAAGACCACCTATTTAATGGGAAAAAATTAAAGACCACCCTAAAATAAGGGCATTCCTGTGAAATTTTGTGTTGGTTTTTAATTTTGGCCCTCAATGCAAATCTTTTTTTTGCGTGGATTGCCCTTCATTTGGGGTGGTCTTTAATTTTTGCCATTCAAATTGGTGGTCTTTAAGTTTTGCCCCTCGCGTAACACCCCGAGGTTGTGGGGTCGAACCCCAGCTCAGTAAAAAAAAATCGTAAGGTAGAAATTTGCAAATCTGCCCATGCAAATTCTGCCTATTTGGGCCTTAAGGCAAAATTTGCATGGGCACAAGCAGAAATTCTGCCTGCGCCATGTAAATTCTGCCTGAAGGGCAAAATTTAAAGACCACCATTTTGAGGGGTAAAAATTAAAAATCACTCCCAGCGAAGGGTAATCCTGCAAATTGCCCAATGCAAATTACTTTCATTCTTTTGCACAGATTGTCCTTCAAAGGCGCTGGTCTTTAATTTTTGTCCCTCAAATTGCTGATCTTTAATTTTTGTCCTTCGGTAAAAAGGTGGCCGAAAATACCCCGAGGTTCTGGTTTCGAACCCCCGCTCAGTAAAAAAAAAAAAAAATCGCAAAGGCAAGACTTCGAGAAAATTATGCATTAAGGCAAAAGTTTTTCTATTTTTTTTTTTACTCGGCTGGAATTTAAGGCTTAACTTTTGCCCGAATAGGCCTAATTTTGCTAAGAAACTCTGTCTTGCGAAATTATTATTTTTTTGACTGAGCCGAGCTTGAAACCCAAAACCTCGAGATATTTTAGGTGATCGGCAAAATTTAAAGACCAACAATTTGAAGGGGGGGGGGGAGGGGGCAATTAAAGACCACCACGGAATAAGCGCAATCGTGCAAATTGCCCAATTACTTTTTTGCTGGCACAAGTTCATATTTTTGCACCATATTATCCCACAAGTTATGTTTGTGCCCTTATGAACTTATGCCCCGCTAGGTATAAGTTCGATTTTGAAGGGTAAAAATTAAAAACCAACCCATTTGAAGGGAAACGTGCAATTTCTTCATCCTAAACAGCTAGGTAGGCCATATGATCCAAGTGGGTAAACCTGTGACCCACAAATGAGGTTAGGTCAGGAGAATAATGTGCTTCAAATGTCCAAATGCTAGACAACCTAGTCAACATCTTGGTCAAACATGGTCAAACACCGGTCAACTCTAGGTCAAACTCTTCCTGAAGCCCTTAGATCTTCTTAAAATGTGCAAGTTCATGACCAACGAGATGAACTGCCGGTCCTAGTAGCGCATACGCAGAATTTCCCACAAGCAATGTCGATTGATTTTAATAATTCGTCTTGTAAGAGAGTTTGAGTTGTGTTGAGGTTTAAATTCATGTCCCAAATTGATTTCCATTATATTGTGTTCAAACAATGTTAGCCTATTGTGTACATACATATTATTCTTAAAATAATTTCATTTATAGACACATGTAAGGAAAGTTTTCTGCAAAGCAGTATCAAATGACATCTTAGTAAAGGGTGTCTCCGCTGCTACTCACCTGTCGTTGATCCAGCCGAACCACTGAGAAGAACGTAACGTTGACCGCCAACTATTGACCCTTGGCACAATGGTCACTCATGGTACAAATGAAATAGAAAAAATCACTTCTATCATACTATAAAGTTTGCTGGACTGGTTGTTTTAAGATCAATAGGGATTTCAGTATTGCAGGCATCAAACTTCAAAATCATCTTGGATTACTCTTTACTGCTTCTGTGATCCCACTAGAGCTGAAAACTGTGAATATAGGATTCTGTTTGTCTTGATTAAATAGGGAGGAAAATATAATTTAAAGGTCAATATAGGTTATACAGCACCTTCTTGGAGTAGCTGAAAAAGTTTCTTGATCCATTCAAACATAAATGTGGACTTGGTTTTGTCTTCTTTTTTCTATTTTAATTCTTGGTATTGTGAGGTTGGCAGTTCAAATCACCATTTCTATGTCTTAGTTACCAAATAGATATGGAAGATTTTAAAATTGGTGAAAATATTCAGGAATACTCAATTACTCGCAACTCAAAGAAGAGACCTGTTTAAACTTCACACAACCACTAATAATTACTCAATCAATGAACAATAGTACAAGTAAACAATGATCATGTCCTATCATGATATCAACTCATATGTAAACAAAAAAAATAAAATATACAAACACTCGAATCACAAGAAGCTCTCCGTGACAGAAAAAGTCATCTATGTATAAAAATACAGGAATCTAACACATGATACTAATAGCAATGGACATGAACATAACCAAGGCTGAAGCAAAGAAGTTCCTAGTGGCGGAGCTTGGAGGCGGTGGGGGAACTTGACCATCGCTTGGTGTCATGGGTGGAGGAGTCGTCCCCGGTGTGACCGGTCCAGTTGTTGGTGAGGATGATGGTGAAGTTCCCGCACCACCGGTAGGACTAGGAGACTGTCCAGATGGTCCCATTGATGGTGATGGACTTGGCGTTGACATTGGGGTATGGGACGGTGTTGAGGAAGGAGTCGGTGCAGGGGTCGGGGTCGGGGTCGGGGTAGGGACGGGTGATGGGGTAGGGGTAGGGACGGGTGATGGTGCGGGACTAGGAGTAGGAGAGGAAGCAGCGGTTACATTGATGGCTAGTTTTTGGCCAGCAGAACAATGTTGGCCAAAAGTGCAAATGAAATATTCAGCTCCTGTGGAATTGAGAGTGATATTGGCTGGTCCAACAGTTATAAGAGTAACAGGACCTGTGGAGCTGCAAGAATCGTATGCACTCTTTGTGACTTTGGCTACATCATGTGCTCCAGTTGCAAAATTGAACACTGCACAATTGAAATTGAGAAATTACAAGTTAATTCAAAGAATTTCAAGTATTGAGTTTCATTTTAGGAGTCAAAATGTCACATTCATGATGACAACAATAACTATCCTTCAATCTCAAGCAAGTTAAAGTCAACTATATGAATCATCACTGTCTGTGTCGCTTCATTTAAGCTCATTTCAGGTCAATATTGTAAAACTAAACATAGAAAGCACTAGAAGTTCTCGACATTTTCTAGTGACATATAAATCTCTGACGGGACTAAAAGACTCTCAGAAAGACATTTCAGACGTTGATGAAATGATTATTGATGACATGGATGGAGAATGCACATGTGAATAGTTAACCTTGATGGTTTTTCTCAAGGAAACTGCATAGCATATATAAAGATTGGTTTTGAAATCAAATCTTCTTTTGTTTCTTTTGTTCTTCTTTCCACAAGTTTTCAGAAGATTCTATAGCAACTAAGTTTTACTAGGATGAATGATCATGTACCCATAATAGAAAATAGGCGTAATTTTGATCTCTTAAAACTTTGACACGTTGATGGCTCTAGCATGACAAAAAGTAATTTTAACTACTCCATTACCAACATAGATAAGTAATTTCTTTTGAAATGAATCCATCGAATTTTTACCTCCACTTAAATAATATATAGATGCAATCAAAGCCAAATTAGTCATCTCTATACTATAAACCAACTACCTTGGTATCTAACTTTAAACAAGAAAGGAAAAAATATAGAGTTGCTTGAGCTCCTTCAAATCAGTTATATTGGAACGCCTAACTGTTAATTCAAGTTACCTTTCAAACAAATAAGATTCCGAATTTACTTATTTTTGACGAAGTCATGGTCGGTCTTACGACTGCTAATTGACACCTAAGGTATAGCAGTAACTATAATAAACGTACTAGCAACGACCTTTTAAGGAATTATTATTATTGATTAAGGACTTTCTACCGTTACACCACTTTTCAGCTATCTCAAATAGGGTGTTAACCATGTAAGTAAAAAAGGTCTCAAATATGTAACAATATACATACCTAAGGTATCACCAACTCTAAAGGTACGTCGTGAAGTCCAATTGGCATAAGTTGCAGGGCCACCTGAGGGAATTCCCCAGCCCGTACTATCACCAACCACATGATCAACTGCTACTATATTCCCCGGCAACACTGCCAAAATTACAGCCACAAATACTAGAGCAATTCTTGCAATTTTCATCTTTATGTGTTTTCAGGTAGCCCCAATTGAATCTTTCTTGCTATAATTTAACTTTCCTTTTTGTAGCTGTGGTATAAAAAAGCTGTTAAGTTTCAGAGTTCTGTTAGAATATTTGTGCAATACAAAGTTGTATTTATAGTTGTAATTAGTCTGTGGAAGTATCCAGGATGTTTCAGTTGAATATGTTGATAAATTTTGACCAAGACAAAAAGAAATATATTGAGCAAAATTAGGATAGTGGGTGGAATATAGAAAGATTTTTGTCCATACAAGTGGCATGACTGGGAGTTGAACTGATCCTTATTGGATGTTGGAACAGTTCCAATAACTCTGCCAAAATCTCAACTTCCTAGAAAATGAATATAATAGTACTATTAATATGTATGGGTTTAGTCTATCTGCACCAATTAGTCAAAATGGAGAAAAATTCATTCATACATGATATTTACATACATCCACGTGTTTTCACATTCATTTTTATCGTTAAATAACAATTACTTCATACACATCTTTACCATAACTACTTATTACTATACGACTACAGTAAACTATGCGAGTTAAGTATCGAAAATTGTGATGCAGTAGTCAATGAATTCTATGGAGAATTATAAGGTCTTAGATTCATATTCCAATCAAGATAAAAATAATATAAGTGAATAGTATAAGTGATTTACTTTCCCTATAGAATTAGTCGAGATACCATGATTATCAAAAAGATTATGTAAATAAATATAAACACTGTATATGAATAAATTTTAATATCTATCTCTTGATAAGTTTATCTAGACCAATTAATCAAAATGGAATGGGCAAGCTCAAGGGTCAACTTCAAGATACTTGTCACGATGCTAGCACAACTTGGTTGACGTATAAACCTCAACTTTGAAATGTCTAAGTCCAAGTCGTCTTTATGTTTTTTTATTTTTTTATTATAAACACTGTATATGAATAAATTTTAATATCTATCTCTTGATAAGTTTATCTAGACTAAGGGTGTCAACCGGTTTGAACCGGAACCGGACCGGCAACCGGTTATAAAACCGGCCGGTTTTCGGTCTAAAAACCGGAACCTGACACCGGTTCCGATTCAAAACGTCCAAAACCTCTTCTTCTTTTTTTTTTGTATAGTATATATATATTATAGTATTATTAGTATATTGTAGGTATATTTACATATGTTATATAAGTTTATAAGTAAGGTTTATATATTTACTGACTAACAGACTAACAATAAGTCAGCAATACAGCATATACGTATATATATATATATATATATATATATATATATATATATATATTAAGTTGTATGCTTAAGTTATACTACATATACCTAAAATATAGTAAGAATATACTTATATATATCAATATACTTAGGTTATATAACTTATATATATATATATATATATATATATATATATATATATATATATATATATATATATATGTTTAAGTTATATGTATAATATATATTATAAGTATATTTTAGTTATTTTTCAAGTATATAACTTTCTAGTTTTTAATTTAAGTAGATGTATCATGTATATTATAAGTATATTCTTAGTATATTTTAGGTATATTCCTAACTTAATATAAGTAAAAATGTGAACACAAGTAAATAGAAGAAAGCTCAATGAGCCATATATTTTATTCATTCTTGGATAACATTTATTTGCAAGTTGTAGTTTTATTTAACTTGCAAATAATACATGAGTTGCAAAGAAATAGTAGAATAATAAAATCACTAATTCTCAATCATTTGGTTAATTTTCCCCATATCATATTCGGCCATGGAGATATCTTCAAAGTCTTTCATTTGGTCCGGTCCACTTGCTATCAAATCTTCAATCTCTTCCTCTTCGCCTTCCTCCGCTTCTAAGTTTTGGTTGCGTCTCTCCGATCTACTCCAATCACGAATGCACACTAGTACTTACAAGCTAAAGCCGGATAAGGAGTGTCTATGGTCTCCAATTTGTTGTCTTCCCTGGCTAAATGCACTCTCCGAAGCCACGGTTGATACTTGAACCGTAAGGATATCTCGAGCCATTCTTGAGAGTATCGGATGACTTGCCTTGTATTTCTTCCACCATGCTAAGACGTCCAGCTCATCTAGTTCCTTGATATCCACATTTTGCTGCATCAAATAAAAGTGATATTCATCAAAGTTTGCATTACAAGAAGGAGTTGGATGTGAATGTAAAACTTTTAAACCCGACAAGCCCTTTTTGCTACTTTGAGAAGTAGTAGGGCGTGGAGCAACGGGTGTAGCATGTTCTTCCAAACTAGAATAATGAGTAAAAATTTTTCTAAACTCATCATCAATAGCGGTTTCGGCTTCAGCTAAAGATGGTTGAACTCCCTCTTCAATTTCTAAAAATGTATAAATTTGATCAACCAATGCTTTAGTATAAGACACTTTTAAACAAGGATTTAAAAGAGAACCCAATATAAATAAAGTTGGGATGGGAAAAAAATACTTCTTAAATTTTGTTGTCATATCAAAAATAGCCGCTTGATAACCGGGTTTATATTTATATTCTTGTAAAACTCTAGCTATTTCTGCTAAGTAGGCTAAAATTCCGGTTACTGTGGGATAGAATTGTCTAGAAAAAGCAAGAGTTGCATTATAAAAAAATTCTAAGAGTTCAACACATTCCTTAACATCTTCCCAATCCGTAAAATTTAACCAATCATCACTATTAATATTATATTTGTTGTGAACTTGTTGTATGAGAATCCTATACTCATATGCTTGTTATAGCATAATGTAAGTGTAGTTCCACCTAGTCTCAATTTCTACTTGAATTTTCCTAGGTCTAAGGTTATTTTCCATACAAGCATTCTTAAAATCTCTAATTCTTCCCCTATTAGCATTACAAAAAAGAAACGCAACCGCGTCTCTAACTTTTTGAATAGAATCGTCAAAACGCATAAGACTATCTTTAACAATTAAGTTTAAAATGTGACAACTACATCTTACATGAAAAATATTTCTTAGCGGAAGGTTTAGTTCTTTTTTTAAAAGACAATCGCCTTTGTATTATTAGAAGCATTATCTAAAGCAATACAAAGTGTTTTTCTATAAATGTTAAAAAATCTCATAATAGTAGACATTGAATCCGCTAAAATTTTTCCATCGTGACGACCTTTTCCTTCATCATATAAAAAAGTTATAATTTTTTTTGCATAACCCAGTTGTCATCAACTCAATGACATGTAATAGCAAAAAAATCTAACTTGTTAAAACTAAGACCCAAATCAGCGTTAAGAGAAATATTACAATTTAAAGAATTAAATACATGGCGCAAATAAAATCTATATTTTTTACAAATCTATAACATCCGCTCTACAAGTACTTCTAGGAATACCCTCAAATAACAGATTATAACAACGTTGAATATAAGTAGCAAACCCCAAACCCGAAGGAAAGGAAAATGGCAAACAATCATAAGCTACCATTTTAGCTATTTCTACACGCTCTTTTTTCTTGTCATACTTAAAATTTTTACCGGTTCGTGGGTCTATCGTCATTTGAATACCCCCCCACATTTGAACCCGTTTGCTCTCCCCAAACATCCATATGTTTCTTTCTCATATGACCATTTAGTGTACCCGTTCCACCATCCTTACTAGTTTCTTGCTTAAAAGTAAATATTTGTCTACATAGGGTACATTTAGCTGTTTGGCTTTTCCTATCCTTAGTCATAAATTTCCAAATTTTAGCGGTTGACTTACGAGTTCTAGGCGGTTTGTCTTGTGTATGTGATTGTGCAGGACATGTATCTCCTATGGGATTTTCGGGGGGTTGTGTTTCATCATCATCATTATCAATTTCATTAAAAGTATCGGTATAATGTTGTTGCATTGCCTCATGACCTAAAAGTGGATTATTTCCACCAATATCAATACCTAAATTAGGTGTTTCTTCCAAAAATGTTTTCTCATTAAGCCCACGCCTAACAATACCATTACTACCGGCACCACGTCTAAATTTCTTCGCCATTATTAAATAGAATTAATTTAAATCACACTCAAATAAATCACAAGAAAATGAATTGCAACAAATTAAATTGCTATAATTAAATTGCGTAAATTAAATTGCGAAAAATAAAGATAGAGTTGGAACGAAGGTACCAAATTGCCGGACTAATTTCCAACAAAGTGAAGGCGGCTATAATTGCAAATCCACCAAAGCTACTTCGGATTGTTGCAAAATCACCAACTCCACCAACAATATTATAATTGCAAAATTAATAATTGAAACTATAATAAGACTTTATAATATTTATTTGAGAGAAATTTAAAGTGGCTAATTGCTGCAAAATAACTATATTTGAGAGATTGAGATTTGAGAGAAAGAGAAGAGTGAATTGGTGTGGATTAAAATGGAAATGGAGAGGGGTTTATATAGGGGTGGGGAATGGGTTAAAGTATTAAAAAAAAGTTTGGGGGGGTTTGGGGGGGAAAAAAGAGTTGGGGACCGTTTGGCAACGACCATTTTTGCAAATGGACCGTTGCCCAACGGTCCAATTTGGGCCCAATACGCAACGGCTACAAACTAAAAAAAAAAGAAATTAAATTCCACCGGTTTACCGGTTAACCGGATCCGGTTCCGATTTTACCGATTTCGGTTTCAAAAAAATTGGAACCGGACCGGTACAAAATATACGATTAACCGGACCGGTATAAAATATACGTTCCGGTTTTACCGGTCCGGTTACCGGTTTGAACCGGTAAAACCGGACCGGTACAAAATATATGATTAACCGGACCGGTATAAAATATACGTTCCGGTTTTACCAGTCCGGTTACCGGTTTGAACCGGTAAAACCGGACCTGTTGACGGGCTAGACCAATTAATCAAAATGGAATGGGCAAGCTCAAGGGTCAACTTCAAGATACTTGTCACGATGCTAGCACAACTTGGTTGACGTATAAACCTCAACTTTGAAATGTCTAAGTCCAAGTCGTCTTTATGTTTTTTTTTTTATTTTTATTATTAAAGAAAAAAAATACATCTTCATACTATGTAGGAAAACTTTAAGAAATTCACAAAGTTAATAGATAAAACAATCATTTTCGTAAGTTAACCGACATTTAGGTAAATCTTGATACAACTACTTAATCAATCAATTTGGCCTAGTGTATATCACCAAAACTTTGATCTATTTCTGTTACATCCTTACAGGACTTTCACACCTAATCATGACGAAACTCACTTGTAGAAATAACGTTTGCATGATTAGAAGAAGAATAATCAAAGAGACTTAATCAAAAGGGGCATCTTATCACGTCTTTGAAGAACAACTTTTGGTCGACGAAAAACATCATGAAGTATTCCAATACCTTACCTCATTACCTTTTGGGATAATGTTCGAAATTGTGCTGCACTATTCGAAGTTGTTCAATTTTAGGTTTCATTATTATTTCTATTATTATCATTAGCAAATCGTCTCAAGTTTGATACTGTTATCAATGAAACTTCAGCATGAAATAGGTAAACTTTACGTGTCAAAATAATTCGAGAGAGAAAGTCCAAATTGATCCTTTTAGTTTCGACTATGTTTTAAAATCATTTCCTATTGGAGCTCCTTTAGGGGTCAAGAAATGAAACTTTTTCGTAACGACGAGATTTAGATTAGAGATAAAGCATATTGGAGGGCAAAATGCACAATTTGAGATAGTACAAGAGCAAACTTGACATATTCACATTATCCATTTAAACATGTGGAATGCATCTACCATCCGTCGTTTGGAGAATATTTGCTTGAAGTAGGGCAGACCTAACTTAGAAGTTATGGGTTCACATGAATTAAGCAACTTTTGCTGAGACTTAATTTGTATGTTGATTAATAAATGCACTAATAAATATCTATAAGTGTTTGACTGTAGATCCAGATGTTAATGTAAATTCATCCGTTCATTTTTACTTGTCATGTCTCGCTTCTCGAGAATCAAACTACATAAACTTTAACCAATATTTTAAGATGTATTATTTTTATTATATTAATATGAGAAAACTTTCAACTTATAATATTATTCGTATAGTTTTCAAACATCTAAATTGTAATTTTAATTTATTAAATTAATCTAATTTAATTAACTTTGAAGATTAGTCAATTGACTCTCGAGAAGCGAAACGTGACAAGTAAAAGTGGAGAGGTAGAATATTAATTTGAGATTATTTTAAAAACCTATAAACTTCAAATCTTGAATTTGTCTCTACATTGAGGTTGAAAAAATAATATTTGAAGTTAGTGAAAAAAAATTGGAAGGGAAAATGCTCTTTTACAATATTCGAAAGGTGGCCATTTCCATTGTATTGATCCACGCGGTATCTATAACTTGTAGTGGAAATTTGTCAGAAGAATAAAATAAAAGAATCAAGGAATTCTAAATAAAATAAAAGAATAAAGGCATTCTTTTAGAATCTGATCGGTATTCTTCATAGTTTCTGAATCTAATGCCATTGCTACGTTATTCACATGATGATAATCTTCAATCGTGGCTAATTATCTTAATTTCAGAATTACAAATTACCCTTACATAATAAGTATAAGATATGTTAAATCTATGATCATTAAGTCAACTGTCAATTCTAATTAGAACGATAACACTCCTTTTTTGTCAAACGCAAATTCAAGAGCTACAAGAACAATAAATAACTATACCTCAATTCCGAACTAGCTGCGAAAATACAATTGCAAAAAAAATTAAGTCTTGTATGCAAATAGATCACTATATCTACCAAGTTATACTGTTTCTCATACTGCAAATTTCGATTATTAGGGCCCTACTCCTACCTTAGTTGTAAGGACTATAGAGCTTAATCTAAGGTCTGAACGTTCAAAATAAAAAAGTATTGTACTCAAATCATTTGAAGCCAAGCATTTTCACGATAAAATTCCAAACTAGTCGCTTTGCAATTAATTTCTAGTCATATTCTTGTTGAGTTTACTTTTCAAGATTCTAGATACTTTGCAGTTCAAATTTGACTATAGAAGATTTCTAGATCACAATTTATATTAATTTGTTGGTTCTCATAGGTGCAGATCAATTATAGTTTTAACAAGTAATTGACTCATCAATTGAGAGTTTTCAATAATCAGACCCTACACGGCCTTGCTGTATTATTAAATTTTGATGACCAAAATATAAATATAGACACTCCCATCTCACAAGCAAAGTTTCAACAATGATAGTGCTCAGTTGTCTACACATAATTAGTCAATATTTTTGTCTGATCAAGAAGAAAATAAAGAGCTTTCCTACGTTTCTGTTTAGTTATTTAATTATTTTAGCCTTGCTATAGAGTACCATAATGGCTAGATGTGCTGTAAAAAGATGTCACCGCCTAAGCATGAGAAAATATAATGAGCGGAATATAACGTGTGTTTTTAAGTGTCTATTACATAGATAAGTTAATCACATAAATTATACGGTTTCCTTTAATAATGCACATCAACCTCCATTGGAATAAGACTGAGATTTTACAACTTATTGAGGCTAATGCGTATAATTAAAAAAATGACATTTTTTAAGCCAACAACTTTTTAGGAGTCCGTTTTGGCTTGCCCCTCTCCTTAGAGTCAAGTGGCTGAACGCCCTTTTCCTCTTATTAGTCAGATAGGTTTGAAAATCTTAATGCAGACAAGACATATCTCGTTGAATCAGTCTAAGACTTGAAATGGAGTGATTAGATTGATTTCTTTCTTCAACTTAACTACGTAATGGGTGCTTGAGAAATATACATAAATTTTTTAAAATTTAAGACCGAAGTATTAATAGGAACACTATCATGTGCTCAATCAGTACAAACTATATTTCAAGTGTCTATATAAATAAAATTTACTAACAAGTTTAAAAAATTGTCTTACTCAGCCTATGTAATAACAAGAGTTTAAGTTCTAACTTCTACGCACACTGACACGTATAGATTCTTTACCCGTCAAGTTAAGTTGACGAAAAACAAATGATTTTTCAATAACGCCTATATGGTACCTAAAAGATAGCGGATAATCTGCTATAACTACGTAAATTGAACTGTTGGTGTAGAGTTTCTATATACTGTCAATGCATATAACTTAAATCTTAATGAGAATATTAAGCATCTGCAAGACTAAGACCAGATAAACCAAGAAAGAATTTATTTCATATATATACTGATTGTGCATTGCTGAAAAATTCAAAAACAATCAGCAACCTCTATGATCGACTATAGCGATGAAGATCTAAAGACTGCATTCCTAATGTTGTTGATGTAGCAGCAGTTTCTACACTAGGAAATTCGATACGCTAATCTGGTATTTCGTATAAGATGAGATCAAAAATGTTGTCATAACCTCGACAGCAGAACTGATATTGATGTTGTGATTGCTATCGCTGGCAAATAATACCCTTGAGCTTGAATTCCCTGAAACATTGTATGCACGTAAAATGGTAAGTCCACAACAATATGTGACATAGAATCTGTGGTATAGAGTAGAGTAGAATAGAACACTAAGGGGTCGTTTGATTGCTGGTTAGGAAGTGAATTATTCATGTATTAAAACCAACATAACTAGTACGGTACCATGTTTTTAACTCCCTCCGCCCATTTTATGTGACACTTTCCTTTTTAGTCAATCCCAAAAAGAATAACACTTTTTTATATTTAGAAATAATTTAACTTCAAAATTCTCCTTAAAACCCTTAGGGGTCGTTTGGTTTAAGGTATAAGCTGGGTTATCCCAGCACTAATTTTTATACCATGTTTGGTATAAGGTATAAATTAGTGCTGGGATAAATTTATACCTTATACCAAACATGGTATAAAAATTAGTGCTGGGATAACCCAGCTTATACCTTCTTAACCCACTTATACTAGGATTATTTTATACCATCTTTTAGATGGTATAAAATAATCCCAATAGATGGGATAAATTAGTCCCGGGATTATAATCCCGGGATTAATGAGTCCTTAAACCAAACGACCCCTTAGGGCTCATTTGGTTAGAAAACAAGTTATCCCGGGATTATTATTCCACCCTCAACGTGGGATTAAAAAACACTATAATCCCGGGATAACTAATCCCGGGATTAGTTATCCCGAGTTTTTATTCTAACCAAACGTGGAATAAGGCGTTACTAATTTTTTATCTTAGGACTATTTTTGCTTATCCATCATACCAAACGAGCCCTTAATGAAATGATTTACAATCACACAAACATTCAATGCTTGTTTTAGACCAAAAGTTCTAAAAGTCATCCCATGTTTATTAAACTCCGTGCCCAGTCAAACACCCTCATATAAAATGGGATAGAGGGAGCAACATTTTAGTTGCTATGCTATAAATTTCGGCAAACCAAATACAGTGTTTGGTTACTAATTTACATCCCCGTATAAATAAAACATGTATAAGTTATGAGTCAATTTATGTATTATTTTATGCAGGTTAGAAGATGGAATAACTAATACGTGAATTAGTAATACATGGCAACTAAACTTTTGCATAAGTAAACTCTGCATTACTAATAGGTAGCACAACTCTAACCAGCAACAAACGACCCCTAAATGAAGAGCATCTGCTATGATGGTTTCATCTTGTTAAATAGACTAGTTGAGATATGCTCAAGATTCATTTATCAAGTCTCAAGATTCTGAAGGAGTATCTTAACAAGAATGAGGTTTCTTCTAGTAAAGTTCAAGTAGCTGCACGTATCGGGTACCAAAAATATAAAGGGCAAAAGAACCCAAAGAAAAAAGGAAGAAAGAAACAGAAGAACAGAAATGCAGAAGAAATGAGGGGCAAGAGTGATCCACTTGGATCCACACGGGCATAGCTGCATACGGTTTCTATTCATCAAATTGAAAAAAAGCTAAGAAAAAAAGGGAAAAAAGAAGCCAATTAGGGACAAATCAACTCAAAACCAGGACAAATCTAATTTACCATGAAGTGACATCCTCATATGTATGAATAGAAGTAACAGGGAACTTATCGACAAACAAAGACTACCTTTCATGAAACATGATAGTTCCAAGTGAAAGCCCAGACAAAGGAGCAGGAGCGAGGAGCGAGAAATGAGAGGGAAGGAAGAAAAACTGGCTTCCTCCAAAATGATTAAGGACTAGAGCAATCCAAAATGGAGTAAAGTTGTGTTATCATTGATAGGATAGCTTAGCTAATGCAAAAGCTTCTCAAACACATAAAATGCCCAATCATCACCTGGATTCGATAGCGGAAGAGTAGGAAGATGACACGTGAAGAGTTGACATGAACTTACTTCAGTTGTTTGTTATCTTTTTTTTTTTTTTTTTTTGGACAACCATGGTAGTCGGGCTAGCTTGTGCGCAACTCGACTAATTCCATAGGATACCTGCAACCTCCTACTAGTAGCAACAAGTACTGGGTAACTCTATGTCTCTATCCACCAAGGCTTGGACAGATGGGGAGGCATTACCTAGTGCTTTCTCTCCGTTGATATTTGAACCTGAGACCTCATGGTTCTCCTCAACCTCATTGACCACTAGGCCACACCTTGGGTGCTTGTTTGTTAGATTGACACACTTATGAAAGACATGTCCTAACAAAAGAAAGCAGCAGATCCACCATACTTCTGCTTCCGCGGTAAACCTATTAATCTATCTCTTCATAAAGTACATGGAGGCATATTTTTCAACAGGTTCACCCCAGACTAGTCAACTTATCATCACCTCTATAATGCTCCCAAAGGAGAAAACAAAACCTAGTAAATCTTAGTGGAAGTCCCATTCAAAATCCCCATGCCTAATTTCCTTAGACACCAAAAACATACTATCCATGCAAAAAATAGGCTCAATACATCACTGATAAATACCAGACCTGAAAAGACAATTTAAACCAAAAGCTTCAAAGTGATGAATTTTACAAACGTACTTGTCTTCCTCTCTTCTTTCCTTTCCTTTTTTTTCCCCCTCTGCTCATTTACTCTTTCTACAGAAGTTCTAAGTGACAGAACTGGAAGTTTTTCAAATACTTATTTTAGATACTTCCACATTCATCTTTTAAGTTCATTTTGTATATCCATTAAGAATTGGAGATCACCGTAGTTAAAGAAGTGTTTGAGCCGAGGGTCTATCGGAAACAACCCCTCTATCTGCAAAGGTAGAGGTAAGGCCTGCGTACATCCTACCCTCCCCAAAACTCACTTGTGGGATTACACTGGGTATGGCGTTGTTGTTGTCATAGTTAAAGAAGTCAGGAATGAGAAAAATAAAAGTATCTGCTCATATACATCTGTGAATCAAATGCAACACTTTTTCATAAGTCTGAACCCCTTTAATATGCATTAATTAATATTACTTTCTTTTTAACAAACCGGGTGATCAAATTATTGATTGAATTACTTACCCACAGAGGCATATATCAGGTCACTAAGACAAAACACATGAAGTTCCAAAATATTTAATTTTCTTAGTTTTCTTAGTTCGTTTACTGCTTTGCAAAGAACTTCAGCTACACTTACGATATTAGCAAGCATTCAACTCCAACTCAATACATTCATGTAGATGTTTCCAGCATATTTACGACCTGCTACACATTGAACCCATGCATCTTCTCTATGCTTGAACATGAGGTTAAATTTCCAGTATAAGGGACCAACCAACGTGTCTTCTTTTCATTTTCTTTATTAAAAGTCAATTAAGATCACATATTTCTAAATTATGGGTGCTACACATGATCCAAAACTATATGAAAACACTTGGGGTGTCAAATGGGCAGGTTGGGCTGAATTTGGGCGGGTCAAAATGGGCTGAGTTAATAACCCGCCCAAAGTTACTTGGGCTGAAATGGGCTAAAGCGTGGGTCATAACCCAAGCCACCCCAGAGCTACTAGGTATGTTGTTGTTGTAATGAAACTACTTCTTTCTTTATTAGGGCTATATATCACATATCAAATATAAGAATGTCTTTTTGAAAATATTTTGACAAGATTTTCCCATGGGTCAGCTACATATTAGCCCAATTTTTTTATGGGCTGAGCTAATAAATGGGGCGGATTAATGACCAGCCCAAACTTGGAGGGTCATGTTTTCATGAGCTAATTTTTTCACTCCTAGAAAACACTATGCTCACAACATTTCGCTCTTTATCCGGAACATGAAGGATGACCAACGCACAGAGGATTGATTCTAAAAATAAAAAGATTTAGCAACCAAAGCAAACATGTTCATGAAGACAATAGAGCCTCATACCTTCAAAGACAAAAGCGAAGATGCAGCTGAAATATCTTGTAGCCCAGGGAAACCGATATCATAAGATATACTACCATCAGCTTTGTATAGTCCGAAGTTCTTCTCTGATGATTGACCTGGCTTTTGATACTCATTGAACAGTGCAAAAATATACGCCTTCAACATTTTTTTTGGCCTCATAGGAGTTCCTTTTCTTTTGGCAAGCCTTTTGCGCAGATTATAATTATACGTCCTAGCATTACCTGGCGTGGCAGCAGGTTCATTCTCGTCCCCATTAGACGCCCAGCCTGTTTCAGTAACTATGACTTCCATTTTCCGAAAACCAGCATCCTCTAGAGCTGCATACGCTGCATCAATCTGAGCATCGAGCAAGTTATCATAATGAAGGTTTGTTTTATTGTCAACAATTCCTTCATTTGGCTGAAAAAGAGCATAATTTATGTCTATTTTATCTGAGTTGTACGTGTAAGCCAAAAACGGATAAGCATTTAAGCAGAACGGAGATCCGATCTTTGAGAAGAAGTCTAAAAGTGGCTTCATCAACTCAGCAACGCCATCTTTAAATACACAAAAGGACGGAGGGAACGAATCGGCAAAAACAGCCTGCGAGTGCGCGGTCGATAGCTGAACAATGTCACTTATCCCGAGCTTTTTCGTCGCATTATATACATTCTTTACAGCATTGAGAAGAGCTACCTCCAGTTCATTATCGCTACCCCCCAAAACTTCATTTCCCACAGCGATGCCAACAATGCGGGTCTCAGGAAGGAACGCCTTCACGTTATCTTTTACCCAATTTAAAGCATGATCTGCATTGGCACCCATTTCTTTTACAAGCCCGTTCGGAAGTCCGATCACCAGTTCAAGACCAGTCCCTTTAAACGCGTTAAGGACACTGGGTTCCGCATCGTAAATTCTAACATTCTTAATTTTTGCTGCTCGAAGGAGTTTAACCACTTTATCAGGTGAAGGAATGTTATCTGCAATTCTCCCATAATTAATCCCGTACGTTCCTGTGAACGCTCTTGCAGTCGGTTGAGCTAAAAAGAGAAGGTCAAAAAACACTAAGTACAAAGAAAAAGAATAAGAAAACTAGTTCAACACAAAATTATTTCTATTAACTCGGGTCTAATGTTACAAGAGATTTAACCAGCGTGTCAAGCCAGAAGAATCGACTTGATGCGATAAGTGGTCGATAAATTAAAATCAGCATAGACTTGAAGGAAACTTCTTCAGTCAATTTCTAATGGAAGCACAATAAATAAATCAAACAACAATTTGCCTATTCATCAGTTATACAGCTTAATAACCTTATACTACAGAAATATAAAACTACAGAAATCAAGTAAATACACCAATCCATTCTCATAAGCAAAGAAAAGGCAGCCAACAAATTCCACTGCAGAACGATGAAACAGAAATAGCTGAGTCCACACACACACCCCCAAATTAGAAGATCCAGTTGATATTATTACATGAACAAGTAATACTAAAGTACATAACCATATTTCATCAAATCTACTTAACTATTTACCTGTTTTCCAAACAGCAGGCTCACAAAAGAAAAAAAAAATCAAAGTGCCAATATTAAAAAGAGAACCAAAAAAACCCGAATTAAAGCAAACAAAACAGATTATCATTCCTAATCCAATACATGAAAAACTACAACAAACCCATCAAATTACTGGGATTGATTTCTCAAATGGTCACTCAACTAATAGTTCTTATCTCAGAAATTCACCTTTTCTTCTTGATTTCAATTTTCTCAACAAAGAAAGTGACTTTTTCAGATAATAACTATTAGTCGAGTGACCATCTGAGAAATGAACTCCAAATTACAATCTCCCATAACCAAACAAAGCACAAAAAAAAAAATGTGCACAAAAATGAAAACTAAGCTGTACCTTTATTTGTGAAGATCACCAATAACATAAAAGACATAGAAACAACCCAATTAAAGCAAAAAAAAAAAAAAATCATTTATAATCTAATATATGAAAAACTAAAACAATCCCATCAAATTACAGTCTTGTACAACCAAACAAAGCACAAAAAAAAGTGCTCAAAAATGAAAACTTTATGAAGTTAAGTTGTACCATTATTTGTGAAGATCAGCAATAACATAAAAGAGATAGAAACAACCCAATTAAAGCAAAACTCATTCATAATACAATAATATATATACACAACCAAACAAACAAAGCAAACAAAAATAAAACAACCCCATCAAATTACAAACTCCTACAACCAAACAAAGCACAAAAAAAGATTAAAAAAGTGGACAAAAATGAAAATTAAGTTGTACCATTATTTGTGAAGATCACCAATAATATAAAAAGGAATCTTAGAAGAATCAATCTAATCTCCATCACTTCACTGCACAACCTAAAAACAACCTTCCAAATTTTCAAGAAACACAAAAAAAGATCACTCTTTTAGCTTCATTAACCATCACCCAATACACCCTTTTAGCTTTTCTTAAACCCCACAATCATAAAAACACTAACTTTCAAAATTCTTCATTTTTTTCAAGATTCTTGATTATTATTTTTCAAGATTCTTGGTTCTTGAAAGTGGTGGCACAAGGAGGTTTCCGGTGGGGTTTACTAGTGCGTGGGTGGGTGGGTGGGCAGTGCAGTGAGTGTTTGGGGGTTTTTTGTTGTGAAATTATATTCAGACAAATAAGTGTTATGTAGTCTAAGGTTTTGAATTACATGTATTTGGATTTGAATTTTTTCTTTTAAACTTGGAAAGTGTGTGAAAATATTCTCGCTGTAAAATTACTGCAGCTAAAAGTTTGTTCCACGCGGTTTATGGCATGTATCCTGCACGGAAAGTGCTGTTTGGTTTTCTTTTTGAAGCTTGAATAAATCATTTTCCTTAAAGAGGTATTGGTTTGTATACAAATTGGGCAAAATACAAGCAATTTCTTCAAGATATAACAAAATCCAGATTATACATGGAGTGTCCTTATATTTATAGAATTTAAGAGATGACTTTTAGAATAGTCAATTTAAGACATCTTATATTACAAACTATCTAACACTTCCTAAATGTCAAGGTTTCAATTAAATTTTAAACATTAGGTTAATTTTTGCTATATAACATATACATACCATACTCATCTAAAAAATGATTTTAATTTGATTTGGTGTCCATATAATTAACTGTCTAATTTTTTTTTGTCTTATATACAAGTACGTCATGTACATAAAAAAAAGTTTTTTGTATTGAGAAACAATGACGAAATTATAGAGCTAATTATTTTATTAAATTGTTCCTCAAGCCCTACTTGCAGAATTATATTGAATATATTGTTGTTGCTGCTTCGTGATTATGAGCCTGTTTGGATGAGCTTAAAAAAAGCGCCAAACGGGCCAACTTATTTTTTTCGACTTATTTTAAGCACAAAATAACTTATAAGCTGACTAGCCAAAAAACTATTTTCAGCAACTTATAAGCTAAGCCAAACGGACTCTATGTCCAGTTTATCATCAAGATTTATAAATCATGGCTTGTGCAAAGGCTTTATGCTGAGTTGTCAAAGATAAAATGCTCAACAATAAAAAAATCCTAAGTCACTATGATAGCAAATACTAAAAGCATATTTTCTAAAAGCTATTTATTTGGATATTTTATCATATTTTTATAATATTTTATTATTATTTTTATATTATTTTGAGTTATTTATTATTGTGTCGAGGATCTATCGAAAAACAACATCTCTAACTCCCAAGATAGAAATAAGAACATCATACATCTCAAGATTCCACTTGGCGGACTTCGCTGGATATGTTTTGATTTTTGGTACTTTCAAACAAAACTTTACAATAATAATTAATGATATTATAAACAATGATTTAACTGGAGGCGCGTGGGACCATTTGATGAGTTAGTGCAACCGACGTCTTTCACCCGCTTTGCGTTACATTCTCCCTTGGAAACCAGAAGGGAATCTTCATTTCACATTTTCACTTTTCTCCAAACAGAGAGCAAAAAAATAAATAAAAAAATATTAGGGTAACAGTTTTATTTTCTTCTTCCTCGTATCTTCTTTCTTAAGGAGTGATTTCTTATAACCACAATTTTTATTAAAAAATGATCTTAAAGTAATTGTTTATGAGTTAAAGAAAAAATTGACTAATTGCAAGAAAAACTTTCTACAATGACTACAAGGTAAATTGATCATAGGTATGAATTATGAAAATGATGGTACGGATTTTGTTAAACACGAGATCTTGAAAGTATTTGCATAGCAAAAGTTTGTCTAAAATTGAGGTATAATAAGTCAAGATATTGACTCATGTATCCTTTAAAATATCATATTCTCAAATTAGATGAGGGATTTTGGGAGAGTGAACACTTTCACTTAAAAGGTGAGAAGACGAAACCATCGCGAAGAGGTGCAATGGGATGGTTGGTCCTCACACTTTGAATCAGAGACTTTAGATTTGAGTTTTAGGAAGGGATATTTTTTTTAACCAAAAGCGTATAATTTCTTTTAGCATGCTTAATTGCCTACCCAACATATTGAAATTAATTAAACACATAAATTTCAACTATTGCATGATAAGAAAAAGGACAAATGAAGTAAGAAACACTAGAAAAGAAAATGGAAGTCAAATTCAAATCAAAATATACGTGTGCCTTCTAGTCTTGGTCTTCGAAAGTCCGTGTCATTTAAGCCTAATAAGGACTTGGATCTACATAGAATCGTGTCATTTTACATAATATTTTAATTCATTTGACAGTAATATTCCTTTTTTTTTTTTTTCTTTTGACAGTTTACTTTATTAAATCCTTTTAACTTTTTATAGGATGGCAGTGCTGTCCGCCATGGCAAAGAGGACAGTCCAGTGAAGACTAAACTTTGCAATTTTAAATAAATAATAATATACTCAATATAATTTTACAAGTGGAGTCTAGAGATGTAATTTTAAAACGTTGAACAGTTAAATAGATATTCATACTTGCATGTAGTTTTATTTCGAGCCTCTACTTTATGAGATTTCATTTAGACACTTCAACCCGTTTATGTCAAGTGTTCTAAACCCTTCCAAAAATGTGTTTTCCTTATTTAGTCATATCCACGTCATTTGCCAAATTAATATTAAAATCCAAAAATAATAATGAAAGAAAGGGAAAAATAAATTTAAAATTTATCCTTAAAAAATCCCCTCCCCCACTTTTCCTCTTTCTCCCCCCTCCCTTGTCCTGGCCCCTCGTTTTCCTCTCTTCTCTTCTCTTCTCCTGAACTGTGCAAAATGATTTAAATTTATTTTTGGACTATGTGTTAATTGCTGAATATTAGTCTTAATATATAGTAGATCGTCAGTTATTTGACAGACTTTTAGGTTGGCAAGCTTCTAAAGACGGTGTGCACATGATATCTTAGGCGAATTCCACATTGAAATGGCCTGAGAGAGGAAATTAAAAAGTTTTGTAAGGCATGACTCAAATGTATATGATAGTGCTCTTTTAGGATAATACATACATGACATGGACTTGGGTTGCAACGTTGAACCTGCCTTTCTTTACCTTATTCAAAGTTACAATTATTAATTTATGAGTTCGTATAATTCTTAAGAGTTAAAAGTTCCAACCATTAGTTCAATGTTTATAAAGCCTTCAAAGTTCTAATTCAAGAAAGAAATCAGCTTGATAACTTGAATGAAAATAGAATAAGACAATTATGAAGAGTACATGAATTTTATGACCTGGTGACTGTAAGCATTAATAATTTTATTCTCTTTTGGTGTGGGGACTTGAGTTAGGAACAACCTCCATGCATGAATGTTAGCTGATGACCTTATCTTTAAATTTAAAAAAACGAAACCTATTTCTCTACCTAAAATTTTGTCTTCCAAGTGTTGGTCTCAACTTTCCAAATAAAAAGGCAAAACTTCTATTTGTTTATTGAACAATCATAGTTTTTTTTTTTTTTTTTTTTTTTTTTTTTTAAGAAAACATTGCTTAGCTCAATAAACATCCAGAACAAGGCACTGAACTTTTTCTAAAGTGTTCATTAGAAAAAAACCATTTGCAGTAAAAGAAAAAGAAGTCCAGCCTTAACAACCAAAAAAGTGAGAGTTCTAATTGAATCTTTAAACCTTTTCCTTTTCAATAAGTTTCATGATCCAATGTTCTTATGTATCGAAAAGTTGTATTGAATTTTTTGGAGAATATTCAATAACTTAAGTAAACTTTTCCTATATCCGTAGCATAATTATATTCCTACCAGAATTAATATCATTGCAGTATAACATTTTAAGATATTTTTTTAATCAGAGTTCTTGTTTTAAAAAAAGTACTATAGAATGATGTCAAATGTTGAAAAGGCTACCGATAAAGTTAAATATTTACATCAAATTAAATTTTGGAAAAGTTATGTTACACTTTTGGTGCTATATATACATATCCATTTATTTTTACCTAAAAGGTGTGTTTCTACGGAGGAAAACATTTGCTGGTTGGTTGGTCAAATAGTTAAAAAAAACATTTTCTCTAAGAAAAAAAAATTCTTTAAAAATAAAAATGATTTTTCTAGTGAGAGTAAGAAAAACAAGTTTCATAAGCGGCATTTTACGCTCATAGTCTCTTCTCCACCCCCGCTACCATTCAACCCCCCAACCCCGGGCCACCCACCAACCTGCCACCTGACCCCCTCTTGACTCCCCCTCCATCCCCCACCTCCAATCCCACTTCATCTTTAGTATTTGTCTAGATTTTGTATAAATAATTTTGGGATAATATTTTCTGCTTATTTATCAAAAAAACATTTTCCGTGGAAATATTTTCCATTCATACCAAACGCAAATTTACTCTTTATGTGAACTATTGTGACACTCTTAGAAAGAGTGTCCAAACACCAAAGATATTTTCTAGGAGTGAAGAATAAAAGAAAACAAAATGACATGATAAAAAGGGGTTAGGACATTGGAGGAACTTTTTTGTAGTCCAAAAGGAAAAAGTATGTGTCTGTACTTCTTTGGGTACTAATGCGAGTATGATAACATCGGAATTGCACTATTAAAAGTGATATCAATTCTCTCTACTTTGTGGGAGATAAATCATCGCCCTTTAAAAGAATGAAAGAAAACAAATATATTTATATGGTGGCTTTTTTCACTTTAGTGTTGGCTTGGTCTACTTTTGTATTAAGGTAACAAATATATTTTGCAGACGTCTCAACACGATTTAATTGAAATTTGAAAGAAAAAGTACGCAAGTTAAAGTCGAAGAAAGATACTTGAAAAAAGTTGTGTTTGAACATAAAAATAAAATAAAATTTTATGAATAAATTTTTTTAAAAATTCTTCAAATCTATTTTTTCAAAAGTGAAATTTTATATTTTGAATTTGAAGTAAAAATAATGGGTCATTTTAATAAATAAATAATTATTTAACATAAGCTTCAAATATTATTTTAAATTATAGAACCAAAATCTACGATCAAAAGGGTCCTTAATTGACCCGATTTTGCATAATAGGGATACCTCTTTTCTCATTACCAACAACTTCCATCCACGTAATGGAGTCTACTTTTTACATCGATCATTGATTGAACTACGTTATGTTGACATCAACCTTAGAATGATGAGAAGCTTGAAAGAGACTGGCAAATTGTATGAGTCCGCTGCTTAATTGACCTAAAAAGTGAGTTTGTGGACTAAAATAACGATAAACAAAAAGCGATAAAAGTACTTTTTGCGCACTAATTTAGTGCGCAAAAGGGGTTCATATAGATCACATCAGTTGATCATTTTCAAGTCACTCTTCACCTCCTCCATTTTTCACTCTTTCAACATACTTCACCACCCCCCTTACCCCCCCCCCCCCCCCCCACAAAAAAAAAATCATGTCTCAAAGCTCTGAAACGTCAAACTTTCCTATAGAACCCGATGTTTGTGAATGCAGTTATTATTGTAAGCTAAGAACATCAAGGATCCAAGATAATCCGGGTCGTCGTTTTTTGCATTGTAAAGTGCCCGAAGTAAGTGTTTTTACAAGTTTTTAAGGTTTAGACTTCTTTTACAATATCTACATATTTTACTTTCAAAAACTGAGTTTCTTGTAGTGTTTATAGTATATGAATGGTTGCAAACATTTTCGATGGGAAGATAGCATTTCCATGGATAAAACGATGGCGGTGAAGTTTGAAAAGCCTCTTGTTGATAAAGATATTGCGACTTCATGTATCGTTAGAGATTCCGTGAAGTTTGACTTGCAATTTAAGCTTATGGAAGCTCAAGAAAAAATTGACCTTTTGGAGGTCTTGCTAAAAGAATCCACAAAAAAAAAAAAAAAAAAAAAAAAAAAAACTCAAGGCTAACCTTAGAGATATTCAACGCGAGAAAAATGCTTTGAAAGAAAAACTGAAATTTTGGAAAATTATTTATGCTATCTTGTTGTTGTTGTTTATTATATCTATGTATTTTGTTTTTTAAGTTTATTATTTCTATGTATTTTTTTGTTATCTTTATGTATTTTGTTTTTAGTAGTTGTACGTTTTCACGTATTACGTAATCGACAACTTTTATGTACTAATTTATTTGTATTTTCTTTAAAATTGTGAATTGTTGAACTTTTTATGTATTATTAACTCCATGAAGCTTATATAAATTAATAATAGACTATAACAATCAAAGCAAATTAAAAACATACTAATTTTTTTCAAATTGATGACTTCATAATATATTAAAAATGCAAATAAACCGCATGAGTCCGAAATTTAAATGACCCAAAAATTAAGATAGTAAACCAAAATAACCCCTAATCATCATCAGAATAGAAGTCCTTAATATCGTCCTCAGAACAATATTTTGAATTTCTGAAGACATATCTTCTTTCTGTAAATGTTAGTTCTCTACCTGTTGATGATGCTTGTTCTTCGGCCAACTTTAGCATGTAAAATCTACAACGTCTTGGTAGCATTCTATTATTTTCTTTTCTAATCCTTTGTACGGCAAGCTCGCAAGAATGTGGACCTGCTCAAGGCATGGTCATTCAAAATCTTGTTGGGATTTGAGCGTTGAGATTTTTCAAGTCACGGACAAAACGTTCTGTTTCGGCATGCCGATATGCCCATTCTCGGCGTGACCCTTAATAATATTTTTGTGGATATGAATATTTCAGCTCTCGAAAATCGTCATTACGCTCTATTAAAAGGTGGGGCTTCACATCTTCTAGGATGAATTCATTGTTATCTAGCAAACTCGGTTCATCGGAATAGCTACTATGATTTGAGCTATCATTACCACTGTTATTCGAATCATTTGGAAAGAATATAGATCAATCTACATTTCTACTACTCGACATTGAATATGTTGTAGTTTAATAAAAAAATGAAAGGCTACTTATATATTTGCAAAACCCCGAGTACCCTTGGGGTCCTCCTTATGACCCTACCTACTTACTTTATTATAAAAAATTGATAATAGGATCACAGGGATTCATCTTCATCAGACATCTCACGGTCCGAATCTCACTTGGATCTGAATCTGACGTAACCTTGTTGACCATATTCTACCCTGAGGCAACATATTTTCATCCGATTGTTCTCTTCGCGAAAACGGTTAAGAGCAAAATGGAACTCTTGTGGTGTACTACGAGGCATTGACGTAGCACGACTTTTTGGACGTTTGAGTCTCAGTGCCCTCAAGTTTTGTTCTAGCATTTCAACCTCCCTAACACGCCAATTCCGCTCATTTCTCATTGTATTATTGTATTCTTGATTGTATATGTTGTTCGGGTTATTTGAGTAATAAAAATCATGCTCATCTAGTTCCTATGTCCTACCTATTGCTTCGAATATGTTTGCTTGGGTAAAACATGTAATAGAGCAATATCAGAAAATTGGTTCAAAAATGTCATAATAACTTATTTTAATGTGAATGCTAGTTGTTCGTCATTCATGATATATACTACTTCTTGATGTGACAACACCATGCTCAAATTCAGACGCTTTATATGACACACCTATATTGCGCAACATTTATATGCGCAAAATATTGAGTTTTCACATACTTGATATGACAACACCATGCTCAATTTCAGACGCTTCATGACATAATTATTTGCGCAACATTTATATGCGCAAAATATTGAGTTCATACTTGATGTGACAACACCATGCTCAATTTCAGACGCTTTATATGACACACTTATATTGCGCAACATTTATATGCGCAAAATATTGAGTTTTTGACATACTTGATGTGACAACACTATGCTCAATTTCAGACGCTTATATTGCGCAACATTTATATGCGCAAACTATTGAGTTTTGACATTTGATGTGACAACACCATGCACAATTTCAGACGCTTTATATGACACACTTATATTGCGCAAAATATTGAGTTTTCACATACTTGATGTGACAACATTATGCTCAATTTCAGACGCTTCACATGACATACTTATATTGTGCAACATTTATATGCGCAAAATATTGAGTTTTCACATACTTGATGTGACACCATGCTTAATTTCAAACGCTTTCAAACGCTCAAGTTTTTTCTATTTAATATTAATTTTGGATGGCCGAAATCCCAATTCACCAACAAGGACCGATGAACGAAAGTCCAATTCAGTGGCATTCTGACATGATTTCATATCTTGACAATCTTCAAGGTCATCCTGATGCCTTCGTCTACACCAGAGAAAATGATCCAATTCGCCATAAAATGTGAAAAGAACCAGTCGATCTTGTAAATAATGTTGTTCACATTGCAAAAGGCGTGATGTTCGAATCCAAAAAGACATTGCAAAGGACCGTCAAAATTTATAGCTACCAGGGAATGAGGGAGTTTAAGGTTGATGATTCAACCCGAAAGTTATTCAGACTGGTTTGCAGATGACAATATCAAGGTTGTCAATGGATGCTTCATGGTATTCTTAAGCATGATAGTCTGTGGATTATCATAAAATTCTACCCACGTCACACTTGTGCTATAGGAGAGAATCAAGCAGATCATTTTAATCTAGATGCAAAAATGATTGCTCAAGTGGTACTTGTCCACGTTGCCGAAACCCCAAGGTAAGCTATCCGACCAAGTTCATTATAATTTTGACATCAATTAAATTATCATATCATTGCTAAATGTTGTTTGTTTAAACATATCCTTATCCCATCAAAGATTGCATTAGAAACGTCAACGAAACATATCGTAAAACGATAGGCAAGAGAAAGGGATATCTCGGGCGTAGGCGGGCTTTTGAGATGATTTATGGTACATGGGAGGGCTCTTTCCAGCAGTTGCCGAGGTATATGGCAGTTGTACAGAAATTCAATCCTAGTACTGTTGTACATTGGAAGCTCGTTGCCGGTAATATCTTCAATTTTGTGTTTTGGACATTCAAATCATGCATTGATGGTTTTGCTCATCGCCGACCAATCATATCCATAAATGGTACGCATGTGTACAAGATATACGACATCAAGCTACTGATTACAGTAGGGATGGATGCCAATGAGTCGATATTCCCTCTTGCTTTCGCTATTGCCGCTAACGAGAGCAACGAGACAGAGAGGATGTTTTTGACACATTTGAGGCAATATGTTATTAAGGATCATATGGGCATATGCGTGCTATCTTATCGACATCATGGTATATTAAGCAATATGTTTAATTTGACGGAGTGGCAGCCTCACTTTGCTTACCATCGCTTTTGTTTAAGGCACATAAAGACAAATTTCCAAACAAAATTTAAAAACAACACACTAAACAAACTAATGTGGGCGGCTGCAACGGAATATCAAGAAAAAAAGTTTCTTATGCGGATAGAGGTGATCAAGGCAGTGAGTCCAATAGTATATAATTGGTTGAAGGATATCGAGGTTGAGAAATGGACATTACATGCGGATGGAGGTAGGAGAATGGGGGATGCTAACAACAAACAGCTCGGAGTCATTCAAGGTTTGATAAAATTTGCTCAAGGACTGCCCGTTACTACAAGGGTGAGAATGACGTTCAAGCAAGTTGTGAAGCGGTTTTCCACTATAACAAGACATGCCAAAGCCATATTAGCAGATGGTGGGAAATTGATACCAAAACATGCACAAATGTTCGAGCATCATAGGAAAATATGTGAGCTACACGGGATGGAAGAGTATAACTATGCTGAACGTGTGTATGAAGTCCGGACAGGTCATTACCAAGGACAGGGAGGAAACCTCCATACCGTTTATGAGAGAACGAGAACGTGTAGTTATGGTAAGGGGCAATCATGCCACATGTCGTGTTCTCATGCCATCAATTGTTTCGAGGCAATGGGAAAAACGGTATTGATAAAAGCTATGCGTCCACCAAACACAATATGAAGAGACCTAGTTGAGTACTAGTTCCCTTATGTAATGCAATAAGTACAGAAGACAAGATTTTACCGTGAAAAACTCTTTGCTCAAGGGATTAAAAAACACGACTTACACCAGTTGTTGACACCTAATTTTCACCTCATAAGATACGTGTTTTAATATTTTAAATTTCCCAAGTCAAAGACAGAGTGAGGGTGCATCCTTAAAAATTAAAATTCCAAAAATCCCGAGAAAACTATTTCATAAAAATTGACAATTACAAGAAAATTACGAGTTATTTACTTTCACAAATGTAATTTGAAAAGGAGATAAATATCTTGCTCCGTCTAACTCGGAAAAATTGTTAATTAAGACTACGTATGAATTACGGCTCATTTTGACCGCATTTTAACATTTTTAAAATATTGCTCGAAACTATGTCAATATTAGACTCGTTTTGAAGCTCGTGTCTTAACTTTACGAATTTTAATTTTTATTTAGCATAAATAATTAATATATTTAGCTATATATACATTTATAATATATAGTCTATTAAACAAGGAGGGGGGGGGGGGGGGGGGGGCTAATTTAAATGTTTGTAAAACTTTTGGGGGGGGGGTTCTTTTTACCACCCCGACCCTTCCACCTCTTTGAGAGGCGATTTCAGGCGAATTAAGGTTCCGTCATTGGCGGTCAACCCACAGCGATCCACGACCTTTTTGGCCAGTTTTTGTGGGGTTTTGTTCCTTATCATGAGTTCTAGTAATCTCCAGGTTCAATTTCGTTCAAATTTTATTTTTTATACCAAATCGAATAGCGTTAAGGTTTGTTACTCTAGATTTCTTTGTGTTACAATTGTAATGGGAAGGGCCTTGAGCCCTTTGCCATATTGTGCACCATAAACACTCAATGAAGGAACCTAAGGGAAAACTTCCTAAATAGATTCGTAGTTGGGTACGAATTTGGGAGATTTTATCGTGTTTTGTACTATTGTACCGTTATGAGGTGGTAATTTTGTTTGATTGATGACGAGGCATACTATCCTAATATTTTCTGATTTTATTTACATTTTTCGGGTACTATTAGTTAGATTCTTAGTTGTATTATGTGATTTGTGTGAAAATTTTGTGGGATAAGGTACAATGGTTACAAATTTGCTGAAAATCTGTTTGTCCTTAACTGAAATTCGAATTTGTTTTGTGGAATTGGGGAGAAATCTGATTTTTGGTCTTTTTTGTCCATAGGGTTGAGATTATCATTCTATAAATAGAACATGCTTGTGACATTTTAAGGGGTCTGATTTTTTATCCAAAATTCTCTCATGAACAACTAGGGTTCGATTGTTACATTGATCTTCCCATCCCACTGTTATATTACTGCTATTACCTAAAAACAAATCTACTATTATTACACTATTACATTAATATTATAGCAAAAATACTATTACTACGTTGAAAAATTCAAGAACAAACGGCTGTTTAAAAGGTTTTTAGTGTTGGAACTTGAAGGATGGTGACCTCAATCCCCCACCCCCCCCCCCCCCCCCCCCGATCTTTTGGTCGCCCCATAGAAAGGTAATACTCCTATTCCACCTTATTTACTCTACTTTAGCTTGTTTTTTATGTGTTGAAGCGTATGTTTAAAGTTTGAATCATGTTTGGTTATTTTCTATGTATAAACTGTTGAATAGCTTATTTATGTTAAGATGTTGTTATTATATAGGTTTAGTGTTGTTAGTTGATTTCGATGTTTGAAAATGGTCGGAATATGCAGAGAAGGGTCTGTTTTAGCTTGTGATTACTGTTACATTGAAATTTAAAGTATGAATATGACATGTGACTCTTGAGAGGTTCTGTGTTATGTTGAAGACTTTTTTTTTTTGAAGTGTGTTTTCCAGACTTTGCT
Organism: Lycium barbarum; assembly: GCF_019175385.1. Classification (NCBI taxonomy): domain Eukaryota; kingdom Viridiplantae; phylum Streptophyta; class Magnoliopsida; order Solanales; family Solanaceae; genus Lycium; species Lycium barbarum. The sequence continues at coordinate 13,008,555 of NC_083343.1, forward strand.
ACTGTTTTGTTAGTCTTTTAGCTTTTGTTTAAAGTTCTTGGTATGTGAAGGATAATCACCTTGGTTTTAAAACTGTGTTGGAACTAAAATGGACTGATTCCCTTTTGCTTGTTGTTGATAGTTGAAGTTAGGCTTAAACATGGCATGAGATGTTTTGAAAAGATTTAAGAGTCTTTAGGAAGCAACTGGATAAAATGATTTTCAAAATGTAGGTAGTCTGTGCCTGGGTCTGTTTGTGTATTTCTGTGAATCTCTTGTTGGTTTTAAGACTAAGGTTGGGAACTTGATGTATGTTTGATCTTAAAGTATCCTTTAAAGGCTGTTGCAAGCTTGAAAATGATTTAAAACCTGGAAATATGTCCTGTGTGATTCTGTGTTGTCATGTCTATTTTGAACTAGAAGAGATCTAAACCTCTGCTTGTCGTGTTCATGTAGAATCCATCTTCATAATTTGAGGTTGTTGCTTTCAATATTTGTCATATGAACTTGTAAAAATGGCCTTCAAACTCTTTTTAAAACTGGTATGTTGAAGACTTTTTCCTAAAAGCTGTTTGTTTGGACTTTGGAAGTTGATATGAGAACTTTGTTAGTCCTAAGAATCTCTAAAATGGACTTTAACTTCCTTGTTCTTGACTCTGTGACTTTTAAAAGATTTGGAAGAAAAATTTATTGTTTTATGGCTACTAGTTGTTTGGCTTGTACAGTGATTTGCCTTTTGAACCCTTTTGGCTATTTGAAATCTAAAAATGACTCCCTTGAACTTGCCTAGTTAGATTATGAGACTGTTAAGTTGGATACTTGTTTAAAGTAAGGGCTTAAAAGACTTGTAACTTGTCTTGTTAGTTTTTTAGAGAATCTAGATGTCTGAACATTGTGTGATTGTTGATCCTGTTCTTTCGGGGAACTTGTTAAGAGGAATAAGGAATAAGAGGTGTAAGAAAGTTGTTTTCTTGACTTGCAACTGGGATAATAGGGTCGGGGTGGCTACCATGTTGGTAGTTTTGACTTTCCTATGACTTATAGATCACTGTCCTGTCTTGTATTGGCTACTTGTTTGTAATGTTCATGTTGGTTTGTAACTTGCGACTTGTATTTTATACTTATATTGCTTACAGTTTGCTTGGTTCTCTTTGCCTAATATGATCACCTAATAGACTAAGTGTAGGGATTCTAACAACAACAACAACAACAACAACAACAACAACCCATTGAAATCGCACAACGTGGGGTCTAGGGAGGGTAGAGTGTACGCAGACCTTACTCCTACCAAGGTAGGACGACTGTTTCCGAAAGACCCTCGGCTCAATAAAAAAAGCATAAAAAGAGGTCAGATAAGGCTAAGAGATTCAAAGCGATATGGAAATGAAAGTGTAGGGATTCTAAACTAAGACTAAAGCTGCTTTAAAGGATTAAGCGTGATACTTACTTTTGTGATACACCTCCCTCCTGTCATTTGCTTGTGAAATCTGAGATTGCCTCATATGTATTCTTGTTCCCTATTTGCTTGTTTTGAAACTGAACCATGTCTGATACATTGTTAAAAAACCTAAGATAGTATCATATCCCTCTTTTAATATATTTGGAAACTCCGGAATTGCTGAGTGCTTTGTTTGAAATTCTCCCTTTGACTATGTTTGGGCTCAACTATACTTGATGAACCTACATACTTGTCCATTAGGTATTTGAACTTGCTTAAAGCTAAACTAGCCTGAAACGACTTAGAACCTTGTTGTTTGATTCGGTAACTTGCTTAAGTGAGAAATATGGATAAAACATGACCTCTATAAACTAATTTAGCTCCCTCTTGGTTTAAAATGAACTCTTTAGCTAGGCTAGTCCCTTATCTTTCCTTGTGTTGTCCATTGATTCTATTGAAAGCTAAGTAGGACCTAGTGTTGTGTGTTGCTGATCACTTATGCATCACCTTTTCTCCTGACTAATCTGATTGCTCTGCATTTCCTTTCTACTCATTACTGCTACTTTCTCCTAAGCCATCTTGACACTCATATGACCCTATAGCTTAAGCCACATTGCTTAAACTTGTTGGATGTCTGTAACACTTAGCTATTGTTTTTTTCTTGAATTGCTTGAGTCATGTCTTTAGCTACTTATTCTTAAGGATGGCTTTAGAGCTTCTAGTTTGAGTTAAAGTATTCTTTGAAGTCCTTCTGATATTGATTAAGATCACCGAATAGCATTAGTGAAATTCTGGAGACTTGTTTACCTTTAAAACTAACTAAAATTCTAGGATCAAGCTTAAAATTGAAGTGTTTGGAAGCTTTGGTGTAGCTGTGTCCCTGGGAATGAAATTTGATTAGGTCAGAGAAGTGTATATCAAGTATATGGAGGGTATGCAACAATGTTTTGCTCTCGTAGGCGTGTATATTTGAGGTATATCTTGTGTATAACATGGTTCTTACACTTAGTTGGAAATCTGGGAAAGTTGTAGTTTGGGCTTCAGATTCTGGGCTACATCTCTTCTGGTCCTTTATACCTCCTTACGTGTTACTGAACTCAGCTTTTGGATTATGCCTTAGGCCTTTCTTTTATGATATTATTTACAACTTTTGGTTATTAATATGGGCTTGGCCCAAGTCGATGTAATTAATTTTTTGGCTTTGTAATTTATTTAGTTCTTAACTATGTTGAGTAGTATACTAGTTCTTAACTATGTTGAGTAGTATACTAATATTGTGCATACCCGTTCGTATCCTTGTCCACCCAAACCCGTTGGCGGGTCCCAACGGGGCCCACTAGCGTATCTAGATCGAGTCTACCAACTTGGAGTAAAAACTGGAGCATACGTTTGGACCCGAGGAATACCCCAAATGCATAACACATTCTTATTGGCTTGGTTGACCCAGTTCCTTATCTCTTTACTTGCGAAGTTTATATTTCATATTTGAGCATCTATTTTATAAATTGGAACCCTTAAGGTTATCCCACATTTAAAGTTTCCTAAACTTGATTTTAAAACTGTACAAAACTTATTTTTGGAAACTTTAAATATAACTTGTGACATTAAATGGATTGATTTAGTATAATTTGGACTAAAAATGATCAATTCCATAAATTACGGGACTGATTTGAATATTTTTAAAACCTGTGGACTGATATAAACCTGTGGACTATGCGGACTGATTTAAAGACTTTATGGACTGTTTTGACCATCTTAAATAACTTGGACTATTTTGAACTAAAATTGGCTAAAAATCTAAAAATATAAAATATGGATAATAGTAGTATGCCAAAAATGATTTTATAAACTTAAAACTAAAAAACCTTTTTTCTAAACTCGGGTGGGCTTACGTAGTGTTCTACTTAGGTTAACGCCTTCGGATTTTAACCTAGATGTTCTAGTCCGAAACCCAAAACACCCAATTTTGGGCAAAAATTTACAACTTTTGTTTCTTGAAAGTGTAGTATTTTTACATGAATGACTAACCTTTTATTGCGGGAATCTAAAACAAAAAGTAGTTTTTATCAAAAAATAATTTATATTCACAAGGCATACTATTAGAACCTGTAGGTCAATCGTATTTTACGGATCCTTAATACCGCCGGGGGGGGGGGGGGGGGGGGCTAACACCTTCCCCGAGAGATCACCACAACCCTTACCCAAACTTTGGTACAAATTGGTTTCTTTTAAAACCCAACCGTTTTAAATGAACCCTTTCGAACTAGTTTTCCTAACTTACCTATAAGTTAGGTGGAGACTCTAAAAGTTACTGTCCATTTAGAGTACCATCTACATAGAAGTATATTTTTTTTCTTTTTTCCGGTACGATTGACAATCGTACTTCCCCGGGACACTGTCATTTTTAAATGAGGTAAGTGCAAATACGAATCGAAAAAAATACAACCCGCTACAAATGGCGACTCTACTGGGGACAATTTAAGGTTCTAACCATAAGGGTTCCAATAATTTGTGTGTTTTGTATGATATAAATTGTTTATGTGATACAAACTGCTTAAGTGTTTAAATTTTCGTAAAAACATAACTGTTATTTATGCATGCATACTCCGCCACTCCTGGCATTTATTTTACACTTTTTTTCAAGAGTGACGACGCGGGATGAGCTGCGGTCATACCCTCACTAAAAAAATGCTTTTGCTATAGTCTTTGGAGGTCTCTAAGGTCGAGTGGGCATGCAGTCATCCCACAGCCTTAGAGAGCCCACCCCCAGCTTGTCCGCTTGGGTAACATGTGTCATTTGCTTGAAAAACCACTCTAGAATAACTAGTGTAGAGAGAAACCAAATCCTTACTGATATAGCACATGTTGATCATATATCGGTTTGAGTATCTTAGACGTACCTGATTCGAACAAGATAGACACCTTATTGTGTTCAGACGGTGTAAAAACCTGAAGATATTGCATTCCACTACTTACTATTTAGAAGCATAATTGTGCCTTGTGTGAAATTATTGTTCTTAGAGGCGGGGAACTAACAAAGTTCTGTCTTGCAGATGTCTCCTAATGTGCAGTTTGATATGATTGTGGGTCCACCACCAGGTTTAGTGATGTGGTGAGAAGGTTTGACTAATGATCAGAAAAAAGAGATAAAGGGTTGCATAGGGCATCTACCTTTGTTGATGAATATGACTTGGGATTCGCGTTTGCTAGAGATTATTACTGGTTATTAGGATAATGACAGAATGGTGTTCAGATTTGGAGAAATAGAGATGACTCCCACTTTCAATGAGATTAGAGATGTCTTCAAAAGCGTAGGAAGAGCTAACAAGTCCAAAAAGAAGTTAGCTCAAAATATCTTCATCCCTTATAAACCTACCCCCAAAGAAATCAAAGACATGTTTGTTGTCAACAAAGCTGATTGGGCATAGGGACCCACTATAGCCTTTAGAAAGTTATATGGGAGGTATTTATCCAAAAAGGGGTATGACAACCACATTCTTGAGTTTTCTTCACTCCAGTCTTGGTAAGCTAACCAAACACTAGCCTTTATCACCTGTTTATTGGGAACTATGGTATTTCCACTAAATTTCTCCCTAGCTATCGACACTCGGGTTGTCTTTGTAGCCCATGCTGTTCTTAGGAGTTGTAATGAGTGGGCTTACCACATATTTTGACATTATCCCTATCATCCTGTTAGATATATACCAAGCTTTAGGAAAGTGTCGCAACCATTATTATTACTTCTAGGGTTGCAAAATTTTAGTCCAATGGTGGATATTAAACATTTAGATAGGAGTGGTTTATCTTCCCGTCGAGATCCGGCCCTGAGAAAGGATGATTTGGGAGTCACTGTTATGCCTGGTGGGGTTCAAAATAAAAAAGATGGGCTCACTTCTTTTCCAGACTAAGAGAAGAACATACTAGGTGGAGAGTAACAAATTTTCATTCCAAGACTGTTTGTGTTAAGAGTCGTAGGCGTCCCTATTTATCGCTTATGGGCATTAGAGGGATCAGACACGACGCACCATTGAGAGTACTTAGACAGTTTGGTATGAGACAGGTTATTCCAAATGTGAAAAATATGGGAGAGTTTGTACGATATTACGAAGAAGGTCATATTGAGGGTATAAAAGATGCCCAGAAAGATTGGAAGAATGTGATAAGGGAAGATAAGTTGGATAAGGATCAAACAAGCCAAGTCATGATGAAGACTATTATGAATGGCTTAGGGCTGAGCTAGCTGGTACTGCTACTGCTACTCCAGGACCGTATCTGTACAAATTTCCCATAGATAGGGAAACCGTGAATGCAATTCAGGTTAGAAGAATGAAATGACGGGTGGAAGGAAGAGAAGCGGATCATCAAGCAAAAACAGAATATGACCAAGAAATAATTAAGAGTTTAACAGACGAAGCGGATGCCTCATTGAAGAGCTTAGAATGGCTTGACACTTTTGTTAGAGGAGCCATAGATACAGGGACGTCGTTGACTGACGTTCAGAAGGGTCAGTGGATCGAAACCACATTGATGCCAGCCCATGTTGCCATTCAGACCGCCCTCCGAAGGGCCAAGAAGGCATGGACTGAGGGAGAGCAGGTTTCGATCCGAGGAGTGGACTTCTTTTGATGTTTTTCATTTATTTTGTTACATCCCGTGTTCTCATGTGTTGGAAAGCGGGTGAGTTAAATGACATTAGTAACGGACACGAGGTTATCCCCCAAGTTTATAAGTGGTTAATGTGATGGTACAGATGTATCGTAAGGATTAGAAGTTAAACAAATCGAACAAAATAAGTATCGTCAAGGTTCAAAATTTATTTGAATGGAATACGGTCCAAGCTATAATATCCCATATAATGGACCAGGGAATTGAACCGCCCAATATGAGAAAATTTACCCGAGCCCGGAGAATTCGATCATATTCAAGCATGCAAATTAAGAGCTCGATGTATAAAAGGATGAGGTCCCGAAATAATTTGGGACTTAACAAGTATGACAGCGGTGAATGGGAAAAATATTTGGTGTATGTATAAGGAGGCTATGAACTAGAGTTCTACCACATGATTATGATAATGAGTATATGATGTGTGTTGTAAGTGATCACTATTTAAGTGAATGGGGAGCAAGAAATTAATTACAAATCGTAGTGAGAGGCAAATGATTTAATTAGGAAACAAATGGGATAAGTATTAGGATTGCCGTGTCCACGTGGGACCATGGCATGTAAAGGGGGTTATATGACTAGTGCTATATAATGATCTGGTGGTTGACACCTTTTGGATAAGCATTTTTTTGGGTAATAAATGAAGTGGATGAGTGGGGTCCACCAATAGAGATATAACATGACATCATTCTTGGTGATCTCATACAATGAGCAGCCACGTTTTAGTGTAAATATATAAATAGATAGAGTCTATATATCTCTACTGACTCTTGGGATAACTCATTTTTTTTTAGGAAAGTATGTGTAGTATATTTTTTTTTTGGAGCAGCCATGTTATATATATTTTTGTGGAACAGCAATACGCACATAAGTATATGTATATACTTATATATATACAAGATTTTCTGGAGGAAAATTCATGCGGAAGAAAGTACGAAGAACTACATAAATGTAATGTCCACATCGATAACGTGATTCTAACGTTGGTTTCCTCCGGATCCTAGCAAATCGGAAAATTTCTTCGTAATGAAGTAAGGTGGAAGAAGATTGAATCTTGGCACTTAAGGTAAGAAATCCTCTCTTCTATATGTATTTGAGTTACCCAAGTCGTATCTACGTTGCTAGATGAAATAAATACGAACTTGCGAATAGAATTGTCATGTGATAGAGTTGGAGTGGTGGGCTGTTTTTCTTGTTGTAATTATATGATATAAAGCTGAGATTTGTGGTACATGATGCCCTTATCATATTGAGAATATTTTTAAGGTTAAGAATGAAACATACAAAAAGGTGCTATGGAGTATACGGATTCTAATTCGAGCTTGTCGCTCGTTATAAAGTATTATGAAGTTGTTATGGATATGCATGTTGTGGTTGAGATTTATTTGTTGTTGGGTTGTTGTGGTGATATACCGAATTGGGAGATACTAAAAATACAAGGGAGATGCTGCTCGTTTCGTTTTAGAATTAAGTTATGAATTGATATATACAATATACGTAAGCCTTCTTAAGTCATGTGCATATTATTACGATTATAGGTTTGGCATATTAATTATGGAAGTTCGTGGTTGGACTGAGTTTTTGAATGATGTGAGGTATGTAAAGCTAACCCTTCTTTCTTTTTGGCATGATCTTTATGAAACAAACAGACGACGTATATATGACTCCAAAGAAACTCTTATTCTTAGAGACACTAGGATGGCTAATGTTCTTGATTTCCAGAACCTATTTCATTATGTCTTGATACGTGTCTATGATTTCGGGCGTCCTATTTTGATATAATCCATAGTGACATTCGAAGGGTACTTGATATGATTATTGTCTTGATTTTCAAATGATAGTTCATTTTGATTAATCTATTGAGTCTCAGTTATGAATTAGTTTGCATATGGTTGCTCACTACTCTGCTCGTGCATGCCTCAATATATCTTTCACCGAGTCCCGGGCCGGGTATGTTTTCGTGCACAGTTTTACTGCATTGTTCACCGAGTCCCTCACTAGAGGGCCGGGTACAGTATATATATATATATATATATATATATATATGTGTGATTATGGCGCCAAGGATGGCATGTGATGACTTTATTCACCGAGTCCCATAATGGGCCGGGTATGATATATGATATTGATATGCATGATTTACATTTCATAAGGCCAGTGTATTAGTATTTTGAATGTCATACTTGTCTCCTGTGATCCCTACTTCAGTCATGATCCTCTTTATTGTATTTCATGCTTTATATACTCAGTACATATCTCGTACTGACCCTCTTTCTTCGGGGGGCTGTGTTTCATGCCCGCAGGTACAGATACTCGATTTGGCGATCCTCCAGCTTAGGATTTCCACTCAGCTGTCTTGAAGAGCTCTATTATCCCAGAGCCTAGAGTTTTGGTACAGATATTTGATGTATATATATGTTTGTCCAGGGGTACGGCGGGGCCCTGTCCCATCATATTTCACTATCGATACTCATAGAGGTCTGTAGACATATGTGTGGGTTGTGTATAAGTTTTGTTCAGCTGTGTCTATATGGCTTGCGTATCATATTGACATGTAGTGGCAGCCTTGTCGGCTTGCGTATCATATTATGTATTGGTTAGTTGTGACTCCTCAGGAGACAGGTTTATGATATGCGACGTTATGAATCTTTAGTTTCTTTCCTAAGTTCCATACAGTTCTTAATTTCAGTATGACTAGATCTAACAGGTACGTATAGGAAATTTTGTTAAACTATCTCAAGGTGTCCCGAGATAATTATAGGAATATGGCCGATCTTCGAAACTTGAGTAGCCTACACATTTCTGGCTTTGGGAATCAGGCCAATTGTAGTTCGACTCGATAGCCCGAAAAAGGAATATCCCTTTATGGGAATTCCTTTGGCTATTTCCGGTTGAAAATTCGAACCGGAGGCGATTTATAAAAAGGATTTATTCGTGTTGGTGCTTGAAGAGATTTTCCAATCTTTAGTGTAGAAAGCTTGACTCTCGTACACGGTTTCTAATAGGTTTCCTAAGAAAAGTTCCACGTATGCTCCGCATATTCTGAATCTAGCTTTTTGCTTCCGTCCTCAGTAGCTTCTAGCACGTATCCAAATGTCGAGTCCTGAGTGTTAGTTAATTGAAAATTTAATCTTAACGTAGTCATACCTGAGCAGCATTTTGCCATTTTGTTGATGTTGACTTGTCATCCTCCAATATTATGCCCGTCTTTTCACAAATGCTTGGTCGTTCTCTTTCTTCTTCTCTTGTAAGTGTATGCATTCGTGTATTTTTGAAAAATAAATTTTTGACTACTTCGGATAATGATCGCGACACTTTGGTCGGCTCTTTTCTTGTCATTTTTAGATGTTTTCATTTCTTAATGATAACTTCCATTGGGATCTGGGTCGGGCTATACTGCATTCTTGTGAAACCTTCACACCTCAGTCCGATTTTTGTTTTCATAAGCAGGATGCTATTAATGAAGACCATGTTTTCAAGTGCGGGGTTATTTTTGTTTCTCATGACAGCTGCTACTCCTGAAAATTTGGAATCACATCATTTTCATATATTGCGGTGACTATCGTAAATATGGTGTCGACTGCATCGTTATCCTCATACGAAATCTGCGGTATACTAGTTCGGGACTACATCACTTATAGTAAAAAATACCCAAATGCACATCAGAGTGTAGTATCATATTCCTTTCATGATAACCACTAACCTCTGTATCCAAAATTACAACATTTAATCAGAATATTCAAGTTAACGACTGCATACTCAAATGCGGGCCTTTTCTCATGACAACCGCTATCCTTGAACCAGAATTACATTAACTTGGGATAAACCGCAGTAGTGACCGCAAATCTTGATGTGGGAATCACATTCGTATTTCAACAATTGTGGACATCAACCTCGGAATTGTGCTACCTATTTTTGGCTATGTATGGACGAAGACTACAGCCCCTTCGGCATGAAGTCGTATCGCTCAAATCGTCGTTTTGAGGAATGAAGCTTACCTTGACGGCAAGACTGACACGCTCCTTTTTTGACTCCGGGGAAGAACACTCGCCCGTCGACAGGGTTCACATCTTCTAAAAGGACTAGACTCTTTCGTAGCGAATATGGCACTACAATGCCGATATCAACTCTTTGTCTTCAAATCATAGATTGTCAGGATGAAAACTGTAACCACCTTTTCGGGCCAGAATTAATTCATCTTTGCTGACATTCTATGTCGACGATCTTAAATTTGATGTCAGAATTATGTCACCTGATTCAGGCGAGGACTATGCTTACTAAATTTAAGACATCTAATCAGTCAATGTATCAAGGCAAGCCATGCAACGTCTAGGCCGAGGTCTCAATATCTTGATACAATACTGCTTAGTGGAGACCAGACTTCAGTAAATCATGATTATATCTTTTAGTAGTCTTAAAATTTTCTTTTATAAAAATCTTTGTGCACTGCAAAATGAACAAACTCGTCAGCGTAAAACAACTTTACTTAAGGAGAATTTCGTTACCCTTTTTTGTGGATACCCCTTATTATCCCTGTTTCGAACATATCTAGCAAACAAGTTAGTGTAAATATCCTTGCTTGTTTGTTCCTGCATCCACAGAAAAATTCGTGAGTTTCCTATATGGTCGACCGCTCTTCCAGCATGTGGATTTCTACCGTTCACACTTTGGCGGGAAAGAATGCTGGTTTTCCTTGAAACTATTTTGTTTTCGCAAAGAGGAAATTCTTTGGGCTATGATTTTTTTGAAAACATAGATATTTGTAGTAATAAATCTGTAGTGGTGGTATATATATATATATATATATATATATATATATATATATATATATATATATATATATATATATATTGAAAATGATATATTTTATACGCAGCCTTTTAATGTCATGACATTTATTACTCGAACAAAAATCCTCTATCACTTCTTCTTCGTCTTGCTCTTATCTTGTACTAAAATTTTAGAATCCCTTTCCAAAAATTTTCCCCAGTTTATATACATCTTTGTACAAAATCGGATTTCACCATGTCGAAAGAATTTTTGAGACCTTCTCAAAAATTCTGCCTCAGTGTAATGGTGTATTAGTTGATTCTGGATCTAATTGTGTCGAAGGAATTTTTGAGATCCTTCTCAAAACATTTGCACCAGTGTAGAAGTTCTAATCAGTTCGTTCCTTTGAACTTGTATATCAAAAGAATTTTTGAGGTCCTCTCAAAAATTCTGCCCTAGTTTGCATGTGGGGTTATTTTTTGTCTTTTTTTTGCCAAGGTATCTAGGTTTCTTAGGGTTTATTGGGAATTTTGTTTGGGATGACCGAGCTCGGAAGAGTGCCTACATATCCCGTTTCGGGAATTAGGTCGAAACGTAGTTCGGGGTAAATATATTGGAATTTTTTTTGTGAGACTGAACTCAAAGAGTGCCTACGTATCTCAAATGGGAATCAGGTCATAACGTAGTCCAGAATACATGATTTTGGATTTTTAGGTTAAAGCGAATGAGCTTGGAAAAGCGCCTACGTATTCCCTTATAAGTATAGGGAATCAGGTCCTCACGTAGTTCGTACATAAGATTTGGTTTTGGTTTTCTACTAAAAATGCAAAATTACAAGGAATGGAAATGCAATTACAAGCAAGTAAAACTAAAGCTACGAATCTCTGAAGTCGTTTTCTTTCTAAAATGTAGTATCTCTTGATGGGGTCTCAATTGATTGCTCTCATCCACACTTAACCATCCATTTCAGCGAGGATAACTGCTCCTCCGGATAATACTTTCCGCACCATATAGGACCCTTGCCAGTTTGGTGCAAACTTTCCTTTGTATTCTTCTTCATTTGGGAGTATCCGCTTGAGTACCGATTGCCCTATTTGAAAAAGTCTAGTTCTCATATGTTTGTTGAAAGCTCGCTCCATTCTTTGTTAATTCAGCTAACCGTGGCAAACGACAATCATCCTCTTTTCATCTATCAAAGCTAGTTGTTTATACCTCTTGCGAATCCATTCTGCATCGTCTAATTCAGCTTCTTGTATGATTTGAAGTGAAGGGATTTCTACTTCAACTGGTATCATCGCCTCAGTGCCATAGACCAGCAGGTATGGAGTTACTCCGGTTGAAGTTCTGGCGGTTGTGCGATATCCCAGTAATGCATATAGCAGTTGTTCATACCAGTCTTTATAGTTATCAATCATCTTTCTAAGGATCTTCTTGATGTTTTTGTTGGCAGCTTCCACAGCTCCATTCATTTGTGGTTGGTATGCGGTCGAATTTCGGTGAGTGATTTGGAATTGCGCACACATTTCTTTCATCAAGTGGCTGTTCAAATTAGCCCCATTGTCTGTTATGGTCAATTTTGGGATGCCGAATCGGCATATGATGTTTTTGTGCACAAAATCCGCTACTACCCTCTTGTTACTGATGCATAAGATGCCGCTTCCACCCACTTGGTGAAGGCGACCAAACTAAAGCGGTGCTTGTTTGATACAGTTGGCTCAATCGGTCCTATGACATCTATGCCCCAAGCAGCAAATGACCAAGGCGACGCCATAGCATTCAGTTTTGTTGGAGGGACCTTTAACAATTCTCCATGAATTTGACACTTGTGGCATTTTTGGGCGAATTTGCTATAATCATTCTCTATGTTCATCCAGTAATAACCTGTTCTTAAGATTTTCTTCACTAGTACGAACCCATTCATGTGAGACCCACAGATTCCAGCATGCACTTCTTCAATCAATCTTGTGGCTTCGACAAATTCAACACATCTAAGCAATCCCAAATCCGGAGTTCTTTTGTACAGAACATTCTTATTGACGAAAAAACCATTTGCTAACTTCCTGAAGGTCTTCTTCTGATTTATGGTGATTCCCTCAGGATATTCTCCTTTCTCCAAGTTCATTTTAATGTCGAGGTACTAAGGTTTTCCATCAATCTCTGCTTCTACAAAAGCACAGGGTGCTGAATTATGGATGTACCAACTGTCAGGGTGCTGAATCATGGATGCTATTGTCGCCAATGCATCAGCAAACTCATTTTGGGTTCTTGGTATATGTTTGAACTTGACTTCTTAGAATTGATCTGCCAGTCTTTGCACAAGTCCAACATGTGGTATGATCTTTTCATTCTTGGTGGCCCATTCTCCTCGAACCTGATGAATCAAAAATTTGAGTCACCAATTACCTGAAGATCTCGCACGTCCATGTCGAGGGCTAGACGAAGACCCATGATGCAAGCTTCTTATTCAACCATGTTGTTGGTACAATTGAAGTTTAACATAGCGGACACTAGATAATATTGGCCTGAGTCTGAAACCAAGACGGCTCCGATTCCTAACCCTTTAAAATTGACTGCTCCATCAAAGTATACTTTCCAGCCTAATTCATCTTCATTTTTTTCGCCCTCAATTGTCATCACTTCTTCATCCAGGAAGTAAGTCCACAAAGGTATGAGGTTGTCATCCACTGGACTTCCTGCTAGTAAATCTGCTAATGCTTGCCCCTTAACTGCTTTTTGTGCAACGTATTGGATGTCGAACTCACTCAATAGCATTTGCCATTTGGCTAGCTTCCCTATCGGCATAGGTTGGCGAAAGATATACCTTAGGGGGTCCATTCTTGAGATCAAATGAGTCGTGTATGCAGTCATATAATGTCTTAATTTCTGAGACACCTAAGTCAGAAAGCAAGACGTCTTTTCCACCAAGGAATATCTGGATTCACAAGGTGTGAAATTTTTACTGATGTAATAGATGGCTCTCTCTTTCTTGCCTGTTTCGTCATTTTGTGCCAACATACATCCAAAAACATTCTCTGATACTGACATATACAGTAGTAAAGGGCTTCCTAACCCTGGCGGGACCAAAACGGGTGGATTTGACAAGTATCTCTTGATTGTGTCGAAGGCTTTCTGACAATCTTCTGTCCATTTAGTCGGAGCATCTTTCTTGAGGAGTTTGAGAATTGGTTTTACAATTATTTTGGACTGAGCGATGAAGCGTCCATTATAATTCAACCTTCCTAAGAAACTCATGACCTCTTTCTTTGTCGTTGGTAGTGGGAGTTCTTGAATTGCTTTGATTTTTGTGGGATCTAACTCAATACCACGACGATTGGCTATGAATCCTAGAAACTTCCCAGGGGGCACTCCAAATGCGCATTTTGCAGGATTCACCTTCAAATCGTACTTGCAGAGCCTGTCGAAGAGTTTTTTGAAGTTCTCAAGATGATCCTCGCCCACTCGGGACTTGATGACGACGTCATCCACATATACCTTAATCTCTCTATGCATCATATCATGAAAGATGGCGGCCATCGCCCTCATGTAAGTAGCGCCGACATTCTTGAGCCCAAAAGGAATTACCCGATAATGATATACCCCCCAAGGTGTGATGAACGCCATCTTCTGAGCATCTTTCTTATCCATCAGTATTTGATGATAGCTCGCGTAACAATCCACAAAATATTGCACCTCATGTTTAGCGCAGTTGTCAATAAGTATGTGAATGTTTGGGAGTGGGAAATTATCCTTTGGGCTAGCAGGTTAAGATCACGATAGTCCACACAGATCCTTACTTTCCCATCCTTCTTTGGTACCGGGACTATGTTTGCTAACCATGTCGGGTATGGTGTCACTTCCGCCACCCCTGACTGAATCTATTTTTCTACTTCTTCTTTAATTTGGATGCTGAAATCAGACTTAGGCTGCCTGATTTTCTGTTTCACTGGCATGAATCCTTCTAGGATTGGCAACCTATGAGCGACAATGTCGGTACTTAAACCCGGCATATCGACGTATGACTAAGCGAAAACATCCTCATACTCTTTCAACAGAGTCTTCTTTCTCAATCTCTGTCAGATGTACACTTATTCTGCTTTCCCGAACCAATTCCTCATTTCCTAGATTAACTGCTTCTGTTTCTGTTTCCTCTAGATTTGGTGTCGATCTATTTTAATATTCCTCTTCGACGTCTATCAATCTTTCCGATTTAGTTATCTCTTCTTCTTGATCTTTGCTTTGTTCGTTGTTGTTTGTACTTGTTACGTAACATATCATGACATTATTTGTGGCTTCTTTACCATTACTGTAAAGAAAAATAACACGGTTATAAATCATGTAAAAGCAATTTTAATTATGTATTATATATATATTTATTTATATAGGTAAAGTAAAGCAATGTTTTCTTATTGCAAACTTTGAGGCGTTTTTCATTGAAATTTCAAAAGAGTGATACAAACTGTGGTCCTAACTCGGAGTGGAATATCAAGGCATTTCCATTATTAAAACAACACGTAATAAGGAAATGTAAAAGCATGAAAGGGCGATAAGTCGGGCTTCAAAGCCGACTTTTGCCCTTTTTTTGAAAGTGAGCATTCTTTCTACCGCAAGGTGAACGAGGTAGAAGTCCATCCACTTGACATTTTCCCTGGCTCAGCATGCCGAATCTCCAGTGCTTCAAAGCATTCTTCAATGATGGTCGTGCATTACTCTTCCCAAAACAACGTCTTTAAACCCTCTTCTGCATCTTCGCTGTTGTGACTCAATGGGCATGCTGTGAAGGATTGGTATAGATGAGGAAATGACTTTCTCATTTTAATAGGACCTCTTGGTCCAAGTTCTTCTTCTTCTTCTTCTGCCTTAGATGGCTCGTATTCTACCCCAAATCGATATTTCCCATTTTTTATATTCACCGGTTCTTTGATTCTTTGTAAGTTCCTTCCCAGACCATTCTTGGGCTCAAACCCACTTCTTATCATAGTCGTAGCAACCATTTTGTAGACCGGTGGCATAAGGATATCTTCATCATCTCCCTTGTGGTCTATCATGGCTAATTCAACGATGTGAAAAATCAGTACCAACTGGTGACCTCTCTATGATTGGTACTGAATTGTCTGGATAGTTGTGGATACTTCCTTTACCGTGAATCACGACTTCTTAATCATCCCATATAAATTTGAGAGACTGCTGCAATGAAGATGCCACGACCCCAGCGGCATGCAACCATCGTCATCCCAATAATAAGTTGTAGCTCGTTTTGATATCCATGCTAACGAACTCCACCACGAACTCTGCGAGACCCATTTGTATGTGTAGATCTATTTCTCCAATTGGGTCGCTAGTTGCGCTTTCATAAGGTTTTACATTTGTTCGACTCTGGCAGATTTTACCAATATCATATCTAAGATATTTCAAAGTCGTCACGGAGCATACATTCAACCCAGCTCCTCCATCCATCAGTGCTTGAGGGATAATCTTGTCGCGACATTTGACTGTTATGTGTAAGGACTTGTTATAGGTCTTACCCTCTCTTGGGTATTCGTCATCAGAAAATGATAGCCTATGCGCTCGTATAACATACCCTACAATCTCGGTCAATGTTTCACTTGTAGTACCGGTGGGTACTTGGACTTAATCCAAAGCTTTCATTAAGGCTAAGCGATGTTGAGACGGACTGAGTAATAATGAAATTACTGATATCCTGGCAGGAGTCTTATGCAAGTGTTCAACAATTGAATAATCCTTGACTAGCATTTGCTTCCAAAAGTTTTTAGCTTCGCTTTTAGTGATTGGCCTTTTCTGAGGATTTTCGAGACGTGGCGCTTCGAGTACAGGCTCTTTTGTAGCATAACACCTTCCAGAACTAGTCATACCCTAAACCACAGCGGTTATCTCTTTTCCTTTACTGACCATCGTTAGGTACGGTGGTTTGATTACAAAAGGTGCATTCTCAACTGGCCCTGATGTTTTGAGTACGAATGGCTCGTTCTAAATTCGAGCGACTGTTGAGAGATATTTGAGCGCGAAGGGCTCTTTCTTGGCTACAACATATGACTGGGATATCTCAGATTTCCTTGTTATGGGGCCTAACACCTCTTTTTGCTCTTGTAAGGACACCGAGGCGACAATGCTTTCCAATCCTTCAATATCTGGCCAAATGATCGCAGGGTTCTCTTCCCATTTATCACCTCTTTCTATCATGTGAATTTGATTCCCTCCATGCTTCAGGAGAGGATTTGTCTCCACATTTAGAGGTGTTGGCTCCAGGATAAGCTCATGATTGTCAATCATATCTTGTAGCTTGTGCCTTAAGTTTATGCAATATTCGGTAGTGTGGCCAACTTGGTTAGAATGATAGGCGCAAGTGAAGTCTAGCCTGTACCATCGATTCTTGGGGTTAGCAGGTTTTGGTGGAACAATGTTCATTTGACCGGCGTCCTTTAGTTTGGCAAACAGACTAGCCCTTGATTCTGGTAAAGGAGTGAATATTCTCAGAGGTTTCTTTTGGGGTGCCTCATAGTTTTCTAGTGGAGGTTGGTTTTGAAGAGTCTAATTTTGTAGAGCTTGGTTATTGGGTACTGGCATTCGATGATTTGGTCGTGAAGCTTGGTTGCTAGGTTGTGGTGTTTGGTAATTTGGTTGTGTAGCTTGGTATCCAGGTTATGCATAGCACACAAACATTGGGCTATATTGAGGTGAAGTAGTTATATAGTCGGTTGGTGGAGGCAATTAGTAGTTGTCTTGATTTTTATGGGTTATCTCTTTTCTTGGCTTTTTGGGCTAGTAGCTCTAGAAACATAAGATATATCTTCCTTCTTCTTTTTTCCCCTCGTGGCGCCAAACACACCTGCTCTATTTAATACACTGACAATCCTGCCAGTCTTGAGACCATCTTCTATGTCTTCCCTAACGGCGACTAAATCTGCAAAGGAGCTCCTTTTCATAGTTATCATTTTGTCAAAACAATCGGCTTCTTGGTACCGTATGAATGCAACTACCAGCTCAGCTTCAGTCATAGGTGGTTGCATACGCGCCGCCTCGTCTCTCCATCGATTGGCATATTCTCTGTAGGTTTCGGTCGATTTATGATGAATTTTCTCCAACGAGAAGCGATCGGGCACGTTTTCCACATTGAAGCGGAATCTTTCTATGAATGAACTTACCATCTCTTCCCATATCTTCCATCGACTGATGTCTTGTGAGATAAATCACTTCATGGCTTTTCCTGACAGACTTCGATTGAATAATCTCATGAGCAAAGCTTCATTTCCACCATTTCCGACCAACTGGTCACAAGAAGCCCTTAAGTGGGCCCTGGGATTGCCCGATCCATTAAAATGGTCGAATTTGGGAATCTTAAAACCTTCTAGTAGACCCAAGTCTGGATGTATGCACAAATCAGAGTATCTTAGCCCCTCTTTCTTTTAAGAGCCATGTTTTAGTTCAGCAATTTTCTTCCCCATCTTATTCTCGATTTTGTCTATTCTAGTCTCAAAGAACAGTTCCATGTGCTCCAGTTCTAGAGAGGAGTCAATATAGGTGACATGGTCTTGAAAAGTAACATATGGTTACATGGGGTGGATTGTAGGAATTTCCGCTACCCGAGGGGCTTGATAAGGGTTTGTGTTATGAAATGTTGTAGCGTGAGTAGGTATTTGAAAAACTAGTGTTTCATGGGAGGAATCCCCCATATGGGTCGTGTTTCTGCGCAGTGGAGTTTGAAAAGTAGCCCCAGTCTGAGTTTGTGGGAAATGGTCAGGGATTGGTAAGTCCAAATTTAGGAAAATGGGTGCAGGCCTTCTAGCCTCAATATTACTAGCATTTTCTTTTTCATCCCTCAGGCGGGCTGCTTCTTCTGTAGCTTCAGCCAATTGCCTCATTAGCAGGTTAACGGCCTCATTAGCAGGTTAACGACCTCTTCTAAAGGCATTCCAGCTATGTCAGCTATTGGGGTACCCTCGACTAAAGCAGTTATGTTCTGGTTGTTATTTGGTGGTGGAGTCTCCGGCATGTTTTCCTCTTGTGGAGGGTTTAAGGACGCAACAACAGCTTTTGATCGAGTAACTGGTGCCAGTGAATCGATCCCTGTCTATAAGAGAAAACAACTCAATAGCTCCAAAGTTAGTGTTACATTTAAGAACGAAACACAAGATATCGCGTTGTTTGCAGTTTATAGCACATAGATTCACATATTTTATTTCAACTCTTGATTGATTTACATTCCAAGGGTACTTTGGTCTTTTTGTGTCCTTCGGAATATTGATTTTTGGTAAGTGGTCTTCGTGGTTGACCTGCTTCTACCCATTCTATACTAGGGGGAATTTTTAATTTTTATTATAAAAGGAACGAGTCTTAAATAGACTGCCTATGTATCCCGCCAAAGGGAAATCAGGTCCATCCATAGTTCAAGCATTACACAAAAAAAGGTTTTTTCCTATGCTACCCGAAACATAATTTTCTACCCTGACCAGGCCTTATGTAGGCTTCCCACGTATCCCCAACGAGACATCAAGTCGGCGTGGTTCCGTTTACATAAAAAGGGAAAGGGATATTCTATCTTATTGAAAGCAGTAAAGGGATACTTATGTTTTTCTACCCAACCATGCTAAGCAGGTCTTCATCGTCTTCTTCATCTTCATCTTCTAACCTTGTCTCCCTGCGAAAATCCAAAAATGGCCTTCATTCATGAGGTGTTCCAATTTAAGCTTGAAATCCAGACATTCCTCAATGTCGTGGACAGGGCGACCATGATGAAATACGCAAACCCTTTCTCTTGAAGATCCTAGACGACCATATTAGGTTTGCGGCACTGCTTTTATCTTCTTCACACTACACAGTAGGGAATGAATCCTGATATATGACTCCTCGAATTTAGAGAAGTCACTTCTCCAGAACCTAACCCTTGATATCTTTTTTGGATTATTTTTCCTTTGGTCATGGGTCAGGAAAGAGTGGGGCCCCCATAGTTGGCTAATTCTCCCTTGGTCAATCCATTGGATCAACTTCCTTTCCAGCGCTCCACACTCATTGGTTATATGACCCGACTGGCTTCGATGGTAAAGGAATTTTCTGTAAATCATGGAATGAGCACACGGCGACAACAGATTTGGGCTTTGTGCGTACACTCCAAAACTCCCCAAAGTCTCTAAGAGTTCATGTTTGGACATTTTTACCGGCGTACCCCAATTATGCAATCTTGTGCCTTTGAGAACAATTATGTATGAAACCGGAGGTTCCTTGAGCTGAGATTTGCGTGGGTCTCCATAGACTTTCAAATTGGGGATAAGTAGTTCATTATCTTCGTAAGGTATGGGGTCAAGCCCTTCTTGTTAACTGAGTGGGACATAACTCCCAAGTGGTTCTTCAGGTGTCTTTTCCCGTTTTACCCGATTGGTAGGGTGTTGCTTAGTTAGCTCCTCAACATAAGCTAGGAAAGTTTCAGCTTCTTTCATCTTCTCATTGACCGCCTTACTGGTTTCGACAACTTCTTTTATTCTAGCAGTAGTCAGGGCAATACTATCGTCCCACTGTCGGTTTGTCTTACTTGTCACTTCTATGTTCTCATCGTCGCTGACTAAGTTGACATAAGGAGAAGTCGCACTCATGCTGTCCGGAGTCTCCATTTCCTATAAGCAAATCAACCCTTTAAAAGTGGAGCTAAATTTGGTTTTAGAGGTTGTTTTCTTGGCTTTTCTTTTGGGCAGTGTCCGGAATGTGGACCAATCAAGAGTTTTAATAATCTATATAATTTTCACGCAAAGCAATTATATTAGATATACACTTAGAAAGTATATAATTCGTTTTCCCATACCTCGTTACTCCAAGGCTACCAACGTATGAAGCAAAATTGTGCCATATGTAAAGCAAATTTATTGTTTCCCAAAAAATAAAAATTCCAATGCTTTTCATTAATAATATCTTTCCCAAGTGGGATTACAAGGTTTTAAAGTAAATATGTCACGACCCAACCCCGTGGACCATGACTAGTGCCCGAGCTGGACACCCGTTACTTTATAGTCCTCATAGAGTCAGAACTACAAATGGTCTGAATTCTCATTTAACCTGAGATATGTAAGAAGCCCAGAAACCGGGGTCCGGCCATACTTTCAAAATTTTGCGCAAAGAGAGCTGCAATTTCTATTATTCGGTAAAAATTAGGTTTGTCAAAATTCATAGCTCAAGGATAGCCTTGCCATCCTCGAACTCCGAAGGGGCAGTTGTTGACACCTCATTTTCACCTCATAAGATACGTATTTTAATTTCCCAAGTCAAAGACAGAGCGAGGGTGCACCCTTAAAAATTAAAATTTCAAATATGCCCAGAAAATCGCAAAAATTGACATTTTATTATTATTCCATAAAAATCGACAATTACAAGAAAATTATGAGTTATTTACTTTCACAAATATAATTTGAAAAGGAGATAAATATCCAGCTCCGTATAACTCGAAAAAATTGTTAATTAAGACTACGTATGAATTACGGCTCATTTAGACCGCATTTTCACATTTTTAAATATTGCTCGGAACTATGTTAATATTAGGCTTGTTTTGAAGCTCGTGTCTTAACTTTACGAGTTTTAATTTTTAGCCTAAATAATTAATATATTTAGCTATATATACATTTATAATATATAGTCTATTAAATAGGGAGGGGGATAATTTAAATGTTCTTAAAACTTTAGGTTGGGGGGGGGGGGGGTTTAAAAAAAAGGGTGGAAGTTTATTAAAAATAAACATTCCACCCCCCATTTCTTCATTTCACCACCCTGACCCTTCCACCTTTTTTAGAGGAGATTTTAGGCGAATTAGGGTTTCGCCATTGGCGGTCAACCCACGGCGATCCATGACCATTTTTGGCCAGTTTTTGTGGGGTTTTGTTCCGTATCATGAGTTCTCGTAATCTCTAGGTTCAATTTCGTTCAAATTTTATTTTTTATATCAAATTGAATCGTGTTAAGGTTTGTTACTCTAAGTGTCTTCGTGTCATGTTTGCCATGGGCAGGGCCTTGAGCCCTTTGCCATCTTGTGCACCATAAACACTCAATGAAGGAACCTAAGGGGAAACTACCTAAATAGATTCGTGGTTGGGTACGAATCTGGGGGATTTTATCTTGTTTTGTACTACTGTACCGTTATGAGGTGGTAATTTTGTTTTATTAATGACAAAGCGTACTATTCTAGCATTTATGATTTTATTTACATTTTTTCGGGTACAATTAGTTAGATTCTTAGTTATATTATGTGATTTGTGTGAAAATTTTGTTAGATAAGGTACAATGGGTACAAATTTGCTGAAAATTTGTTTGTCCTTGACTGAAATTCGAATTTATTTTGTGGAATTGGGGGGAAATATGATTTTTAGTCATTTTTGTCCCTAGGGTTGAGGTTATCATTCTATAAATAGAACAGGATTGTGACATTTTAAGGGATATAATTTTTTTATCCAAAATTCTCGCCAGGGTTCGATTATCACATTGATCCTCCCATCCCACTGTTATATTGCTACTATTACCAAAAAAAAAACTACAATTATTACACTATTACGCTAATATTATACCAAAAATACTATTACTATTTTGAAAAATTCAAGAACACGGGGTTGTTTAAAAGGTTTTTGGTGTTGGAACTTGAAGGATAGTGACCTCAATCCCCCCCAACCCCCCACCCCAATCTTTTGGTTGCCCCATAGAAAGGTAATACTCCTATTCCGCCTTATTTATTCTACTTTAGCTTGTTTTTTATGTGTTGAAGCGTATGTTTAAAGTTTGAATCATGTTTGGTTATTTTCTATGTATAAACTGTTGAATAGCTCATTTATGTTAAGATGTTCTTATTATATAGCTTTAGTGTTGTTAGTTGATTTCGATGTTTGAAAATGGTTGGAATATGCAGAGAAGGGTCTGCTTTAGCTTGTGATTACTGTTACATTGAAATTTAAAGTATGAATATGACATGTGACTCTTGAGAGGTTCTGTGTTGTGTTGAAGGGTTTTTTTTTTGAAGTGTGTTTTCCAGATTTTGCTACTGTTTCATTAGTCTTTTAGCTTTTGTTTAAAGTTCTTGGCATGTGAAGGGTAATCACCTTGGTTTTAAAACTGTGTTGGAATTAAAATGGACTGATTCCCTTTTGCTTGTTGTTGATAGTTGAAGTTAAGCTTAAAAATGGCATGAGATGTTTTGAAAAGATTTAAGAGTCTTTAGGAAGCAATTGGGTTAAATCGTTTTCAAAATGTAGGTAGTCTGTGCTTGGGTCTGTTTATGTATTTCTGTGAATCTCTTGTTGGTTTTAAGACCAAGGTTGGGAACTTGATGTATGTTTGATCTTGAAGTATCCTTTAAAGTTATTGTAAACTTGAAAATAATCTTAAAACCTGGAAATATGTCCTGTGTGATTCTGTGTTGTCTTGTCTATTTTGAACAAGAAGAGATCTAAACCTCTGCTTGTCATGTTCATGTTGAATCCATCTTCATAATCTAAGGTTGTTACTTTCAATATTTGTCATATGAACTTGTAAAAATGGCCTTCAAACTCTTTTTAAAGCTGCTATGTTGAAGACTTTTTCCTAAGAGTTGTTTGTTTGGACTTCGGATGTTGACATGAGAACTTTGTTAGTCCTGAGAGTCTCTAAAATGGACTTTAACTTCCTTGTTCTTGACTCTGTGACTTTTATAAGATTTGGAAGAGGAATTTATTGTTTTATGGCTACTAGTTGTTTGGATTGTACAGTGATTTGCCTTTTGAACCCTTTTGGCTATTTGAAATCTAAAAATGACTCCCTCGAACTTGCCTAGTTAGATTATGAGACTGTTAAGTTGGATACTTGTTTAAAGTAAGGGCTTAAAAGACTTGTAACTTGTCTTGTTAGTTTTTTAGAGAATCTAGATGTCTGAACATTTGTGTGATTTTTGATCTTGCTCTTTCTGGGAACTTATTAAGAGGAATAAGGAATAGGAGGTGTAAGAAAGTTGTTTTCTTGACTTGCAACTAGGATAATAGGGTCTGGGGGTGGCTAGCATGTTGGTAGTTTTGACTTGCTTGTGACTTATAAATCCTTGTCCTGTCTTATATGGGCTACTTGTTTGTAATGTTCATGTTGGTTTGTCACTTACGACTTGTATTTTATGTTTGTATTTCTTATAGTTTGCTTAGTTCTCGTTGCCTAATATGATCACCTAATAGACTAAGTGTAGGGATTCTAAACTAGAACTAAAGCTTCTTTAAAGGATTGAGTGTGATACTTGCTTTTGTGATACACCTCCCTTCTGTCATTTGCTTGTGAAATTTGAGATTGGCTCATATGTATTCTTGTTCCCTATTTGCTTGTTTTGAAACTGAACCATGTCTGATACATTGTTGAAAGACCTTAGATAGTATCATATCCCTCTTTTAATATCTTTAGAAACTCCTGAATTACTGAGTGCTTTGTTTGAACTTCTCCCTTTGACCATGATTGGGTTCAACTATACTTGGTGAACCTGCATACTTGTCCATTAGGTATTTGAACTTGCTTAAACCTAAAACTAGCCTAAAACAACTTAGAATCTTGTTGTTTGATTTTGTAACCCGCTTAAGTGAGAAATATGGCTAAAAAATGACCTCTACAAACTGATTTAGCTCCCTCTTGGTTTAAAATGAACTCTTTAGCCAGGCTAATCCCTTATCTTGCCTTGTGTTGTCCATTGATTCTAATGAAAGCTAAGTAGGACCTAGTGTTGTGTGTTGTTGGTCACTTGTGCATCACCTATTTCCTGACTAACCTGATTGCTTTGCATTTCCTGTTTACCCATTGCTGCTACTTTCTCCTAAGCCATCTTGACACTCATATGACCCTATAGCTTAAACCACATTACTTAGACCTGTTGGGATGTCTGTAACACTTAGCTATTGTTTTTTTTCCTTGAATTGCTTGAGTCATGTCTTTAGCTACTTATTCTTAAGGATGGCTTTAGAGCTTCTAGTTTGAGTTAAAGGATTCTTTGAAGTCCTTCTGATATTGATTAAGATCACCGAATAGCATTAGTGAAATTCTGGAGACTTATTTACCTTTAAAACTAACTAAAAGTCTAAGATCAAGCTTAAAATTGAAGTGTTTGGAAGCTTTGGTGTAGGTGTGTCCCTGGGAATAAAATTTGATTAGGTAAGAGAAGTGTATATCAAGTATATGAAGGGTATGCAACAATGTTTTGCTCTCTTAGGTGTGTATATTTGAGGTATATCTTGTGTATAACATGGTTCTTACACTTAGTTGGAAATCTGGGAAAGTTGTAGTTTGGGCCTCAGATTCTAGGTTGCATCTCTTCTGGTCCTTTAGACCTCCTTACGTGTTTTTGCACGTAGCTTTTGGATTCTGCCTTAGGCCTTTCTTTTATGATATTATTTATAGCTTTTGGTTATTAATATGGGCTTGGCCCAAGTCGATGTAATTAATTTTTCGGCTTTGTAATTTATTGAGTTCTTAGCTATGTTAAGTAGTATACTAATATTGTGCATACCCGTTTGTATCCTTGTCCACCCAAACCCGTTGGCGGGTCCCAACGGGGCCCACTAGCGTATCTAGATCGAGTCTACCAACTTGGAGTAAAAAATGGAGCATACGTTTGGACCCGAGGAATACCCCAAATGCATAACACATTCTTATTGGCTTGGTTGACCCAGTTCCTTATCTCTTTACTTGCGAATTTTATATTTCATATTTGAGCATCTATTTTATAAATTGGAACCCTTAAGGTTATCCCTCATTTAAAGTTGCCAAAACTTGATTTTAAAACTGTACAAAACTTATTTTTGGAAACTTTAAATATAACTTGTGACATTAAATGGACTGATTTAGTATAATTTGGACTAAAAATGATCAATTCCATAAATTACGGGACTGATTTGAACATTTTGAAACCTGTGGACTGATATAAACTTGTGGACTATGCGGACTGATTTAAAGACTTTATGGACTGTTTTGACCATCTTAAATAACTTGGACTATTTTGGACTAAAATTGGCTAAAAATCTAAAAAATATAAAATATGGATAATAGTAGTATGCCAAAAATGATTTTATAAAACTTAAAACTAAAAAATCTTTTTTCTAAACTCGGGTGGGCTTACGTAGTGTTCTACTTAGGTTAAAACCTTCGGTTTTAAACCTAGGTGTTCTAGTCCGAAACCCAAAACGCCCAATTTTGGGCAAAACTTTACCACTTTTGTTTCTTGAAAGTGTAGTATTTTTACATGAATGACTAAGCTTTTATTGCGGGAATCTAAAATAAAAAGCAGTTTTTATCAAAAAAAAAAAAAATTATATTCACAAGGCATACTATTAGAACCCGTAGGTCAACCGTATTTTACGGATCCTTAATACCGGGGTGCCTAACACCTTCCCCGGGGGATCACCAGAACCCTTACCCAAACTTTGGTACGGATTGGTTTCTTTTAAAACGCAACCGTTTTAAATGAAACCTTTCGAATTGATTTTCCTAACTTACCTATAAGTTAGGTGGCGACTCTAAAAAATAATGTCCATTTAGAGTACCATCCACGTAGAAGTGTATTTTTTTCTTTTTTTCCGGCACGATTGACAACTGTACTTCGCCGGGACACTTTCCTTTTTAAATGAGATAAGTGCAAATACGGATCGAAAAAAATACGACCCGCTCTACTAGTAGGATTTCAATTCCACTACACGAGCAACTTCAGGTTACAACTCTATCGTAAGCTAGGAATTAACTCTCATAATCCTTCACCTTTACAATAATGCTTATGCAACCTAGGAACTAACTCCCATAGTCCCTCAGCCTTTGCAATACTCTAATTGCAAGCACCTCCACTTCACTAACTCTAGCCAAGGAAACTAATATACCTAGACTAAAACTAATATACCTAGACTTACTCTAGCCTAGTGTACCACTCAAAAACATTCTTTGAGAATTCAACCCGTGACTAACTCTAGCCACCCACATACTAATACACTTGGACTAAATCTAGCCTAGTGTACCACTCAAGAGCTTGTAGAACCAACCTTGAGACTTTGAGACACCTACACACAGCTTCCTTTAAAGAGAAGATTAGGTTTATAATTTTAGCACAAATGACAAAACTCAACAGCTTGAGAACTTGAAGTATCTTCCTTTGTAACGAGCGAGCCCTTCAATCTATTGTAGCTTTGTCTTGGATGGTACTTGAATAACCTTGTGACGACTAAACTTTTGTGGTGAATTTAGGTTTTTTAAGACACCCTAAAAAACCTTGTAACATGTTGCTTTTATACTAGACTGCTGTGGAGTGAACAGTTGCTGCTTTACAGCTGGGTTGTTGACTGTACAGAGAGAGCAACTGGAGGACCGCTGTAGCTATTGACTGTACGAAGAGAGCAACTAGAGGATCGGGTCTCATTCTGGATCTTCATAGTTTGACAATCATCAAAACATGGAATATGACATTACCTATCATGTATCCACTTATGTGGCATCTGAATACAACGTCGAAAGTTATCTTAAAGCATCTAAAAAACCTTGTAACATGTTGCTTTTATACTAGACTGCTGTGGAGTGAACAGTTGCTGCTTTACAGCTGGGTTGTTGACTGTACAGAGAGAGCAACTGGAGGACCGCTGTAGCTATTGACTGTACGAAGAGAGCAACTAGAGGATCGGGTCTCATTCTGGATCTTCATAGTTTGACAATCATCAAAACATGGAATATGACATTACCTATCATGTATCCACTTATGTGGCATCCGAATACAACGTCGAAAGTTATCTTAAAGCATATGCCGGAGGTTTCTACCCACTTGGTGATCAATCTGATTGGCCAAATGAGACATTTTCAATGATTGCTAACAAGGAGTATATTCGTAAAATCCATGTTAATGCACGAACTCGAATTTCCAATCAAATGGATGTTCCGGATAGGACATACTTCGAAGGTGCTCGACGTGTAAGGAGTTTGGCCCTGATAAGCGCTCGTGTAACCAAGGGGTCCGTGGTGGTGCAAGTACCTCTCGTAGTGGAAGAACCTCTCATAGTGGAAGAGCCTCTCGTGGTTGAAGATTGTCTTGAATTATGAATGTATTTTAATCTTTCTTGATGTATTGGAATTGTCTTGAATTATCAATGTATTTTAGTTCTTCTGATGAATTCGAATTGTCTTGAATTATGAACGGCAAAAACGAAAAAAAAAAACAAAAAAAAAAAAAACTCTACAAAAGTATCGGCGTATCCTTAATAATGTAATGCCTCGACTAAATAATAAAGCACTTAAATCAAATTCTAATAAAATAAAACACTTAGACCTAACGGTAACAAGTTTCCAAACAAACAAAACTTACTTCAGGGCACTTTACAACCCCTGAAACGACGATTAAAATGTTTAGGTATACTTGATGTATGGAACCTACATTATTGTTTGCAGAAAAATATATCAGGTTCTATATAAAATATTGATATTCCGGCATTTTGAAACATGAATAATCTTTGGTTAAAGTATGAAAAAAATGTGAAATTTCAAAACTTTAAAATGGCTAAGTTTTATGAAAATGAAAATAATACCTTTTTGCGCACTAATTTAGTGCGCAGTATGACTTAACTGTGAAAGTTACAGTTTAGTCCTATTGCGCACTAAATTAGTGGGCAAAAGATACTTTTGACACTTTTTTTTTTGCCGTTATTTTGGTCCACAAACCCACTTTTTGGGTCATTTAAGTTGCGGACTCCAAATTGTATAGTGTACTTCTTCTTGTTTTTTTTTTTTTTAAAAAAAAGCTCATCGATATTTTCTTAGAACAAAGTCATTAGGTTTACCTTAGGGATAAGGCATCATTACCCCCCTCACCTAGTAGTTTTTTTGCTATGACACACCTTACCTAATTTTTGGTCCTATCTCCCCCCTAAACTATTTAAAACCGTAATATTTTACCCCCTAAACGCTGATGGAGTGACATACACTCTCCTTGCCACATGTGCATTTATTTATTTTCTTTTTTAAAAAAAAAAATCAGCTTACGTGTCAATTTTTAAGAATAAAAAAATAAAAAACTGATTTTTCTTTTAATTTTTTTTTAAAAAAAAAAACTGAAAACGCGAATTAAAAAACTGATTTTTCTTTTAAAAAATTTATTTTTAAAACCCGTTTTTAAAAAAAAAAAAAAAAAAAAACTAAAAACGCGAATTAAAAACTGATTTTTCTTTGAAAATTTTATTTTAAAACCCATTTTAAAAAAAAAAATGAAAACGCGAATTAAAAAACTGATTTTTCTTTTAAAAAATTTATTTTTAAAACCTGTTTTTAAAAAAAAAAAAAAACTGAAAACGCGAATTAAAAAACTGAATTTTCTTTAAAAAAATAAATTTAAAACCCTTTTTAAAAAAAAAAAATTGAAATTTTGATTTTTTTAAAAAAACAAAACTGAAAACATCAATTTTTTTTAAAATATGGAAAAATGGATTTGTTAAAAATATGGAAAGCTTGATTATTTTTTTAAAAATGTCTTAAAAGATCTTGATTTTCATGATTTCATTTTCTTAGGACACTTTTATTTTTCAAATAAAATTCGGAAAAGTGTTTTTCTTGTCAAAATTTGAAAAAAAAAAAACTGATTTTTTATAAAATTTTGAAAAAATTAATTATTTTTTTAAAATGTGGAAAACTAGATTTATATTCATATTTTAAGAAAATACAGATTTTTAAGAAAAAAATTAAGTTTTCCCGTTTTTTATGTTTCTCACTCTCTCAAGGAGAGTGAACACACTCTCCTTGCCATGTCAGCGTTTAGGGGGGTGATAGGACCAAAAATTAGATAAGGTGTGTCGTAGCAAAAAAGCTACTAAGTGAGGGGGGTAATGATGCCTTATCCCTTTACCTTAAGATAGATTAAGATAGTGTTTGGATAAGATAAAAAAGTGCGTTTGCGCACTTATTCTTAAGCCAAAAACCATAAAATAAAATTTTTAACGTATGGCTTTTAACTTATAAATCATAAGTTACATCCAAACAGGCATTAAGTACATGCCAATGAAATTAATTAGAGTGTTTTGGAAGGTGAACTGATCGGAAATCAAAGAACCTCGCATTCTGGGTTTTAAGTTAGCATGTGGAAGTATTATGAACACATCATTGTTTTTTGGTAATGTTTTAATTCAAAACTATCAAACATACAAAAATTGCAACTATATATGTATATATAAACCTCAATCATGAGTTCATAATTGGGTTGGTGGCCAAATGAGTTTTAGAATGTTTAGTTTCAGAATTTGTCCATTGTTATTTCATATTTTTTCAGTAGTGAATTATTTTAGAAAAAAATTCCGATATATACAAAATTAGACCCATAATAACTTCGATTGTACCAAACAACTTTAGTGTACTAGTATCCTTGTTTAAACAAAGGCCAAAGTCATAAACAACCCCCTAAACTTATCCACAGATTCCTCATGGCCACCTAAATTTAAGCTTGTTCCAATTTGACACATACACTACTAAAATTTATACCTATTAAACACTTTTGCTGACATGGCAAAAAACGCGTTCTTCACTCTCTTTAAGCACGTAAAACAACTCCAATTTTGTTTTCCAGCTTATACACCTAATTAATAGATAATATAACCTAAATAATCAAAAAAGAAAAAGAAAACAATTAACTAAAAGAAAAAAGAGGAAGACAACCGTTTCCCATCCCCCATTCCCTTGATCTCTCTCTCTCTCTGCAATTCTTCTCCTTCTCTCTTCTTTTTTTAAAATTTCTTTGTATTGAAAAAGTAATCAGATTTAGATCTCAAAAAAAAAATCCGGCAATGCTCCATTTTTTCCGGCAAGATTGATACGCATTGCTCCTCGTAACTGTGGGAAATGGGATAGGAAGAAGATGAAATGGGGTCGGCAATGGGTGGAGTTGCACCGGCGCTGGTGGAGAGGGAGTGGGGTTCGATGGAGGAGAAGAAGGGCCCCCGGGGGGTGTGTTTGGGTTAATTAAAAAAAAAAAGTTTTTTTTTCTCTTTCTTGAAATGTCTTTTTTGAATTATTTAAATAGAGTTACTTTTTTTTTAATTATTTGAATCCAAATGCTTCGTGTCCTCATTTAATACGTCGTTTTGCCACATCATCCGCGAGTGGCCTACACACACTTCATCTTTTGCACTGATTATGAAAAAGGTGCTTAGGTGGTACAAATCCAGAATAATATAAGTGTCAAATTGAAACAAGCTTAGGTTTAGGTGGTCATGAGGTCTGTGGACAAGTTTAGGGTTGTCTATGACTTTGGCCTCAAACAAATTGTAATGTGGTCTTATTTTGAAATAAAATATTATGCTTGGAGCCAAAGTTTGCTTGTATGGATGAGAAATTTTTTATTATTTTTCATTTTTTTTTCCATAACTTGGAGGCCAAGTTTGGCCCTTATAAAAGGAAAACAGTTGTCTCCATTTGAAGACACACCAAAACAATTCAAGAGCTTCTCATCTCTTAGCTTTGTCTTCTTCTTCCTCCCTCTTTATTTAGAATATTATTGTAAGAGAGTTATGTGTTGGGAAACACTTGTGTGAACTCTTCTTTGGAGTGATCTTGTGAGGTTATTCTCTTGGGATACTTTTGGGATAATTAGAGTATTTACTCTAATTTTGTACTCTCTATTGTACTCTTGTTGATATAGTGAAATTGCTCATCTCCGCTTGTGGACGTAGGTCACACTAATCGAATCACGTTAAATTTGTGCCTCATTTATTTTCTTTACTTGCTATTGTTATCAACTAACTATTGTTTTTGTTATTGTCATTATAATATTGTTTGGCTAAATTTCTCATTATCCGGGTTACCGATCCTAACACAAATCAACAATTTTTCCAACCTGGCTTTTGTTATGCGGTTACTAGGAATGATATTGAAGGATCAAAAACAGGCTCTGTAACATCAGCAGATGCATTTGACAAATGGACAACCTTAACAGTTACTCCCTCCCTTTTCATAAAGTGGTTTTTTTAATCTTATGCACACTCCTTAAGAAAGTGCTCAGTCCTAAAAATTAGTGGTGTTTTGACTAACCGACCCCTAATTAAATGCCTAGAAAAAGAAAAGCTACTTAATGACTCTTCATTATGTAAATAAAGGTAATTTCGGAAGAATAAAATCAATTTCTTCTTGAGATCCTAAAGCACCGCTTATTTTGAAACAAAATGAAAAACCTAAAGCACCATTTAGTTAGAAACGGAGTGAGTACCTAATATTAAGAGAATTTGGTCCCAACCAATTTTATACATGGGCTTTCACCTTTGATTTTCTTTGAATCAACAATGTATATGCGCATGAGATGTAACTAGATTATAATTTCTTCATATAATACAAAGTGCACGGTTCGAAACTCAGATCAGTAATGCATGCCCCTCAACTTTCTCCACTTAAATATCAAATTTTGTTCGCGACAGAATGACCCGGGCCCTAAGAAATGCATAGGAAAGAAGACCATATTAACACCCAAAAGAGTGATCCAAAAATGGTTCGGGTCATGTCCAACCACACGCTGCGTTTTACTAGGAACGAATCTACAGGGCTATCACCTTCTTTGGCCAGTTCAAACTCGTAATGTACGCCAAACCCACACACCATGCATGCTGCGCTCTTAGCATGAGTAAATCTTGCTGTCATTATTTTGTGTTGGTGGAGAGATGAAACAAGTTGTTACGGCATTTGCTGCAGATTTTTGCTACAATTCCAGGACATCCAACTCACACTTGAGGTTTCATCATGGCAAGAGAGGAATAACTTGTACTGATCTGCATTAGACTCTTTAACTGGCAAACCAGATAAACAAGAGGAAATAAAACCAGAAAATTAAACCAAAGAAGAAGCGAACCACAAAATACTACTGAGAAACTATCAAAATACAGATCAATTCCACTGGCTACCACAAGGTCATATGAACATAAACCTGCAATTTTTATAGAAGAAACAAGGAGACATGAAACTGCTAAGAGTCGACACTAACTGAACATGGACTTATTACAAGCTTAAGTTACTGAGTTCTGTCACAACATGCTACATGGATTTCAGCAACCTACAAATTCCGTCCACTGAAGGTCTAACCTATGATGTAAGGTTGTAATGGTACAAGTATCTATTTTCAGTTATAAATTCTTCCAGAGGACCAAGACTGCAATTTTAAGACCTAAATCTACGATATTACGTACAGATATCTCGTGAACAATCAGAGTATCTACCATTGACAACAACTACTACAGTCACTAAAGAAAAGAAACAAGAGTAAAAGGTCAGAGAGAGAATGGCTCCATGTCGCTACTCAAGGGTTGGCCTCATCAGCCTCGTCTCCGTTGTCAATTGCTTCTTCCTCCACCTTCTTGCTTATGTCGCTGTTCATCAACGCATTTTCATCTCTCTGTTCTTGTTCTGGTTGCTTCTTCTCCTCAGCAACGCCAGGATCTTCTTTCTCTGTTTCAGTAGGTTTTTGTTCCACTTTTTCCTGAACCTCATCCTTAGTAGCTTCAGGAACATCAGCTTCTTTCTCAAGAGGGACCTCTTTCACCAGCGATGCCTCTTCAACATTATCTGCCATTTTGACATCTTTGTCAACCTCAGCCACTTCTGCTTGGCCTTCACTTTGGTTCTCCTTCACAGCATCAACATAAGAAGAATGCATTTCATCTTTCTTCTCAGCAGCATGATCTGCCATTTTGACATCTTTCTCAACCTCAGCCTCTTTGGAAGGACCACCATCTGCTTTCCCATCTTCAGTTTGGCATTCACTTTTCTTTTCAGCTTCGTTCTCCTTCACAACCTCAACATCAGCAGAACGCGTTTCATCTTTCTTCTTTTCATCTTTTC
Source organism: Lycium barbarum (assembly GCF_019175385.1). Taxonomy (NCBI): domain Eukaryota; kingdom Viridiplantae; phylum Streptophyta; class Magnoliopsida; order Solanales; family Solanaceae; genus Lycium; species Lycium barbarum. The sequence continues at coordinate 13,042,219 of NC_083343.1, forward strand.
CCTCATCATGTTTCTGTTTGACCTCCTTCTCAGCTTCCATAGCCACAGTATCCTTTTCATGTTTTTCAGCTTCTGGCATGTCAACATCTTTTTCATCCTTAGCTTCCTCAGTTTCTTCTTTGTCTTTCACATCCTTCTTAGAAGCTGAAGATTTTCTGCTTCGTTTCGTCGGAGGCCCACTTTCTGCTGCCTTTGCCTTTCCACTGATCCTTGTGGATCTTCGTGGAGTTTCACCACTTCCCCAGTCAAACTCCGTGATTGCCGGACCACCAGGGTGTGACTTCAGGTACTGCAGCAACTGCCTCCTTGTAGTGATCTCCTCCCCTGTTGGTGCAGTAAATACAATCTCATTTTTCTTTGGAGTCCCTCCTGTCTTCGGCAGAAACTGAAAAACAAAAAACAGAAAATATGGCCATTAGCTTTTGAAAAATCTCGATCATTCTCCTTTAATATTCCTCATCTTTTATTTGGCTGTTAAAATGAACATGGAAAGGTAAAAGAACAAAAACTCAAAAAGACGAGAAACTACTTGAAAGATGGAAAAGGAAATCAAAAGCAAAGTTCAGAAAGAAAGGAAGATACTTCACAACATCGAGAAGATAATGATGAATTTTCATAAGCAAGTAAAATAGAACTGTATGGCTAAGCTTATATCCACCATGTTCCAACTGTTTTTAGTACAGAATTTGGAACACGCACAATCCCGTTAACAGTTCAGTAATAAAAAATCAATCAGAGTGCAATTGTTTCCCACGAGTAGCTTTTCCTGATCAAATGGGATTCTGAAGAGTTCCAAATTGTATTTATCAACTTAATCCCCAAAACAAAGTAACGCTACAGACTAATAGCACACACTGTAGATATATAAGCGATATCCATTTAACAAAGAAACAGCAAAAAAGCTTCCCGAAATCTCCAATAATACATTATTGTCTATGGCATATATAATGACAACACGAAGAATGGATCTGTTAAGAAAATGTAAAACCAATAGCTTGTTTTCCTTCTTTGAAATGGTGGTGTCTGAGTCAGCTTGTGTGTACCTCGACTATTCCACCGGTACCTCCTATATCCTTCCAACGCCGGTACCGGGTAACTTTGCCCACCAAAGCATAGGCAGCTGTGAAGAAATTACTTAGTATTTCATGTCTCGGCTGGGATATAAAACCTGGTCTCTCTAAGGTTTGCACCCACTTTATTGACCACTAGGCCATACCCTCGGGTGCAAACCAAAGCAGTAACCTAGTACTACAATAAACACAAGGTTTACAAATGAGACAGCTCTGCCAAAACTGCTGGTCATAAAACCTTCCATGTGAACAGCTGGCCAGTGAAATAAGCATTAAGGCGAGTAGAACTTTTTATGGAAAAACAAAAAAGAGGGGATGGTGGTTAGTATAAACAACGAAGTCAATAAATTGCATTACTTCCTGCTCAAGAATGACGACAAAACCACTAGCTCCTTTTCATTGCTCTCAGGCATGATTTTTTTTGTTTTGTTGGGTGTTGGTGGGGGGGGGGGGGGGGGGGGGGTAGTATAAACAACCTGCTGGTCATAAAACCTTCCATGTGAACAGATGGCCAGTGAAATAAGCATTAAGGCGAGTAGAACTTTTTATGGAAAAACAAAAAAGAGGGGGTGGTGGTTGGTATAAACAACGAAGTCAATAAAATGCATTACGATCTACCCAAGAGTGACGACAAAACCACTAGCTCCTTTTTATTGCTCTAGGACGTCATTTGGGTGGGGGTTGGTATAAACAACCAAGTCAATAATTGCATTACGATCTACTCAAGAATAACGACAAGACCACTAGCTCCTTTTCATTGCTCACAGGCATCATACAAGTTGCACCATATAGTTAGAATCTCCTATGGCTTGTCTAGTGAAAGGACACAATGTTGTTTTCATTTGCTTAGAAGTCGGAGGAATTACGAGGGTCTATCGGACACAGCTCTACCTCCCAGACCCCACTTTGTGGGATTACACCGGGTATGTTGTAGTTGTTGTTGTAGATGTTGGAGGATTTACAGGGGAAGTTGTTACTATTTTTAGGAAGAAAGCATTATTTTGTGCCACCACCTAAGTGGAACTACGACATTTAATTGAATCTGATCAATAAGATATTTCAATAAACTAGTAAAGGAATAACAACTTCACCCTACAACTGCATAAATATATTATCCGTAAAACTAAATCCACAGAAAGTCACCAAGAGGATGCTACCCACACACACAGTTCATAGGGTTGACTACACAGACTAATAAGATTATCGTAAAATGTAAAATAAATGGGTTGAACATATTCTAGAAATCTTATCAATAAGCATAAATAAGTGATGCTATGATCATTAATGGGCAAAATAGGAGCCAAGGTATTGAATGAGAGAACGGATCGCTTACTACAAATCGGTCTCAGATTCCGAAAATGCCTTCATACAAGGGAGCTTCATTAAGAGAAATGCCTCCATACAAGGAACGCAAATCATAGATATCTCATTCATTGCAAGAATGTTAGGACCAAGATGGGGCCACAAGGAGGCAGGAGTTATGTGCAAATTAGACCTAAAAAGGGCATTGACCGTGTTAACTGGTCTTTCCTTTTCGGTAGGATGAATGTATGGTTTTACTATAATTTTATCGAACCAGACTTCGGGTTTTGTTATTAGGTAGATTAAATGAACTAAATTCTGCACCTCTTCTGTCAGTTACTCCATCATGATCAAAGTAGGGATGATATGGGAAACAATGTGAGCTGTTTCTGGGTAGCATATAAATCTAGCTGAAAAGGAACATGATTTATAGGACACGATAAATGTCTGTTGTTTAAGTGATAACAGAATTTAATGGGAACATGATGATTTATAGAAAAGGGTAATCAATGCTAAATATGACACAAAAAAGTCCATGACGGATCAAGTCTATAATTCATCTCATGATGTAGCTTTATGGAAGAATATCAAAGATGCTATGGGTGGATTTCAAAATCTAGCAGAACTGGAGGTTGGTGATAGGAAGGAAATAAAAATGTGGCGAAATGCATGGATATAAGACAGTCTTTAAATGATGTTATCCTGACTTACACTGCATAGTTACAGAAAATGGGACTACTACTGATAATTGCAAGATAGGTGACATATGGGAGGTCAAATTCAGGAAAAATTCTATGACCAGGAAGCAGATATAGTAGCTCAGTTTCTTGGTGAAAAGGGTATTAGAAAGCATGGATGCATTTCTTTAAGATCTTCCTAATAACTTTCGGTTGATTCTGGAAAAAAGCAATTAATAGCCTTGGAGAATTTATGGAAAAACAAGGCACCTTTATAAGTGGTGTGCTTCACTTAAATTGCTATGCATACAGCATATATTACTCATAGAAGCTTCAAAGAAAGGGAGTATCATGACCTGCAACAAATGTCATATGTGTGATAAAACAGCGGAAAACTTAAATCACCTGTTGCTGCATTAATACCTAGCTTGGAAGTTTTAGCTGCAAGTCCATAAGCCTCATTCAATGTGCATGGGATGGACAGTGTGGACGGAAAGGAACCCCGGATAGCATTTAATTGAATAAAACTTTGATGTTTGCAATCTTTTTTTTTTATTAAGCACCGGGTGTCCGGGTCTCTTTGAGCCCCGACTAATCCCGGGGGTGCACAGGCCCTCGGCAAGGAGTTTCCTGCAAGTGCACCACGGTTAATTCAGGGTTTTACCCCAGTCCGATGGCCCTCAGAAATTGTTTGCACCCAGTGGGTTTCGAACTTGAGACCTTGAAAGGGAGCACCCCAAGGCTCAAGCCAATTACCACCAGGCCAACCCCTGAGGGTTTGATGTTTGCAATCTTTAACTGCATGAAATTATAGAATGATCTATGCATGCTTTATTTTTTGGGAGTTGGGGTCCTATGGATGAAAGGATTAAAAAGAAAAATAATTGTGAAACAAAGGCTATAGGATAGATTACGGATGGGTGAAAAAGAAGATATAAAAGAAAGAAAAGGATTCTCGGTAGGATGTACGCAGACCTTACCCCTTACCTTTGTGGGGTAGTGAGGTTGTTTCTGATAGGCCATAAGCATGACGACGCGTTACCAAAAGAAGCTATAAAGAAAAAGTAAAGTACAGCCAAGTAGCACAATAGACGGCCCATGAAGCAACAGGTACCAAAAAACGAAGTAATAAACAGAGTAAAACATGCTATGCAAGTACTACATACTAATTATTACTAATAAGGAGGAAGGAGAAGAGCCCCTGCTACCTACTAAAGGTACTACAACACCCGACTACCTACTAACCTTCTACCCTAACCCTCGACCTCCAAACCTTTTTATCTAAGGTCATGTCCTCAGTAAATTAGAGGTGTGCCATGTCCTACCGAATCACCTCCCCCAGTTCTTCTTCAACCTACCTCTACCTCTCACAATAGCCAACCTCTCACACCTCCTCACTAGAGCATCGGTGGCCCTCTTCTTCACACGCCCGAACCATCTCAGTATCGCTTCCCTCATCTTGTCCTCCACGATGATCGCTCCTACCTTGTCCCGTATAGCTTCGTTCCTAATTATATCTCTCATAGTATGTCCACACATCCATATAAGCATCGTCATCTTCTGAACATGACCTTTCTTGACTGGCCAATACTCTATAGTCTATCCCATACAACAATATAGGTCTAACCACCGCTCTATTGAGCTTACCCTTAAGCCTTGGTGGCACATTCTTATCACACAGAACTCCGAAAACGAGCCTCTTTTTCTTCAATCTCCCTGTTGCCTTGTATTATGAACCCAAGATACTTGCAACTTCCTCTTTTGACCATAGCTTGTGTATCAATCTTCATTTCCACCTACGCCTCATGCACAATGTCACTGAACTTGCACTCTAAGTTGCGCGGACTCTCCGTTTTTGGTGCCGATCCCGTCTCGACACGGGTCGGGAGCGGGATACATCCGGAATACAGTTAACCAAGTTTGAATACTTTGACCGGAGTCCATCGACAAATTCGGGGGAAAATTGAGATTTTGATTTCTCAAAATTAAAGATAAAACAGATTTAAGATAAGGGAACTGACATACCTTCAATATTATAGTACTTTTGTCTCATTTTTGCTGCTTTGTGTTTCAGAGAATATACATGTAAATTTTCCATAAAATATCTCTCAACATTCATAGCTCTACTTTTGTACTTCTGAATTTTCTTAGCCGAATCCCCGCATCCGGATCCGCACCCCTGAATCTTAAAATTTAGATTTTGCCGAATCCTTCTTTTGTGTCTTTCTTCATTAAACCGGTACTTTATTTGTGTTTTGTGCTAAAAACCTACATTAGTGCAGACTCTTCATAATCCTTGCCGCACCCGTGTCAACACCAAATGGGTGTGAGTGTGGGTGTGGGATCCATGCCGAATTTGTTCAACTCATCTTGAGTACTTTGACTACATCTATGGCCGAGAAGTATAGATTGATTGAGTATTTGATTTGATTTTGTAGGTTCACGTTATATATATATATATATATATATATATATATATATATATATATATATATAGAGAGAGAGAGAGAGAGAGAGAGTATGAGAATTCTATGCTATTTCACGAGATATGTTACAAATAAAATATTAGGTGTTTATAAATAATTAAATTATATTAGCTTTAGTTCAATAGTACCTTTTATTAATCGAAATATATACTTTGAATGTCATAAATACATCATATTGGCCGTATCCCAACACTCGTATCCGCACTCGGATCCATACCAACAAATCCTAAGATTTATGTGATGAAAAGTCCGACCTCTAGATCCACACCCATATCAAGCACCCGCTCCCAAGTCCGAGCAACATAGCTTAAAACCCCAAAAGAGCCTGGCGCTTCATTTCACTTTTCACCCATAATAACACTGATCTTATGGGTGTGTCATCAAAAGGATCTAGTGAGAATCCTTAAGAGTTCATCCGCTACTTTTTTCGGTCTTTTCATTTCTTTGGGATTTTCAATCATGGTGGTACTTGCACCACTCAGCCTGAACTGATCCATCAAGTACTTGCTACCTCCTAACCGCAGATGTACTGGGTAATTTTACCAACACGTATGATTTGATCCTTGGTTTTCAAGATTGTCACTCTTAGCTTTTGACCAACCGTACTTGAGAAACCACACCCTTACACAAAAAAGAAAAAGAACCATAATGAATGAGAGGGACAAGATTTAACACTAGATTTATTCCTAGAAGCATTACAAGCATTCAAGTTAGAAGTCCTTTTGGTGTAGGAAATTTTTTAAGATTCTAATACCATTTTTAGCCGTCCATTAGCAAGAGTTCATTAATTGATAATCCCAATCTATTGTGGTTTGTAGTGTTTCTTCATTTGCGTCTTTCTTCATTAAAGCCGCGCTTTATTTGTGTTTCCTGCTTAAAACCCCAAAAGAACTTAGCGTTTTTTTGCACTTTTTACCTATAATAACACTGATCTTACGGGTGTTCTATCAAACGGATCTAGGTGAGAATCTTTATCTGCTACTTTTTTCAGTCTTTACATTTCTTTGGGTTTTTCGATGATGGTACCTGCACTAGTCAGGAGCATTCGCTCCTGAACTAATTCATCAAGTACTTGCTACCTCCTAATTGCAGATGTATTAGGTAACTTTACCAACACTTTTTTTTATGACAAGGGAACCCGCAGCCGCTACCCTTGGGGTGCGCACAGGATAAACCCCGGTCCGGTGCAATAGCCCGCAAACCACACAGGAGAGATAATCCAAGCTCGACCCAGATGGAAAATGCCTTATTGTCGTGGGCAAGGGTTTTCAACCTGAGGAAGTCCCATGCTCAAGATTCGATTCTTGGTTTTCAAGGTTGTCACTCCAGCTTTTGCAAGGATTTTCGAATGTTAATCATTGTTCTCAAGCCTTAGCGAAAGTCTCTTTCATCTGACTTCTCATTTCCTCTTTTCCTTTTCTTTTGGGTTGGGTTTGGTTTGTGCGTGGTTGGGGGGGTGGGGGGCGGGGGGGCGCAAAAGGAAATTTACAGTTCGAGCTCAAGAAAGAGAGACATACCAAATTCATGCAGCTCCAAATATCTACAGCAACGAAGCCTTCATAGTACATAAACTATAAACTTAAAAGAATATTCACAGATGGAGAAGGATACTTCCGGAAGTAAATTGGTAGGAATCCAGAAAACACTAAATCCCTAACCCAAGATCTCATGAATCAACTCCGTATCACCACAAAGAACTTGAAGTGTCTCTTTTCTCTTTGAAGGCATGAAATTACAGAGAACAAGAAAACAACACCTCTACAAGAAGGCGACAATGCAAAACTAATAGAGGCTAAACTGGAGTGGATGAATCTGTTGACCATCAACGGATCACAATTCGAATTGCTTCTCCACCTCCTGAATTTAGTTACGGAAAATACAAGTCATCAGAACACAAGGGAGAACGGAACTCAATATACTGGAAACCGGTGTAAAGTTCGAGAGGTCCTCCTGCCTTGAATATTTTCATGGAACAGCCGAAGGAATCAGAGTACGAGAATTTTCTTTCAGTGTCTGTCTGCAATTTCTGTATCCCAGTCTTGACATTATCAAATTGCTCCAGCAGCCGGGCCAAATGTAGTCTTTTGGTCGAGAGATATCATCTTCCCTTCATGTGCATCAGTAGTTTTGTTCATCCGAATTCTGAACGACCCAAGTCGGGCTATTGTATAGATTGCTCGCCTAAGAAGCTCGGCCAAAAACAATCATAACAGGCACCAAAACCCTCATTTTTTGGCAGGTTCTTGGTGAACTCAGCTGCTTATCCTTAACCCAACTGTATCCTCACCTCGATCACATTGATGGGTGCTTCTAATATGCCTGCCACCTGTGTTATTGATTTCATGCTTGCCTATCTTGATTCTCTGCTGGTCATGAGGAAGCCTGAAACAACCCAAATAATTGGACCGGGTTCAGAGTTGTTTAGGGAGTTCAACCAGCTGAATTGCACTTTAAATGGCTCTTTAGATATCACATTGTGAATCATAGCATTATAGCGCGGCATGCCATCATCGTCGTCATAAGCAAGCCTGAACTTGATGATCATCAAAAGATTTTTCTGTCCTATCCTTGTCAAAATTATGGAAGTCAGGATCAGGAACAGTCATTGACTTCTGGTTCTAAATCAACTGGAGCACTAAAGACAGAAGACTTTTTCTGCTCGCATAATATTTTGGAATCCACCACTGCATCGCTAGCAGGTCTATCCCTTCTCAGATCATTTAGAAGAAGCAAACTGCTCCTCAGTTATCACAAATGATCTCAGAAGGGATAAAACTGCTAATGATGCAGTGGTGGCTTCCAAAATATTATGCAAAAAGAAAAAGTCTTCTGCCTTTAGTGCTCCAGTTGATTTAGAACCAGAAGTCAATGACTGTTCCGGATCCTGACTTCCACAATTTCGACAAGGATAGAACAGAAAAATCTTTTGATGATCATCAAGTCTGGGCTGCTTATGACGATGATGATGGCATGCCGCGCTATTATGCTATGATTCACAATGTGATATCTAAAAATCCATTTAAAGTGCAATTCAGTTAGTTGAACTTCAAAAACAGCTCTGAACTCGGCCCAATTAATTGGGTTGGCTCAGGCTTCCTCAAGACCAGCGGAGATTTCAGGATAGGCAAGCATGAAATCAATAACACAGGTGGCAGGCATATTAGAAGCACCTCCATTAGAGAAGTGTTAACGGAGGGCCAAACACCATCAGATGGCTTCTCTCCCAGTCTTTTCTGCTCTCTTTCCCTTCAGATCGCAAAGAAAAGAGAGTGGGTTTTGGCAAAGTGGGTTTACAGAATCCTCGGCCCCAGATGATTTCAACCTTTTTAACCTCCATACTCAAAACTGAATATAGATGCTCTACAAGTCCATCCTACTTAACAGCACCAATACAGCTCATTAAAAACAGAAGGAAAAGCTTCACTCATGAACTAGAGACTGGCAATGGATTACTTAAGGCCCTCCACCATCTCAGACGCAGTTTAGAAGGTAAGAGAAAAGATGAACATTGTTATTTTTTACTAAAATAACCACAAAGACAGACAACAAACTAAGACATTATGTGTGACTCCCGACTAATCAATCTCCTAGAAATGAATAGAAGCTAATCCTCGCAGATCACTTCACTAGATGCTTAGATCTGATCCTGTTCCTATGGTCTTCCTACACCTCAAGTCCTGTGATAACTAGAAGGGGAAAAGAGAAAACAGAACTACAAGCAAAAGGAAAATGTCCTCCATCAAAAAAAATTATAGAATGAGTACTTAAATACCACTTAAATTACAACTTGAAACAGTCTTATAGTAACGTCTTTAGATGCCACTCTTAAGAAATTTCACTGCCCTTAAAGCATGGTTTTCAAATCCAATTAATATGTCGAAATTGAAGGATTTTCCCTTTCCTTTTTGGTTACTCCTCTTAACACCGCTTTATGCCTCCCCAAGGCACCCCCCCCCCCCCCCACCCCACCCAACTAGTAAAAAGAGAGTATAAGATACTAGAGAGCTCAAGCTTAAAAACTCCAACTTGTCTACCAGTTCATCACCATAACCAATGAATATATCAAAGGGGACTGAATTGCATAACATAACAAGAAAACTTCTGTGAATCCAACGGACTCATGAAGGGACAAGCAAAAGACCTCGAACTCCAGACTACCTTAATCTTCCAAGATACACTTCCGGAAGTAGGAAAACCTCGAAATCAAGAAAACCCCATCTCCTAATTGACACCAATTGACAATAATCGCAGCAAAAAAGTCTACATTAACAAGACTAGAAACCCGGTAACGTCTGCAAAAATAATCCTTCTGATTGGTAGCAAAATTTTCAACGGCGGAACTACTTAACGACACAAAATCCAGCTATAACCTCGAAATCCATTTCAGAATAATTAAAATTGATAGCTAAAAACAGAAGTACACAAAAAAGGCAACAAAAATTGGGACTTTCAAGAAAACAAAACTACCACATAAACATCAGTCAAAACTTTTAAAAGAATAAAAAAAACTCAGATCACAAAATTCCTACATAACCACACAAAATTAATCAAAATCACTTTCAGAATAAAACGGAAAATTGAAGCTAAACACCCAAAACAACATTTTTTATTTTTTTTTAAAATGGAACTTGAAGAAACAACAAAGAAAACAAAGTACCACATACCCACAAAACCCTTTTCATAGCAAATTCCAATGCTTTAAGAAAAAAAAAAAAAAAAAAAACCAAGAAAACTGAAAAATTGAAACTTGAAGAAACAACAAAGAAAAAAAAGTACCACAAAACCCTTTTCATAGCAAATTCCAATGCTAAACAACCAAAAAATAACAGAAAAATTAACCAAGAAAATTAAAAAACATGAATAAAAAAATCAAGAACAGAAACAAAGAAAAAAAAAAGTACCACAAAACCCTTTTCATAGCAAATTCCAATGCTAAACAAACAGAAAAATTAACCAAGAAAATTAAAAAAAAAAAACATGAATAAAAAAAATCAAGAACATAAAGAAAGAAAAAACATACCCTTTTTTTCCAACCAGTTGGAGCTGGTAGCTCAATGGATACAACTTCATTCATCTCCACTAAGCTTGCCATTTTTTTTGTATGTGTTTTCTCAGTTCACCTAACTCTATTTTCTGAAAAAGAAACGTTACATAAACCAACTGACTTCTAAAAAGGCAAACAATAATAAATGCTTTTTAGTTTACCATACAGTGTATATTTTTGGATTTCTTAAATCTAGTTTTTGAGAAAATGAGCAAAATGGTCCTTAATGTTTGAGAAAATGAGCAAATTGGTCCTATTGGAAACAGCCTCCCTACGTACCCTCTCCAGAACCCACTTGTGAGAATACACTCATATGTTGTTATTGTTGTTGGTCCAGACATTATGTTTGGGAGTTGGACTATTTTAGTCTATTATATATATTACGTAATTGAAATAGTCCTTAATGTTTGAAAAAATGATCATTTTAGTCCTTTATATATACTACGTAACCGAAATACTCCCTCTATCCTAACTTATGTGATACTATTCGGATTTTGCGAGTTAAACTATGTATCTTGATCATGAATTCAAATATACAATCTTTAAAGTTTTTTTGAAAAATAGTATGCATATTTAAAAATTACGTAAAAAGTGCTCTAAGTCACAATAATTAACAATATAAAATATTTAAAGGCATACGAATAAATTACAGTAAAAAAATTTCTTGTTTTGACTCTCAAAATCTGAATTATATCACATAAATTGAGACATAAGGAGAAGTCCTTATTGTATGGAAAAATTAATCCCCTTTTTCATACATTAAGAATTATTTCGTCTACGTGATATATATGAAGGACTAAAATGATCACTTCCCCAATATAAAGGACTATTTTGATTACGTAATATACATAAAGGAATAAAATGCTCCAACCCTCATATATTGAGGACCATTTTGATTATTTTCTCTCCAGTTTTTACTGTATGTATTTTGTGCAAAAAAACACGACAAAGTTGCACACATCCAGAGGAAACTGAAATTTGGGCATGGATTTCGTTTTTTTCTTCACACTTTAATAAAGGGTTGGGATCAATTTGTTTTTCCCACGTGATGATGATGACACGTGTCAATGTGGATGAAACTATTTGCGAATTTTGAAACGGATGTTATTTTGTTTTCTTGCCCTAATTTGACTATTTATGGAGCAGTTAAAGGGTTTTTGGCCACTTTGGGTTTGATGACAACATAAAGGACAATAGCTTTTGGGGTTTTTATGAGATTGAGATTAAATACATAAATTAGTTGTATAGGAATTACTAATATGGAAATTATTTGAGGAGAATATCAGAATTATTATATGGTGAATAAATAATAAGGAAATTACCTTTTTAGGGATTAGTATTGTGAGGGTATTTTCGTCTTTAGATAATCTTATTCACGTATTACTAACGTACCTTGCTCATTTCACCTTCTATTTTGTATAAAATAATAAATAAATTTCTTCATAATTGATACCCATAATTTAGTTATACAAAGCTTGGTTTCCCATATTAAAATCTGCATAACATATAAGAACTTTAATTTCGAAAATCAGATATGCTATAGCGCAATAGGGATTTTATTATAAAGATTAACTTGGCTTATACCTCAAACTAAATGATTCAATTTGGGATATGAGGTTACAATCCTGAGTTTCAAACTATCATATTCTATATCTTTTTGTTAGATTACTATGAAATTAGCAATTTCGGGATTATTATTTTTGAGAATTTTGGAATTGTTTATACCATAATTGTGATATTATTTTTATCCACACTTCATGTGGTATAATAATCACGAAATTACAATTTCGAAATTAAACACCAAAATGACACATTTACCCTTCTCTGGAACTCTTCTCAGTAAGTTCTTTAAGAAACCCAAAGTTAAAATTAAAAATAAAAATTTATCTCACTTTATCTAATTTAAACCAAGCATGTATTTTATATTATATCCCATTTTGAATATAATAAAGCAAATATTTACCTATAAAAATAATTCACTAAATAATCTCATTATTATTAATCTTAATATTACAATTCCATAATTTTTAATTTTGAGATAACTTGTCGACCTTCCAAATGACCCCCTTTAGTTTTCATGATATCAAAGAAAATAGTTATTTTAAATAAAAGTTGAAAGAGCCACTTTTTGGTTGTTCTTTTTCTTTTTTATTTTGAGACAAATTGTATATTTAACCACTTTAAATGTTTAAGTAATAGGTAATATTCAAACCTTATATATTATATGTGAGTAAACAATAAATAGAACAAAATTGATTATATACTTTCGAACTCACACTAAGACACAAATCTATTGCATCTAAATTCTAAATTGCAAAGACAAGTAAAACAGTATGTCTATGTTGGTTTGCTCCATATATACCTTTTCCACTTGGTTTAAATTTATTTTTCATCTCAAAATACCATTTGACTTTATTTTCTTTCTAATCAATGCTATTTATTTACCACATTTTTCAATTCCAATTTTCTTTTTCTTTTTGATCTTTCAAGAACATGTGATACTTTTAATAAGAAGATATTATATCAGGGGATTAGAAAAAAAATATATAAAAAAAGACAATACCAATTAAATACTTATTAAGTGTAAGATTCCATAAATACTAGTACTAGACTGAAAGTTGCATGGATTTTCTAAAAGGGTACTTTTGGGACTCAAGATATTTTTAGACTTTAAAAAAGGAAAATCGTAACTAATGTGTTTCATCTAAAAATTGAGGAAGTACGTTTTGTGTGAGAATTTAAAAGTACCATTTTTCAAGAAATTTTATGCAAGTTACATGTCAGAATGGAAGAACTTATAGATCTGAATATTAAAAAATTGGTTTTTAAAGAAAAACGGGGGATAAAATGAGATAATTATTGCAACTTGCCCCATATATTATGGTACCAAATAAAATAGAAATTAATCACCCAAAGAACTACAACAAATGACCAAAGATATAACTTTAAAGAAAGAAAAGAGTTATTGTAGAGAACTCCAGCTTGAAATAACTTTCAAGTTCGATCTTAACTATAAAGTTTCTAACTTCACAAATTTTTAAATATTCACAATAATCTATCTCCCATAAATAATGAGTCTATCAATTATTTCTAGTTATTTACATAAAGTTAGGAAATGAGAATCCTAATCTAATTGAGAAAAGAAATACTAATGATGCAGAACCGTGGTTAAACTAGTTTTGTAATTAAATAAATCTTGTCCTTTGATTAGTGAGTAGGACACGTGTCAAAAACTAGCACCCTATTGAAGAATACCCGAACAAACTTCACTAGAGGGGATCCCAACCCATTTAAAAAAGAATGCGAGAAAAATGTGATTTGTAAGCGGAATCTTGTGAAGATGATGTATTAGTAGTTCAAATGTAATTAGGAAATGATGACAACAAAATTTGAGGAGGTAAGGGATCTAAAGTGACATGATTATAAGAATTGAAAATAAAACAGAAGTCCTAGTTTTAAGAGCATCTTAGATGAGATGGAGATAGAACAATTAAGTTCTGTATTTTGTAGGAATTTCGATTGTATAATTTCAAAAGTTGGACATTTGATTGTCAGAAATTTTATATATTTATGAAAATATCTTGATATTAAATGAGCATTGGTTGTTTTGGAGGATATTAACACGCATATACAACTGCCAAGAGCTTTTAGCAAATTTTTAACCGAGGATTAGACTTAACAATTGAAGCTCCAAAAAAATGACATTAAATATTCAAATACTCTAAAACAGACAATAAGAGGATATCTAAAGATCCTCATCATGATCACGCTTGAAAGATTTCTCCCCTTTCAAAAAGTAATGTGGTAATTTTCATCTAAAGAAGATCAGAAGCAATAATCAAGAGAAAAGAAAGAGAGGAAAAATCAGATTTCAATTTCCTTTCTATTCCTCTTTTCTTTTTTGTTGTTGTTGAAATGAATGAGTGCGAGTTGATGTGGTTGGGATTGGTTCGAAACACATATAAAAGACCATATGCAAAATTTAAGAAAAATTAGAGGTGATTTGAATTGGTTTGGATTCAAAATTCAAACCTAGAAAACGCCAATGCAATATGTGTGCGCGCACATATCAAATACAACTTTTCGCAAATATACCTGAGATACAGAAGATAAACTGACATACAATAGAATATACATGGGGATATAGACATGACACAACGTGAGATACATAGGTCGAGTTATCATTAACCTTGAGTTTTCAATTAGATATTCAATTTATATATGTCTAAAATCATCCCAAAACACTTCCAAATTAATATTCAAGCTCCTTAAGTTGTTTCTAACAATACCCAATTTAATTGAAATAAATTACAAACATGCATATTAAAAAATTTGAACCAAACTTCAATGATCTTTAATGGTGTTTTCAGGTCCTTGAGAGAGAGATCTAGGGAGAAAGGTTGAATAATTTGGGGACAGTGATTGAAAGAAATTGGAGAAAATAATGAGAGAACATAAAATATTTTGAAGCTACTTTTACGGACAATGATTTTGGTTACATGATACCAATTATCCAAAAGGTGAATCTGGGGTTCCCAGTGTCAATAACCAAAAATTGGGTTGTTATATGGCAGTTACTCTGGTCAGGGGGCTCTTATTTGGTCCGCCCTATTTAACTTGTACCCTTTTTTTTTCCAGAAAGTTTAATTGTTATCCAAAATATATGTAACTTTAGTCAAGCTGTTTCTTCTCTGCTCTGCTCCTCCTCCTCCTCCTTCTTAGTTGTTGTACAATAATATTTTCGAATTTATAGCAAATTGAAGTACAATACTTTGAAGAAGTGAGTCTTGAATTTCAAAATATGAAAAATGAGTTCTAAATCAAACAAAAGTGACAAATTGCCATTATTGACAAATGATTGGTAGATTTGTTGTTGTTTTAATAGATTGATGATTGCATTTTGTTTTTTATGATATTTGAAATTTATGTTTCATATTTTAGTTAAGTTAGAGTCAGGATCGGATTTACCTTGACTCGATGGGGTGTCACGTGACACTACTTCGTTGATTTTTGTTACTAGACATACATATATACATGATAAATAAAACGAATATATAAGGTAGAAATATTAAAAGGACACTGTTTGCAAACGTAGCTGTGCACTGGCCTAGTGGTTAGGCGCTCCAACTTCATGTAAGAGGTCGTGGGTTCTCAAACCCTCAGCCTCACTTTTTGCTCTCTTACACTTTAAACCTAGCACAGTGAGCACAATTTATTTGAAAGTTTTTGACTCATAGCCTTAAAAACCTTTATAGTGATTTATTCACTTGCTCATTAGTTTACACGGTGACACCGCTAATGAATATCATATGTATGCTACTCGTTAGAGTAGATTTGTGTGTTGAATCGTCTATTCAATTATTGAAATTTGAAGAGCAAGTTTCTGTTTCTTGGCAAACACAAATTCAACTGATCATCTGCACTCCATAGCACATGTTTTAAGTAAATGCAAAAAACTGGTTGCGCTTCAGTCATGTGCAAAAAATTATGTTTTTAACTTCTTTGTAAGATTTTTTTTGTTTTTATTATATATAATCGTCGGAATCTGGCCTGATGGATATTTTCTTAAAAAAATGTATGTTGTAAGTGCAATACACTATTGTTGCAAATTGGTTTGTTAGATTTATTGCTGTTTTGACAAATTAATAATTGTTACCCCCTCCGTCCTAATTTAAGTGTCTTACTTTTCTTCTTGGTCTATCCCGTGCATCTGTCTATATTTTGTAAGTTGCCTAGTCAAACATCCTACATGGCAAATCACCACAAGATTCAAAGGATATTTTAATATATTACAAACATCTTTAATTTAGGACCACAAGATTCAAAAGTCTCTTTATTTATTAAATCCATACCTAATCAAACTAAGACACTTAAATTGAGACGGAGGGGGTATTTATTCTTTATGATATTTGAAACTTATGTTTCAAATTTGAGCCAATTTGGAGTAGAGATTTGGGCATTGAATTGTGTATTGGATTGTTGAAATTCGAAGAATAAGTTTTTGTTTCTGCGCAAGAGATTCACTTGAGAGACACACATCTTAAGTGCATGCAAAAAATTGTCTACATTTCGGCCATGCCCTTCTAAAAATGGCTACACTTAAAACATCTATATCTATCTATCTATATATATATATATATATATATATATATATATATATATATATATAAAATAGGAGAGGTACAAGCAACGTTGTTAAGCCAAGTGACAAGCTAGTAACAAGCCACTTGGCAATTTTAAGACAAAATTAATGAGAATTAGGACAAAAAATTTTAATAACCAAAAAATAATCCATAATAATTGATATATTAATTCAAAGCTAAAAAATAAATTTTAATTGAACTTTTGAATTCAAAGTTAGCCTAAATTTTCTAAAGGTGGTTACAATATCTCATCTTTATTCACCAATGAAATATATTTATATATTTTATCTATATATATAAAAAAGGAGAGGTACAAACAATGTGGTTAAGCCAAGTGACAAGCTAATAACAAGCCACTTGGCAATTTTAAGACAAAGTTAATGAGAATTAGGACAAAGGTTTTTATAATTATTATCAAATTCCTTAATTGATGAATTAATTTTATAACTGAAAAAAAAGTTTTAATTTTTTAATATAAAGCTAGCATAATTACCTAAAACAACTACTCATCTTTATCATTAGCATCGTAATTTTAGGACTTTTCAAATTCAAACTATCTCTTTTAAAAACAATTATTTATTAACCAATGAAATTCTTTTTTTTCTTTCTTTTTCTATCAGTAAAGTAGAATACGTAAATATACATTTTCACGGCTATGGAGACAACTATGATAGAAATAAACACCAATTTTATGGATTTTACGTTTATAACTAAATAAATATTTGCGTGAATTTACGTGATTAATTGAAAATTTAATCTTAGGCAATTCAAAATATTTACTGTAAGTATCAAATGTATTTCAATGAGCCAATTAATGATATTTTATAAATAAGGAAAAAAGGTAAAGACAAAATAAATAGATTGGAGAAAATTCACACTTCATAGTTAAGTTGGTCTTTCAACGGAAAGACATAATTAATATAACGGACAATGATAAGGAAGAGTGGAGAAAGATAATGATCATTATTTAATAGATGAGTTTGAATAGATAGGAAAAAGAATCAGCTTTCAATAGGAGTTTGAATTTTAAAGAAGTGATCTAAATGTACTGGGAATTTATATATAGATGAGAAGATATGTTTCAGTAAGTTTGAATTTTGAATAAGTGATCTAAACCTAATGGGAATTGATAATATCTAACCTAATGGGAATTGATAATATCTAACCAAATTTAGATAAACGAATGAATCTGAATTTATTTAAATTTCACCATTTAAATAGGGATAAACACTCTAAACCAAACAGTTTCAATGGAAATTTAATCTGCAAGAGTCCTACTTATTAAAATAATATATAGTCAAACTTATTAAAATAAGAGATAGTTTTTATCTTCAATTTGAATTCAAAAATAAATATCTTATCATCATGTAAAATATTTTCTTATTGCAAATTCAAATAGGACTCTGTTATGATGGAGTCAAATACACAGATTATATTTTAGTTTGTGCAATTAAAGATAATTAGTTAGTAGTAGGACTAACTGTTATACCCCATTTTAACCGGAGTCAAAATGGTTTATAACATTCCAGTAATTCCAGGATTAATTAAAGTCAAGGAGTCGTCACCTAATTATTTAGGGTGAATTAGGACACCTAAAGTTAATTAAAGTTATTTTCTAAAGTTAATTCCGTTTTAATGTCCACGAAACTTAAAGATCTAGGTAAGGGGTTCAACTCATTTAAAGGGAATGTATTAGGCATCCTTTAAAATCCATCAATAATGGTTAACCGACCGGACTTAAATTAATTAAAAGGCTATATCTAAAAAATGGATTTGTTAATATCCGAGTAGTTCAAAATAGCGACCAAACATTATTAAGAAATGGGTAAAATGACACTGGACATTGAAACGTAAAGAATAGTGAATCTGACCAAATCCAATTTCATATCAAAAACTTAAAGAAAGACACATTTTAGGTAAAAGAATTAGAATGCAATTAGGCTTGAGGAAAGTTTCACACTTTCGGCTTACGACTCTTTTTTGGCATAGGAAAACAGTGTATATTTTTGATAAATCCTGGGCTAACAGAAGTGGAGTTTTTAAACATAGGTCATTTTAGAATCACCCATTCCTACCCAGATTAGACATAGCTTTAAAATCCTTTATCTGATATTATATTCCACACGATAGAATGAATAAATAACTTGTGAACTAGGAGTGACGATCCTATGTGACAAATGACTTAATTAATAACTAGATATTTTCCTAGTTGTCTGGATCAAAGATCTTAACTTCAAAATGCTTCAAACTTCAAGCCAATCACAAAAAAAAAACTAACAAACAAGTATCCACGGTAGCAACTAAAAGGTTACCAAGTATAATATTATGGATAGGTAACTAAAGGAAAAGTATAGCCAAATGTTTATCGCTTCCTTTCTCGGATTTTCAGTTCTGCTCGGATGAGTTTCGAGGAAGAGCGAGAGATATGAGTGATATAGCGGATGCGTATTCAGGTCTTGCGGTGACGTTGAGTCCTAAAGTGGAACTCTTCGGCTCCGACGTTCATGCAAAGAATGAAAAAGAAAACAAGAAACGATTAGAGGGACATCTACCTGTCAAAATTCATAAAGAAACAGATAAAAGTGAACAAAACCACAGTGTTAATCTAGTTTCATTAGTCTTTGAGATACACCACTGTTCATGTTAACAACAAACATTATATGAGTAGTAATAAACAGAGAGGTTCCCTTTAAACAACAGATATATATAGGCACGATGGCTGAAACGTTAGTCTCCATTTTAAAAATCCGATTCTTAGCTAAGAATAGAGAGGAACTGTTAAAATGATGCTTCAAATAATGTGCTAAATATAGGCTAACTTATTCAAAGATAGTAATTCAGCCAGGCATGATAGCAGCAGCGTATAGAGATGTAAACCAAATATGATTACCATAAAATATTGGAGAGACATCTTTCCACCTAAATCACACAACCAAATTTTGCATCAAAATATAAAATCCCGAAAACATGCTCTTTTAACGAACTAATATGTCAAAAACTGGCTCAATAAAAGTAACATCAACAGACAAAGACCTGCTTAATATCTATTTCCATGACATCTAAATCCTCAAACCAGAAAAACTGGTGATATTTTCATAATACACATTAAGACACGAAATATGTTTCGAATACCAAAAAAAATGAAAAGTGGAACCACAGACTTCTGGTAGGTTGAGAATGACATATCACACTTCGCCAAACAAACAAGATATGACTCTTAATATCACATAAATGTCCAGATTCTGCAACACATATTGGTATGAATATCTAAGTCATGATTCTTAAACATAGAATTCTCTTAAAACAATGGAGAAGAATCAAAATGGAGTCGAATATCCAGCAGTTAAACATATCAAACAAGACACAATAAAACTTAGAGAACAGATTGACAGGAAACTTGAAACCTTAACTTAATTTATCCCAGTTCTAAAGCAAATATGTAAGAAAAGAACAGGGAAGGGAAGCCTACACTGGCTTGATTTTTAACAATCATATTTGGAACGCAGCATGTACACAATAGTTAAAAGAACAAATCAGCAAGCAGCCATTTAGCAGCTGGGATTCCATAACTCTAGAGAAAGTCTAATACATGATTTCTAACTCATGGGATACACTCACGCATTTAACAGAATTTTAACACGAGTTTAGACTATTCCACCACATAACATATAGTATGGATTTAGCCAGTAAATGCACGAAGGGAATGTAAATTAATCTCCTAATGCACAAGGCAAAAATTCTGGAACACATAGAACACTCACGAACATTTGTCGAACACTCATACTTTAGACGATATGCAGCCACAAAATATGACCTTAAATTTAAACAAATGAATATGATTTTTACAACATCCGAGAATACAAATCGCATAAGCAGAGCTTCCTCATAACACTTCGACACACATGGTTCAAACATAACAAGAAACAGGATTCCAAATTAACCAAACTAAAAAAAACAGTAGTCATGTTTCACTATCATTTATTTCATATATTCCATTTTTTGCCACAATCTCAAACGAAAGAAAGAACGAATAAAGGGATTGGGTTTACCTCTTGCGGGTGCAGTGAACTGAGGTCGTCGGCGTCGAATCTACTCTCTCGTTATGATTAGATTCAAACCTCGAAACCCAAATGCGTTCTAAATCTCTGTCACGACTAAAGCATAAACCGAGATTGAAGGGGTACTCTTAGAAGATAAAAGGTTCTGAAAAAATATACAGATATTGTATGGTGTGATGATGCTCCCCTCCGTTTTTAAAAAAAAACCCCGGATATCCTCTTTTTTTTCGGCTGAATGCTTAAGGCGTATATATAGCCCCCGAAGGTCTAGGGTTCTTGAGACTTTTAAAATTCAAAAACTATCGCAAGAAGAGTCACGGATTGGATCTTTGTTGGTGGACGTTTTTCACCCAAATGGTGCAACAAATCTGTTGCCATCGAAAGACCGAAAGAAAGTGGTAGAAAGGGGAAAGTCCTTTTTTTTTTAGTTTCACATGAAGAAGATGGGCTCAGCAGGGTAGACGACAAACCCATAGCATGAAAATAGGGAGGCAATTTCTGTCCATGGCTAAATAAGGGAGAGGACTTAGCCGAAAATAGAGAGGGGGAGAGTGAAGGGGATGCGGCTGAGATGTTTCCTTTAGGTTTAGGTAGTGAAATGTAAGGTGTGGGCCGGGTCGGGTAGATGGATAGTGGGCTGGGTTGATGAAATTTAAAAACGTGGGCTGGGTCAGTGTAGGCGAGTAGTGGGCTGATTTGGGCTCAAATGTTGGAGCATATTATGTTTGTTGTTTGGGCCATTAATTGGCTGAAGTATTGGTCTTTCCTCCTTCATTTTAATTATTCTTGGACTTCTAACTTAATAACTAGTACAATGAAGACAATTAGTAATTAATATGTAGAAAGTAAAGGACTTACTAATGTATTGACTTATAATTAATTTAACCAGTACAAATTCGAAAATGAAATGATGACAAACCATTAAAAATTGTGATAAAATAATGCTAGTAATGTTGATAGTAAAAATAGCGAGGATGAAAGTAATAAGAGGATAACAATATTAATAGTAGTAGCAATAAAAATAGTGGTGAAAATAAAGTATTTAGATTGTTAATAAATTTAGAAGCCCAAGGGAATAAATTGAAATAAAGGAGGGGCAAAATTGGGTGTCAACACTAACTAATTGGGATAATGTCTCGATCTTTTATCTTTAAGATTAACTTTCATTCATATTTCATTTCAACATGAATTTAATTTAGATTCATATTAAAAAATAATACTAATTGATAGGCTTAGAAATATGATATGTTTTTTAGAAAGATCTTTTCAAATTAATACTCGGTAAGCATTAGCTTTCTAAGAAACATATCATATGTCTAAGCTTATTTGACTCTATCCTAAAAGAGTCCTACTGCTGAAACCACGCTCTTCAATTTCTTATATAAACTGCTGTAAGACTCTCTGTAACACAGTTCAAATTCAACATTGAAAAACAAATACGCTGTCCATTATATACATCAAAAATATGTCTCCCAAAATTGACTTTATTAGCGATATATCGAGTAATAAGATGATGTGGACCTTAAAGGTTCGCGTAGTGCGATTCTGGAAGGTTACGAATATTGAAAATGCCGACAACGTATTGTCGCTAGAGATGCTGTTGCAGGATGAGAGGGTATGTTTACGGTTTTGCTATTCTGTTACAATTTTTATTTCATAGCTATATGATCTCATTTATCTGTATCCATAAATTTAAACTCGCTCAATGTATTATTTGTTTTCAGGGGGGTCGTATTCAGGCATCTTTGGGAAAATCTGTTATGAACAGGTTCCAAATAGAGATAAAGGAACTAGGACTATATTATATGAAGAATTTCGTGGTTTGCCCGAATAAACTAAAATATAAGACCAACGATCACCAATTTAAGCTAATTTTCACCCATAGAACGAGTGTGGAGGAAACAATTGATGCACACTTTGGTATGGAAGTCTTCAATTTTCGACCATTTGAGCACTTGATAAATCAAGTGAACGTTGAGGTTACTAAACTATTCGGTAATTATTCTTCTTGCATTTTGATTAATTTGAACGTTTTACCAACTTTATCACAGGATGCTTTTTACGTTGTGATAGATGTCATAGGAGAGATTGTTAGTTACGGACCTATACAAGAACACAAGCAAGGTGATAAGTCCAGCGCTTTTATGAATGTTGAACTCCAGGATCATGAGTAAGTTCGCGATCATGAATTCGATTAGTGATATATTTCATGTTGTCCCACTTTCATATGATTAAGTTGAACATTTTTTCATGTAGGAATAATAATATTTCAACTACTTTTTGGGGGGAATTTGTGGAGCAAATCATGCCACACTTGGATACTTCTATCGAAAATCTTGTCATTGTGGTTATGCAGCTAATACGATCTTATAAGTTTCAAGGTTTTCAGCTAATTCTGATGTACATTGAGTTCTCTTTTGTGTATATTTAACATATGATTAAATATATAGATATACGGTTGCAGGTAAATATTCTGTACGTAATTCTTGGCATGCTTCGAAACTCTGGATTAATCCAAATTTGCCTCAAGTTGCAAAATTTAGTTCCAGGTTTATCATACTATAAATTCCATTTATAAGTTTTAAAATATTTATGGAACTTTTTTATTATATTAGGCTTTCTTACAAATTTTAATACATGTAGATTGGAAAATGTGCGTGGGGAGAAATCCGAGAGGATTTCTCAAATATCCTCTCAACGTAATTATTCTGCTGCGGAAGAGTTGGCTTCTGGAACGGCTCAAGTTAAAACAATCAGAAACTTGGTTGAGTGTCTTCAGGTGAGTACACTGTTTTGGAGTTTTCATGATTAAATAGTAGTATGTTGTATAAAATTTCTTTTAACAGTGTTTTTTAATATAGAAAGGGAGCTTCTGGATTGTTACCACTATAGTGTATATAGAACTTAAGAACGGTTGGTCGTATCTGAGCTGCATAAAATGTGCCAGGAAGGTTTACAAAGTGGGCAGTAAATTTAACTGCCCGAAGTGTAAAAGCAACGAAAATTCTGCGCTAACCAGGTTCGAAAGCAATCTTATTTCGATAAATGAGATCATTAAAACACAGAATAAATAATTTTTACAACACTGCCTTTCAGGTATAGACTACAAGTTAGAGTTATGGATAATAATGGCTCTGTTTCTTTGTTAATTTGGGATCGCGATGCGATAAAGCTCATCGGTAAGACTGCTAATGAATTAAGAGCGGGATTACTGGAGGTATGTTATTCTCTTTAAGTATTTTTTTTTTAATTTACTACTTCTGATACTACTTTGATTTTAGAAGTCTGGCGCTGCTGATGCATTTTCATATCCATCGGAAATGGATAACATTCTGGATAGAAGGGTCATATTTAAAGTGGCTGTAAAGAGTGACAACATAGAGAACCACGATGAAGTTTATGGTGTTATTAAATTCAGTGAAGATGAGGATCTCATTAAGCAGTATGGTTCTTCTCCAAGCGAAGATGCATTCTATGTATGTTGTTTTACAAGCATATCTCATAACATATAAATTTGTTGGTTGATGTTAAATATTTTATTATTGATTATGATTGTTGTTTGACTGGATCCGGATTTCAACCATGAAAAAGACTCATCTGTAAATAATGAGCTCACGGTGATATGGACACTCACTTTTACATCCTTTTAAAGATTATTTGAAAAAACTCATAAAGAAACTTATTTTTTTCTCGACCTTCATATCTTAATTTTGTAGGATTCCATCGCTGAAAATGACATGAGCTCTCCAACAAATACCCCTGCAAAGAGGAGTATATCGGAGAGTGGGTCATCTGTGGTTGAAGTCGATGATGATCCCAGTGCACAGCTTTCTAGCAATAAGGCCAACAGAGTGATAAAGAAGGAGAAAATTGCATGAGTCTCTGAATGTAGAGGAGTCTTAAACAAGATATGTTTAGTCGGATGACAATTTTTAATTTTTAGTTTTAGTCGTGGCATTTAGTTTAGTTCTGAACGATGTGTTTTGATGGCGCCAGTCACCTGGTGCGATTGCTTAAATTTTATGGATTGCAAGCTTATGTTATAATTTTCTCTGGCTTTTCTGGAACTTTATGACATGTATAAGAATTTTGTGGTTGGATGCACACTATCTTTTATCAAAAACTACTTTGAAAATGCAAATAATTGTGAAGATTTATGATATGGTGTCTTTTGATCCATTTCGTTACCAGCAAGTAAGAATTTCATTTGACTTCACCATTAATGCTTTATATCCTTCAATATTTACTCCTATACAATTCTAAGTCCTTCCGTATAAGATGAACAAAACAAATAGATATATTCTGAACTTTTCTTTGTCTAGGTAAATATAGCAATGTTATGTTGAAAAATGGTTCAAATATTATGACACTGCATCTTATCGTAATATCCCATCTGCCTAAGAAAATTAGTATATGCTGCAAGTATGTTCAAAATAGACAAATAGAAAGAATAGAAGACTGGGGTTGTATCCTTTCACTGCTAGGGTCTATGTCGCATTGATGATGGCCCAGGTCTGCTTTTTATTTCAATCCATATGGTTGATTTTATTTTTATGTTTGAGTCGTAAAAGTAGGTCCGCTGTGTGTATATTGAGCTGCTGTCAACTTGAATCTCTTCAAAATCCTTCTCTTCATATATGCTCTCTTTTTAGTTTTTAGCTACAAGAGATTTTTACCTACTGAGATAATGTGACACTCAAGTATGCTTCCTGAGAAAGACCTTCTGTTTGAAATAAAAAGCATACTTTTCTGTCTCTGGAATTAGAAATATTTTTCAAGCTACCTTGGTTTTGAGAACAAATAGATGTAAAGTCTCGGAAAGCTTTATCACCACTGCAATACTTTGTCGAGGTATGGAAGTTTGTTTAACTGACTCATAAGGAACGAACTACCTATATCTAATCTGCTAGATAATCTGCTTTTTAGCCACAAAAGTTGTTGTTGTTGCTTTATTTATCAATTGGCATATCTTTTGATACTTCCATGCAGTGGGTATTTGTTTATATTTGTCATCTGAAATGATAGCATATGTACCTGTTCATTCAACATACTTCTTTCAAGTCTACTCCTTTATCAGTTCACGGCAAAAGAAAAATTGAGAATTTTGTGGTTTGGATACACACTGTTTATCGAAAAGTACTTTGAAAAGGCAAATGAGCGGAGAATTATGGTATAGTGTCCTTTAATCCATTTCATCACCAGTATAGATTAGCATAAAAATAAGGGGTCGTTCGGTACGCGAACTAGACTATCCAGGATTATAATCCTAGGACTAATTTATCCCATCTGGAAGGTGTGATAAAATAATTTATCCCATCTTGGAAGTGGGATAAAATAGTCCCAAGGTTAATAGGATAAGGTATGATATCCATCATTAAATTTAATACTTTTTATACTCTGTATGGTAGAAGATATAAATTAATCCCCCGATAAATATGTACCTTCTACTAAACATGATACAAAATTAGTCTCAAAATTAGTGCGGAGATATCCCACCTTATACCGGGTACCAAACAAAGTACAGTAGAAATCAAAAGCTTACCTGAAAAGAGTAGCAAGTCAAAACTTATATATAATAAGTATATATAAGTATTAAAGAAAAATATAGCTGACCGACGAAAGGAAAGGAAATTACCTTATAAACCCACTAAGTGAAACTAAGAGGCGTATAGATATACAAATACGAACAGATATATGCGCTAAGTCGTCTTCTCTACTTCTTTTACCAGAGACTGCTGCAACTATTTCAGGATCACTTTGACATGGAAGATCAAAAGAAATTAGCGAGAGTAAACCGCATATGCTTACGGAATCGAAAACGAACTAAATACTCCTTGGGTATCAATGGTATGAACTTTGATCATTAAACCTTAGATGGTGTTTGAATTGGCTTTTTAAATGTAGCTTATAAGTTCGTTTGGTACGCGGATAGAATTTTCCCGGTATTATAATTGAACGATTATAATGCTGGGACAAATTTCTCCCATCTAAAGGTGGTATAAAATAATCCCAAGTTAATGGGATTATATGGGATATCTCATATTTAAGTGTGGGCTTCATTTTATATTTTGTTTGGTAGAAGGCATTCGACGAAACATGATACAAAATTAATCCCAAAGTTAATATTGGATATCCCGCCTTATAAACCACATTATGGGAATAAAAAAATATTTCAAGGCACAATGATTTGCACTGAAAATTTGCTGGTCCAGGAACATATGACATGGGCATTTCCATTTATATTTTTTCGTAGTCACTGTGTAGAGTCGCATTATATTACTTTTGTTGTAAAATATATATGAATGTCCATATAGCCTAGGTTTTTCACATGTCCTAAATAAGAATAGGTACATGTACATTTGGTGGCAAGGTACATGTACATTTGGTGGCATGTATGAAATGAAGAAAATGAAGCAACACAAGTTTGATTTTAATTCTTGGTATTGTCATTGATGACTTCATCAAGAGATTTACCATCTCTATAAATAGATGGTTAAGTTCTCAATTTGAGATATCAACAAGAAGTGAAATATAATCTCTCCCTTCTTTCTACAAAGTTATTAGTTTGCTTCTCTTGTTTATTTCCAATTATATAGTTTTATAACACGTTATCAGCACGAGACTCTACCGTCTCAAGGAATTTTTGAAGGTTAAGGTACTATTTTTATTCTCTCTATTTTATGACTAACCTTACAAAACTCGAGTTCGTTGCCCTTGATATTTCAGGCAAGAACTACCTATCATGGGTGCTAGATGCTGAAATCCATCTTGATGCTATGGGTCTTGGAGACACCATTAAAGAAAATAATAAAGCATTGTTATACCCCATTTTAACCGGGAGTTGAAGCGGAGTACAACATATTGGAGATTCCTTTATTGTTTTGTTTTAAGGAGTCGCCACCTAATTAATTTTAACGGTGAATTAGGACACCTAGACATTAACTAAGGTAAATCTAATTAAACCTCCGTTAATAGTCTGCTTAACCAGTGTGATTTTAGGTAAGGGTTCTATATTATTCCAAAGGGAAGGAGTTAGGCATCCTTTAGAATCCGTTAACTACGGTTATCCGGCCAAACTTAGGTTAATGAATTAATGCTAAATAAGGTGCTTTAAATTTAAAAAAAAAAAAAAAAAAGGTTAGGAAATGTTGCTAAGGTTTTTAAGGAAAATATAAGAATGTTGCTTAAAATAAGACTTAAGAAATATGCTAAAGCTTTAAACAAAAATGTTATTTAAAACAAGACCTGTAGGATAATTTGCACAAAAAGAGACCTCAAATGATATTTAAAATAAACTATAAATGTTGCTAAGATTTAAAATAAAAAATGCTATTTTAAAATGAAGCTTGCAGGAAATACGACATTTTGCATATAAGTGATAACTTTTAAGAAAGGACTTAGCACATTTAAACTTTAAATAAAATCATGTGATATGAATATGGCAATGTAAAAATCTAGACTTATTTTTTTTTATAAATAGGATGCAAGGGGAGTGAATTTTCTTTCTCTTTTTATTGACTCTTATTAACTTAGCTAAAATACGTGTGATTAATTCAAAACTTGGAGAGTGATTTATAAAACATACTGGAATTTATATTTGCATATTAGTGATATTTTGAAATTAAGATAATGAGAATGAAATATGATTCCTTTAACTCAAAAATATGAATTTATGCTATCAATTATTCTAGAAGTAAATATTATAGATACCATAAATAACTTTAATATAAAAAAAGCAGAAAATGAAACTTATGGGATTAATTGTTAATATTCCTTAAACTAACTACCCATTACTAAAACTAAAACCTACTAATCTTGCTAAGGTTCATTTTATCTAAAAAAAACAAACAAACAAAATAAAGCATTAATTGTGCAATACAAGATTAAGGCATAAAAAATAAAATAGAGGAGCAAATGATGTTAAATGGGCTCAGTCCATTTTCAGACCGTTAGTCATGCTGCTGTTGGAATGGGTTCAGCCCATTTTAAAAGGCTGCTGCGGATCGGTTTGCTATTGGGCTTCGGCCCAATAAATTCTGTTTTCTATTTTTTTGCTGCGGCCAGGATTGATAGGGAATGACTCGGAAAGATTTCGTTGGGGGGCTTTTAGGCCAACTCCGAATGCGGGAGAAGAACGAGTCCCTCGGACTCGTATGCGATGATCATGCATAAAATAAAAGAAAAAAAGATTAGTATATAATCGACGAATGCGATTAAACATACGAAACGTGAACTCAGAACAGATGTAAAAAAGAAACTTACTGAACAAATTACTAAAGGGATTTAAGTAATAAGATGCAAACATGCATAAGTCATGTATTCCTGTATCTGTGCTAAGTGTACGTACTGCATTAAGGGGAGTGTAAACTAATTGAACACAGGCCAAAAAAAAAGACAGAAAATGAGAGAAGCAGTCCCAAAATACCAGCTCGTAAAGCGATAGGCCCAAATCTAGGATTTTACAGTATAGAGGTTTGCAATTCTGAGCCCCTTACAAGTGGCATTCCATGTTTATACTGAATATACAAGTTTTATATATAACAGGTATATGGAAAGATACAGCAGGATCGCAAAGGTATGACAATGAGCAATTTGACAATGCCAAACTGACTATGGATAGACAACAGTTCAGAATAAGGCTTCAAAAAGTCATTTGACAGATGGATATATACACTAGATAGTTTATTACTTATTTGCAGTCTTATGATGACTACAAGGAATCAAAGCAAGCATGAGTTTCCCCATAAAAGGGCTAACAGGCAAATAGGATACTTAACATTTTATGGGTTTACATCAAATTTCAAAAGGGAAAACAATGCATTTCCAATCCACAGGGGAAAATCAAGATAAAACACTAATATTCATAGGAAAGGAAAAGACATGCTCAGATGTAAAGAATACCACCTAAACAGACATTTGGCCTTAGGCAAACTACACGAAACTCTTAAGATTAACATGGATTAAGTATGTTAGTTATCATGCAGAGAGTCTTCATTATGCATCATAGAAGTTGAGTATTCCACTCAAAATGAAGGCAGTGGGCAGGATGCAGGACAAGCAAGCAACAATTCGATTCAAGAGGAAAACAAAAGGGGCTGAAATGTGCTCTCATATGACCTGTTTGTGCAGCAGAGTGAATAGGACCTTATCTACTCAAAGTTATGATTTCATTTCCATGACTATAATTGAATTTAGATTCTTATTTTTTACTTCATTCAGACTTAATCAGGGACCATCTGTCCTATTATCCTATCATGTTGAGAATTGAATGAAACAAGTAACTCATGCTACACCAAACCTCCCCATTTCCAGCCTATGAATCAGCATAGGGATTACTGTTTCAGGCTGGGGATACTATATTCAGCTAGAGATTATTAATGGCATCACTCAGTCAACTAAGCCATAAACGTGTGTAGACTTAAACTAAGGTGATTTCAGACAATGCAGACACATGCCAGCATCAAGATTAAAACTAAATGAAACATATGAGTAAACTTATTTCAGTTAATCAGACAGTAGGGGGGTCAAACTAACAGCGTAGATTACATTGGGGCTCACTTAACACTTCTGAATGTCAAACAGCAGACCAAATGACCCCTACAGGTAATTCAGTGGACCTTTTCACATCATAAAATAGGACATCCAACTAAACTGTTCAACATACTACTAACGACATGACTGAGTCAGCACATGAAACACATATTGTTATTAAACTAAGTTAACATTTGTATCAGATCAGCAAATTGAACCCCAAACTGCAATAATTCAATACTGATTTACCAAAATAACCAGTGAACACTCACTCACATGCTAGATTATTAAGAATCAAAATTTCAATTAGCAAAAGCACCCACTATACCTACTCATAATTAGACATGGCTTAAATAATCACAACCAAACAACTGATGCACATTTGAGCATGCTTAAGCAATTATCAAATCAGGGAATTAGCTAATAAACGCAACTAAATCCTTATTTATCATATTAAAGCCACTACCAATAGACAAAGTTATCTAAATGGATGCTCAGCAATAGTTTTAACTAAACAACACAAGTGTAAGCATACTAACTTAACTTAACTTAACTATCAAAACGAATATCTAAATACACCATAATCATGCTCGCACTACTAGTATTAGCTCGCAAAAAAATCAAACAGAAAAATAAAATAACTAAAGGGAGGAGGTTCACATATGGGCTAATTGAATTCAGCCGCTACTTGCTAACATTGATGTGTCAACTTAAGACGGAACTAATGTTAACACACATTAACACTACACTAATTAACTAATTCATATGTAGAATTTACACAAGTCTAATCTACGCAGAATTGGAATAACATCTTTTGACACTGTCAACTATTAGACTGACCTAGCAGTGAACCAACAAAGCACGTGAAGCACACAAAACAAATAACCCGAACAGAAGAACGCTTAATCCACTGCTAAATAGATAAAAGGGGTGTTTACTGACCTTCTTCGGGTGCAGCGAAGTGAGTGCGAAGCCTTCGATACACACTCAAACACTTCAAAACTCAATTCACAGACATAAAAGAGATTGATAAAATTGAAATTTTTGCTTGGGGGATTTTAGCGACAAAAACGAAGGCTTTTGTTTCTATGGAACTTTTTCAGACTAAAAGACTCAAATTTTTCAAGGGGGTTTGTGCAGTGAGAACTTAGTTTCTTTGTTCCCGTCCCCCCTTCTCTCCTTCGTTCCCCCCTCTCCTTTTATAGGTTTTTGCTTGAAAGAGGGAAGGAGGAGCGGGAGAGAGAGAAGAGTGGGGGACAAGGGTGAGTGGGGAGGCGGGGAACAGGGACGAGTGGGGAAGCGGAGAAGAAGGGAAAAGGAGGAGGCGACTAGGGTTTGGGTTGCGGAGAAGGGAGAAAGGAGGAGAAGAAGAGGGAATGGGAAAGAAGGAGGTGCGGCGGTGGAAAATGAGGAAGTGAAGGGGAAACCCTAAAAAGGGTTTCCCTTATTTGGATGAAAAAATGGATCGGACCCGGTCCATTTGTGGACCGGGTCAAATTTTAGATTGGGTATTAAAAGGATGGACTAGTGAATTAAAACATGGACTGGTCTAAAAAATTGAGATAAAAAATATGGTCTAGTCCAAAAATATTAGGAGTTAATCGGACTTTGATTTGGGGTCCGGTAAGTCAAAATACGGACCGAGTGCAAGAAATGGTTCAGCTTCTAAAATTTGAAATAAAGACCCATATTGATTAGTAATATACTGAGTATGACACAATATTGCCTAATACAAATGTGTAATTATTAGGACTCGGGTAATAAAATTTTATGATGCTATAATAGTCGTGCAATATCATTTTAACAATAAATAAACGCTGTCATTTAATTGTGCGAAATAAAATGCGATACGTGTGCAGAAATTGGTAAAAAATGCTGAGAAATGCAAGTTTCAATAATACTAAATAATAGCAGCAAATAAATAGCGGTAGTAATACTGGTAATAACAATAATGATAATGGTAATAATGATAACGTTGATGATAAATGGTGATAAAAACAATAATAGATATAATAATAATAGTAAATAACAAATATTGATAATTAAAAAAATGATAATAATTAATAAAGCTAATAAAGATGATAGTAATTAATAATAAACGATAAATAACAATTATTGCAAATAACAAAATGATAATGAATTAATAATAATAACAATAATAGGGGTAATAATAAAATAATAATGATGATAATAATAAGAGAAATAATGATGATAATAATAATAATAAATAACAATTATTGATAAAACAATGATAATAATTAATAATAAAAATAACGATGATAATCATGATAAATAATTGATAACAAAAAATAACGCTGATAATAATGATTAGTAATTAATAATAATAATAATAATAATAATAATAATAATAAATAAATAACAATAATAATAATAATGAGAATTAGTAATAATAATATTTTAAGGATAATAGTAATAATTAATAATAATAATAAAAACGATAATAATGATAATAATAATAATAATAACAATAGCTGCAGTGGAATATTACAACGTGGGTGTTAATGAAAGACTAATAATTATAAAAATACATATTTTTTATTTTATTTTATTTATTTATTTATTTATTTATTTTTTTCTTTTTTTTTTTAACATGCCAGAAGTATAAATAGGTGTTTCGGAGGAGAGGCGGGACAAAATTGGGTGTCAACAAGCATCCAACCAAGAAAATGCCAAGGCTATGATATTCTTGCGTCATCATCTTGATGAGGACCTGAAAATTGAATATCTTACTATTAAGGATCCACTCGTTTTATGGAAAAATTTGAAAGAAAGGTATGACCACCTGAAGATGGTCTTCCTCCCAAAAGCACGATACGAATGGATCAATTTAAGGCTACAAAATTTCAAATCATTTATGAAGTATAACTCTGAGATGTTCAGAATTACTTCTATATTGACACTATGTGGAGAAAAGATTAGTGATTCTGATAAACTGGAAAAGACGTTCTCCACTTTTCATGCCTCGAATGTGCTCCTGCAGCAGCAATATCGAGAGAAAGGTTTCACAAAGTATTGTGATTTGATTGCCCATCTTCTTGTGGCTGAACAAAATAATGATTTTCTGATGAAAAATCACGAGAATCGACCTACTGGCGCTGCACCACTCCCGGAAGTGAATGAGGTGTATGCCCACTACTCCAAGCGTGGAAAAGGTCGTGGCCCCGGTCGTGATCATGACAATAGTCGTGGTCGTGATAATAGTCGTGGTCGTGATAATGGTCAAAGAAGAAATTATTTTCCTGGTGTTAATCACTCTTCAAAAAAAATCACCACCAAAAGGGGAAAAAGAAGGATGATAGGCATGAAGTGCCAGAAGCACGTGGCTCAGAAAATAAATGCTATCGATGTGGTGGAATTGGACACTGGGCACGTACCTGTCGTACGGCAAAGCACTTGGTTGAGCTTTATCAAGCATCAATTAAAAGAAAAGAGAAAAATCCCGAAGCTAATTTTATCTCTGAAAATCAAATTGACATCACACACTTGGATGTAGCAGATTTCTTTGAGCACCCTGAACGAAAGATAGATCACTTGATTGGTGATGGTTCTGTGGTTAGAGATGATTAAGTTGTTTATTTTAATTTTTACTAGTCGTAATAGTTGATTAATAAAAGACCATGTGACAGTAGTTGTTTACATGGGTACTATTTTTAATTAGTCTAGATTTAGTCAGTTTGTTATAGTTAGTTATTAATATTTAAAAAAAAAAAAAAACTGGTTTGTCTTGATTAAATAATATTTTAATATTGATATTAGTATCCTCTGCTTACTAATTATAAAGGCTCAGTGAGTATTTTGGGAGATTTATAAACTTTTGACACCAATTCAATGGAGTTTGAATTATCTATATCTTGTTACTTCTTCTATTCCTCTGGCCGACAAGATTTTTCATTTTATATACACTTTACATTCTTTTAATCACTACACTTTATACTTGAAGTATAATAGAATTAATATACTACTAAAGAGCGAACTGGAAAGATGGAAATTGGTTTATCAAATCTAGTGGTAAAAATTGCAGTGTTATGCTATTTCATTTTTACAGTTACATATTTAATTCATGTCTCTTGGTATACTTCATTTTACCGGATAAAATACGTGAAACTATTTAGCATTATCTAACCTCCTTGACTTTATATGTGTATAAGTGTTAATATTTAATGGGTATTCATTTAATTTTGTGTAATTTCACTTGAAGATATGGATTATTGTCAAAGCAAGTTTGGATTAAAATCCAATTATGAAGACATTTGTTTGATTGATTCTGCTACTACACACACTATATTCAAAGACAAGAAATATTTTACTCATTTACTTATGGGTAAGGCAAATGTTAATACCATATCTGGTAGTACTAGTTTGATTGAAGGCTCCGGAAGAGCCGCCATAATTTTGCCTAAGGGAACAAAACTCATTATAAGAAATGCCATGTTCTCTCCTAAGTCCAGAAGGAACTTATTAAGTTTTAAAGATATCCGTCAAAATGGATACCATATTAAAACAATGGATGAGATGAATCTTGAATATATTGGTATCACCAAGGATGTCTCTGGCCAGAAAGTTGTTATAGAAAAGTTTCCTGCTTTGTCTTCTGGCTTATATTGGACAAAAATTGGTGTAATTGAGGCACACTCTGTCGTAAACCAGAAGTTTACTGACTCCAATACGTTTGTACTTTGGCATGATCGATTGGGACACCCTGGATCTATAATGATGAGACGAATTATAGAAAATTCAAATGGGCACCCATTAAAGAACCTGAAGATTCTTTTAAACAATGAATTTTCTTGCCCTTCTTGTTATCAAGGCAAGTTAATTATTAGGCCATCACCTACAAAGGTTGAGTTTGAATCCCCTGAATTTTTGGAACGTATACATGGGGATATTTGTGGACCAATTCACCCCCCTAGTGGGTCATTTAGATATTTTATGGTCCTAATAGATGCTTCTTCTAGATGGTCTCATGTGTGCCTACTGTCATCTCGCAACCTGGCGTTTGCGAAATTATTGGCACAAATAATTCGAATACGGGCACAATTTCCTGATAATCCGATAAAGTCTATTCGCCTTGATAATGCTGCAGAGTTTTCATCCCAAGCATTTAATGATTATTGTTTTTCAATTGGGATAAGAGTTGAACATCCTGTAGCTCATGTTCACACTCAAAATGGCCTTGCAGAGTCATTAATTAAACGTCTGCAGTTGATTGCAAGACCATTACTCATGAAAACGAGGTTGCCCACGGCTGTTTGGGGTCACGCTATTTTGCATGCAGCAACACTTGTTCGTCTCAGACCGACAAACTATCATAAATTTTCTCCGTTGCAATTGGTTTTGGGTCAAGAACCTAATATATCCCATCTAAGAATTTTTGGATGTGCCGTATATGTGCCCGTAGCACCACCACATCGCACCAAGATGGGTCCCCAAAGAAGATTAGGAATATATGTTGGGTTTGAATCGCCCTCCATTATTCGCTACCTTGAACCATTAACCGGAGATTTATTCACTGCTCGATTTGCAGATTGTCAATTTCATGAGACAATTTTCCCAAAATTAGGGGGAGAGAATAATGAAATAAAAAGGAAAATTTTGTGGAATAATTCATCATTGTCTCATCTTGATCCACGTACTTCTATTTGTGAGCAAGAGGTTCAAAAGATTATTCACTTGCATAAAATAGCAAATCAAATGCCAGACGCATTTACAGATTTGAAAAGGATTACCAAATCACATATCCCTGCAGAGAATGTCCCGATTCGGATTGGTGTCCCTGTAGGACCATCTACTAGTGTCATAGCAAATGAGTCCAAAGCATGCCAGAAGCGTGGTAGACCATTGGGTTCTAAGGATCGAAATCCTAGAAAAAGAAAAACAAATGGTCAAGATGACACTACGAAAGAACCTCACAAAGAAATTCGAGATTTGAGCAATAGTGATATTCTTGAAGAAATCAATGAGCCTGAGACTCAAGAAAATGAGGAAATATCAATTAATCCAATTAATGTTGGGACTAATTTGAATAGATTGGAAATAAATGTGGATTATGTCTTTGCCTATAATGTTGCAACAAGAATTATGCAAGATAGTGAGGATCTTGAACCCCAATCTGTTAAAGAATGCCAAGAAAGACGTGATTGGCCAAAGTGGCAAGAGGCAATTCAATCAGAGTTAAACTCACTTACCAAACGGGAAGTTTTTGGACCTATAGTCCAAACACCTAATGGCATTAAACTCGTTGGCTATAAATGGGTTTTTGTGCGAAAAAGAAATGAGAAAAATGAGATACAAAGATATAAGGCACGCCTTGTTGCACAAGGATTTTCACAAAGGCCTGGTGTTGATTATGAAGAGACATACTCCCCAGTTATGGATGCAATAACATTACGTTATCTCATTAGTTTCGTTGTCCATGAGAGACTTGAGATGCATTTGATGGATGTGGTTACAGCCTATCTATATGGATCACTTGAAAATGAAATATACATGAAAATCCCTGACGGATTTAAGATGCCTGAAGCATGTAGTTCAAAGTCTCGGGAAATGTATTCAATCAGATTAGAAAGATCATTGTATGGTTTGAAGCAATCCGGGCGCATGTGGTATAACCGCCTTAGTGAATATTTGTTAAAGGAAGGCTATACAAATGATGCAATTTGCCCATGTGTTTTTATAAAGAAAGTAATATCGGAGTTTGTTGTACTTGCTGTATATGTTGACGACATAAACCTTATTGGAACTCCTGCAGAGCTCAAAAAGGCAATTGATTATTTAAAGAAGGAATTTAAGATGAAAGATCTTGGAAAGACAAATTTATGCCTTGGTTTGCAAATTGAACATTTGACAAATGGCATTTTTGTCCATCAATCTGCCTATACAGAGAAAGTGTTGAAACGATTTTATATGGATGAAGCACATCCATTAAGTACTCCGATGGTTGTTCGATCACTTGATGTGAATAAAGATCCATTCCGACCTCAAGAAAAGAATGAGGAAATTTTTGGTCCAGAAGTACCATATCTTAGTGCAATTGGTGCACTAATGTATCTTGCCAATACCACAAGGCCTGACATAACATTTTCAGTTAATGTGTTAGCGAGACATAGTTGTGCTCCTACAAGGAGACACTGGAACGGAATTAAACACATATTGAGGTATCTAAAGGGGACTATCGATTTGGGCTTATTTTATTCTAGCAATTGCAGTCCCGATCTTGTTGGTTATGCCGATGCAGGATATTTATCTGACCCACACAAAGCTAGATCTCAAACAGGCTATGTATTTATTTGTGGCGGAGCTACCATATCTTGGCGATCTACAAAGCAGTCTATTGTGGCTACCTCATCAAATCATGCTGAGATAATAGCTATTCATGAAGCGAGCCGTGAAGTTGTGTGGCTGAGGTCAATGATACATCTCATTCGAGAAAAGTGTGGTTTGAAATGTGATAAAATACCCACAATCTTATATGAAGATAATGCAGCATGCATTGCCCAATTGAAAGGAGGATTCATAAAAGGAGATAGGACAAAGCACATTTCACCAAAGTTGTTCTTCACACACGAGCTCCAAAAGAATGGTGATATCAACGTGCAACAGATTCGTTCAAGTGATAATATGGCTGATTTGTTCACCAAGTCTCTACCAACCGCAACTTTCGAGAAGATGGTGCACAAAATTGGAATGCGAAGATTCAAATATTTGGACTGAAGTTCTCATCAGGGGGAGTTAATAAATGTTGTACTCTTTTTTCCATACAAGGGTTTGTCCCACTGGGTTTTTCTTGTAAGGTTTTTAATGAGGCAACCAAAATGTATATTATTAGAAATATGTACTCTTTTTCCTTCACTAGAATTTTTCCCACTGGGTTTTTTCTAGTAAGGTTTTAATGAGGCATATTATCTATCAATGGACATCCAAGGGGGAGTGTTGTAAAATATATATGAATGTCCATATAGCCTAGGTTTTTCACATGTCCTAAATAAGAATAGGTACATGTACATTTGGTGGCAAGGTACATGTACATTTGGTGGCA
Organism: Lycium barbarum; assembly: GCF_019175385.1. NCBI lineage: Eukaryota > Viridiplantae > Streptophyta > Magnoliopsida > Solanales > Solanaceae > Lycium > Lycium barbarum. The sequence goes on from NC_083343.1 coordinate 13,080,586, forward strand.
TGTATGAAATGAAGAAAATGAAGCAACACAAGTTTGATTTTAATTCTTGGTATTGTCATTGATGACTTCATCAAGAGATTTACCATCTCTATAAATAGATGGTTAAGTTCTCAATTTGAGATATCAACAAGAAGTGAAATATAATCTCTCCCTTCTTTCTACAAAGTTATTAGTTTGCTTCTCTTGTTTATTTCCAATTATATAGTTTTATAACAACTTTTCAGTTTTGTTTCTTTATCTATCTTATTTTCAACACAATGCCATTTTTTCTACAGAGAATGTTGACCCCACTTATGGCAGCGGTAGTGGTCTCGAAAAAGAAAAAAGAGTTACTCCGCCTCTATGTGATATAACGAATGGTCAGTTTCCGTATAAAATATGGTTATGTTTTTTACATAGATTCTACATATATGACATGCTTACCTTACATGAAAATATTTCCTGAACAGTTACCCAGTCGAGAATCATGAGGAGTTTCTCGAGCAATGATGTCAATGAAACGAGAAAACAAGAGAATGTGATGAGCTCGAACATGTCAATTAATAGAACAGTATGCCAGGGAACATCACAACAGAATTCAGCTGAATCAGGTTTGAGTCGCGTTAGAATGCTTGGAATGCATACACCCGATGGAGATAAAAGAGAGGAATATGTTCTAGCGCCAATTCCATCATACCAAAATTTTACACCCCCAATTAGTATCCCTATAATGAGACGTGGACAGGTTTCTTCATCACAACCTCTTGCACATAATCCAAAGTACCTTCCGCTACTAGATTTGAGAAATGGTTAGTCTTTTTTAGTGTCATGTTTCTAGATTTGTATCAAATTATTATTTAAATTCATCTAGAATATCTAAATTTTAAGTTTCTTTTAACACCTTAATTTGTTAATGGCAGATTTTGAAAGTTGTTTGTCCACAAGTACTAAGCAGAGTAAGGGTAAAGGCATATTATTGAATGAGATTACAGATTCAAATCGTTTCGATATGCGATATGGAAATTTGAGTTTCAGTAATGCTACTCCGCAAGATCATTCAAATTGTTCTAGTGAGTTGCTCAACTAAATCTAGAATTGTCATGAAAATTTATTCTTTATGGTCTACTTTGAGTTATTAATTAAGCCTTTTATATTAAAAGAATCGGTCACAGGTATACAAAGTCAAGATATACTGCCTGATTTAAACTGTGATCCAGATGTTTATGGTAAAGTCCCTATCTCTTTACATTTTCACCATCCAAACTTGACCACGTTATCATAAAGATGCCGTTTGGTATTATATCATTTTGTACCACAAGTTATTAAAAATTATCTTATTCGAATGTTAAACTGACCTTGATTTGTGTCTAAAAATTATCTATATTGTTCCGGAAGAACTAGATTTTAAGTTTATTTGATCTTAATATGTTAGTAGCAGATTTTGAAAGTTGTTTGTCCACAAGTACAAAGCAGAAGAAGGGTAAAGGCATTTTGGTGAACCATATAACGGATCCAAGTGTTTACAGTATGCAACACGGAAATTTGAGAGAAAAAATTGATACGCCACAATATCATTCAAGTTGTCGTCGTGAGTTGCTAAAATATTTCTAAATAAGAAATCATGACCATATTTAATTCTCAAGAAAATATGTTTTCTTTTTGGCTACTACTTCCATGTTATGAATTACTCATTTTATACTAAAAAAAATCATCAGGTATCCAAAGTCAAGATCAACTGCCTGATTTAAATTTTGCTCCAGCTGATGAAGGTAAAGTTTGATAACTACGGCTTGATGCCCAGTTCCAATATATGTTTATTTCTCTTTGATTGAGCTGTAAAAGTTTTACAACGAATGTCAGTAGGTACTATCGAGTTTTCTTTTTTAAGAATGTCGACAAATAATCATGTGATTTTCTCATTGCGAAATTGGTTCTTATGTAGTAAAACTCATTTATGATAAACTCTGTATAAACACACATAAAATCTAATTTGTCCTCCTTTTTTTTTGTCATGTATAACAGGTCAAGAAGATGAAAATGATTGTGAAGGTATGTGATTAGTAACTAAGATTTTGATTATTTCCAGTAGGTGTCATTTAAAACAATATCTTCAGTGAATTTTTCATTTTACTATTTATTTTTTAGAGGATGACGTCAACTGCGGGGACATTTGCAGTGAAGGTATGTACTATTTCCCTTTTTTTTCAAAAAAAGTATCCATATTGAATTAAGTAAGTAAGACACATAAAAGTAGCACCGGACTTCAACCCACCTACAATTTTTTTCATTAACAGAGTACTGGGATATTGGAGATGCAACTTATGAATGTGAAAATTGTGGGGCATATTTTTGGAACGAAGAAAGAATCAACAAGCGTTATAAAAAACAAAGACCAGAGTTCTCTCTGTGTTGCGGTCGTGGAAAGATAAAGCTGCCGAATCCAACTGAGCCTCCTCAAATTTTAAAGCAACTGCTGTTCGGATCGGGTTAGGTAGCACCGGTCCATCAATAGCAGCATCCCTTCCTCTCGCACCCGGTCTAGTATCTCTTAGGTCGATATCCAGTAGCTCCAGTAGCAGCAGAGGGAGATAGAAAAAATATCTCTGTCTATCTTATTGAAAGAATATCCGCGTTTCATATATATTTCATAATAACCAACTCTTCTTTTTTCGCAGGTCATAAAAGCAACCACTTTCGAGAGCATATTAGGAGTTACGAGGTTAGTGCTCTACCATTCTTCAGTAATAATATTTTGATTAATATGTTACATGACAATACAATAACTGGTAATTTATTGCTGAAAAATTCTTCACAGTCATGGTCAAAAATGGAAACAAACTTCATGCTGAGATTGTTGATGATCTAAAGAAAATGCTTGATGACCACAATGTTTTGGCCAAGACATTTAGAATGGTGCGAGACAGATTTCAAGAAGATAGACGCTCCAATGTTAGACTTAGATTAATTGGAAAAAGGAGCACCGATGGAAGAAGATACAACTTACCGACGGTTTCAGAGGTAGCTGCTTTAGTGGTGGGAGATTTTGAACTATCTAGATGTGATAGAGATATCATCATTGAAACCCAATCTGGACAGCTACAAAGGATTAATGAACTGAATGCTGCCTATTTAAGCCTTCAATATCCTTTACTTTTTCCATATGGTGAAGACGGCTATAGAGATGACATTCCCTTAGGTACATCTGGAGGGAGGCAACGTGTAAGCATACGAGAATATTTTGCTTACAAAATTCAAGAAAGGAGGGATGAAGAACCAACGATTGTGTCTTCGAGAAGATTATTTCAACAATTCTTGGTCGATGCATATACAATGATGGAATCTTCTCGATTGAGGTATATTAGGATTAATCAAAAGCTGTTGAGATCTCATATGTATAAAGGGTTAGCAGATGCACTTCTGCGTGGAGAAATTAATCCATCTTCTCAAGGAAAAAGGGTCAGTTTACCATCCACCTTCACAGGGGGTGCATGGTACATGCTTCAAAATTATCAAGATGCTATGGCGATATGCAAATGGGCAGGCTACCCTGATCTTTTCATCACGTTTACTTGCAATCCAAAGTGGCCGGAGATTCGTAGGTTTGTGGAGAGTAGGGGTTTAAATCCCGAGGATCGTCCAGACATTTTATCTAGAGTTTTCAAAATCAAATTAGACCGATTAATAAAGGATTTGCAAAAGAACCAGATTTTTGGAAGAGTAAAAGCAGGTATACAATTCCTTCGTCTAAATAAGAGCTTTTTTTTTATTGTACATAAGGTATTTTTTTTAATATAGATTCCAACTACTATTTGTATATTAAATAAATTCTTTTTTTGATGCAGTGATTTATACAATTGAATTCCAAAAACGAGGCCTACCTCATGCTCACATCTTGCTTTTTCTTCATGAGCATAATAAATATCCAACTGCTACTGATATTGATAGAATTATTTCGGCGGAAGTACCAGATGAATTGGTTGATCCTCACTATTACAAGGTTGTGAAATTATTCATGATGCATGGGCCATGTGGTTCTGCTAGAAAATCATCTCCTTGCATGCAGAATGGTAGATGCACAAAGCACTTTCCAAAAAAGTTTGTTGTGTCGACCATAATCGATGAAGATGGTTATCCTGTTTACAGAAGAAGGGACACTGGTAGAACTATAAAGAAGGATGGTATTGACTTGGATAACAGGTTTGTGGTGCCGCATAATCGCTTCTTTATTATTGAAGTATGGTGCTCATATAAATGTGGAATGGTGCAACCAGTCAAGATCCATTAAGTACTTATTTAAGTACGTTAATAAAGGAAATGATCGCGTCACGACTGCTTTTTCTCAAAGTATGCATGATGAAGATTCATCAAATGTTGATGAAATCAATATGTACTATGACTGTCGATACATATCATCATGTGAAGCAGCTTGGAGAATATTCAAATATCCAATTCACCATAGGGAACCTCCTGTGGAAAGGCTGGCATTTCATCTTGAAGATGAGCAGAATGTCATATTTGGTGATGATGATCCAATTGATGTTGTTTCCAATAGAACAAGTGTAAAGGAATCAATGTTTTTAAGTTGGTTTAAGGCAAATGAAGAATTTGCTGAAGCAAGAGAATTAACATATGCAGAATTTCCTCTTAAGTTTGTGTGGGATAGAAAAACGAAAAAATGGGAAAAAAGAAAAACTTCTGCATTTTTCATAGGAAGGATCTTCTTTGTTCCTCCCGGAAGTGGCGAGTTATATTATCTCAGATTACTGTTGAATGTCATTAGAGGTCCAACATGCTATGGGGATCTTAAAAGAATCAATAATCGTGATCACACCACTTTTAGAGATGCGTGTTATGCACTTGGCTTATTAGATGATGACAGAGAGTATGTTGATGCCATAAAGGAAGCAAGTGACTGGGGAATGCCATCGTATCTGAGACAATTATTTACTATGCTGTTATTATCCAATTCGATGTCACGGCCAGAGTATGTTTGGCAATCAACATGGAAATTATTATCAGAGGATATCCTCCACGAAGAAAGAGTATTATTATCTAATCCGGGTGTAAATCTAAACTTCTATTCTCAAGTTATGATATGATGTTTTACAAAATTTTAGCGTACATATGAAGATATCAAGGTTTATTTAGTCGTGGGATGACAAAAAAGAACATATAAAGGGGAAGCTGATTTGGGAAGCAATGCAAGTGTAGTGAAACCTATCCATAATATGTATTATTTACTTTCCTTTTTATATGTCATTACTTTCCTGAATATAGCATTTCTAAGTCCTCCTGTACAATCCATAACTAAAAATAATTAACATAACTAAATGGGACGTTTAATAAACCTTTTTGTCTTTATGTAAATAAGATACTTTTATATTAATACCATTCATATTCTGTGATATATTTGTTCTTTTAGAGGCAGAGGTATCAGATGACGAATTGAAAAATCGTTGTTTACAAAATTGGAAAAAATTTTGAAAGGTTGCGGAAGAAGTTTTCAAGATTTTTCAACAATGCCAAAACCTGTTTACAGTGAGGAAGAAGTGGACAGTTCCAATAGATTAATCAATGATGAATTACGTTATGACAGGCGCTCTTTGATGGCGAAACACCAACAATTGTTAATGAATTTGACATTTGAGCAAAAGACAATTTATGATAAAATAATGGCAGCAGTGAGTGAAGCCAAAGGTGGATTGTTCTTTTTATATGGTCATGGAGGAACTGGCAAGACTTTTATCTGGAGGACTCTATCTTCTAGAATACGATCTAGAGGAGATATTGTGTTAACTGTTGCAACAAGTGGCATTGCATCGCTTTTGTTACCAGGAGGTCGGACAGCTCATTCGAGATTTGCAATTCCTTTCAATCCAACTAAAGATGCAACATGCAATATAAAGCAAGGTAGTCCTCTAGCAAATCTGATTGTCAAGACAAAGTTAATTATTTGGGATGAGGCACCAATGATGCATAGGTACTGTTTTGAAGCTCTTGATCAAACTATTAGAGATATTCTTAGATTTAGAGACAGATCCAGTTTAGATAAACCTTTTGGAGGGAAAACAGTTGTTCTTGGTGGTGACTTCAGGCAAATTTTGCCGGTCATTACGAAAGGAAGTAGGCAAGATATTGTTAATGCTACTTTAAATTCTTCAGATTTATGGAGGCATTGTGAAGTCTTAAAGCTAACAAGGAATATGAGATTGCAAGGAAATCAGTTAGGCGGACATTTGGAAGAGTTAAGAAACTTTTCTGATTGGATTTTGGCAATCGGTGATGGAAATATTGGAAGCTCCGTTGATGGGATTGAAACAGTTCAAATCCCCGATGATCTTCTCATAAATGATTGTGATGATCCAATATCGGCAATTGTAGAGAGTACATATCCTGATTTCTTTAGTCATTCCAGTGACAGAGATTACCTCCATCAAAGAGCGATTCTTGCTCCGACTCTTAACATGGTGGAATCGATTAATAAATATATGGTTTCACTTAATCATAATCCTGAGAAGACATATATGAGTTCTGATTCTGTTTGTATGTCTGATCATTCTTTTACAGCGTTGGAGCACGTACATACACCGGAATTCCTGAACAACATTAAATGTTCTGGAATTCCAAATCACTCAATTACATTGAAGGTGGATGTGCCAGTGATGTTGTTGAGAAATATAGACCAATCATCGGGGTTGTGTAATGGCACAAGGCTGATCATCACAAGACTTGGAAATCGGGTTATTGAAGCCAAGGTTTTATCAGGGAAAATGGCTGGAGAAAAAGTGTTTATCCCAAGAATGACGTTGACTCCATCTGATGCGAGAATACCTTTTAAGTTCCAGCGAAGACAATTTCCCATCGTTGTGTCTTTTGCCATGACCATTAATAAAAGTCAAGGCCAGTCGCTATCTCATGTGGGGTTATTTTTGAAGAAACCAGTGTTCACACATGGACAACTGTATGTTGCTCTTTCATGGGTGACAAGTAGGGAAGGGTTAAAGATTTTGGTTTACGACGATGATGGGAAAATAACAAATGAAGCCAAAAATGTAGTGTACAAAGAGGTTTTTCGTAATTTGATTTGAGAGGTTGTTAAATAAACTTTTCGCTTAATTGTTATCTTTTACTGCTGTCTTTTGATCTTTTGGTCTTACCATGCCAGACAGATTGCTAAATGAATTGATCATGTGAATTGCTTCTTCTTAATCAAAATGAGGATTTTATCCCAGTACACTTTGTTCTCAATCTTATTCACAAAGCATATAAATTTCGTGGTTGAATACCAATCAATGGTTCGCTGAAGGCAGATATATTATGAGCAACATGGTAGTGATGCTCTAATTTGTAGTGACAGTGAGGAGGATATTGCTGAACCAGAGGAAGAGTCTTTAAGCTCCCAACAGTTACATTTTACTAAGTTTAAATTACTTCTTATCACTGAGAGATATTATGTCCAGATGTATGCGCAGGGATTCAGTGTTGAATGTAGAGGACTTTATGCGCAGGGATTTAAGAGTCTTTTATGCTAGCGGGTGCAATTGGAAGGCCATTAATGCTTCTTGCTGGTAACACGCAGCACACAAACTTGGCAATTTACATTCTTATGTGCGCGGCTGTGTTGGAATCACGTTGTGGAATAAAAAGTAAGCGGTTTGGGAGCATATGCAAGTCTTTAACTTAGGCTCATGGAGACATTTTCCTTATGTGTGTATCCCCTTCACAGATCCTGTAAGCATTATTTTTCTTCTTTTGTGGGGACCTAATTTCATGTAAAAACATACTTTAATATCCCTTTTATTTAATTGCAATCAATATACTTCTTATATATGCTTTATACATATAAAACGTTATTATTACTGCATAATTTATTTTCTTTCGAAACAATATAAAGCTGCAATTTTTATGCATTGTTAGCATAACATTGTTGATAAACTGTAAAATTATGAACAAGTAAATATCTCTTCTTTCATCTTTATTTAATCTTTTAAGTGTTGTGTCCTTATTTTAACATCTTAGGCACAATATTTATAATGATTCATTTCTTTTGAAGCGATCCGCGCATCGCGCGGGTACGTATACTAGTATATAAAATAGGAGAGGTATAAGCAACGTGGTTAAGCCAAGTGACGAGCTAATTACAAGCCACTTGGCAATTTTAAGACAAACATAGTAAGCATTGTAATAATTTCTAAAATTGTTCAATTTAAATTGAAAGATACAATAGAAATACTTGATATTCAAAGGATTAAGCTTTTGAAATTTGAAATTTAAATAGATAATTTTCATTAGTTTAGAATTTAGAATGAGAGATAGTGACCTCTACACGGAGATCTAAGAAACAAAAATTTACAGTAGAGTTCAAAATGAACTCTTTACGGTTACCTTATCTTATCCTAATGGATATTGTAAAATCCATATAGTTGAATTTTAGATAATTGTGTTTGAATATATGCGGTAATTTTTTTATCGTTTCTAACAAAAATGACTGCGTTTACTTTAAATTTTGGAGCATGGAGAAATTTCAAAAAATACAGTTCATTTAGAGAATTAAAAGATATTACCTATGTTCAAAAACAACTCACAAAATACGTAATCATAAAAAATACAGATTGCTTATGTTTCAAAGTTTAATAAAGCCTCTTCACAGGAATTCTTTCACTTTTATTTGTATGAGTAGACTAAAATTGAAATAGCAGTTTTAAATATTATAACAAATTAATTTATTTTGTAAACAAAAAAAAAAGGAGAAAAAAAAACGTATGGGGAAAATGTGAAAAAATAAATAAATAAGGGTAGCAAATAATAACCAACTTTATCTTCTTCTGTTACATCCATTTTATTATTTTAAAAAAATTAATTAATATTATCGATTTCAGATATCTTTTTCAAAATCATATGCATAGATTATAAGAGAAGGGTATTTTAGAATCTATCTTTTCTAACAAACACATGATATTGAAATTTGAATTTTAACAAATTTGAGTTGGCATGAAGATCAAATTCGTAACCTCTTATATATATACCTCTTAACTCTTAAGTGACACAAACATCAATGTAAACTATCTTTTTTATTTTTAATTGTTAATCATTTTCAAATTTATCTCAAGAGAATTTTTTGTGATCGTTTCATTCACAAATGTATTAATTATTTCTTTCTTTACGCACGTATATTATTTTGCCGTACACAGTTAATGCAGCATAGTGGCAATAAATTTTCATTCCCGTGTTTAGACTATTTAGAGTCATATTTATGCCCTCCCTTATTCTTATATTCAAATTGCCATGCTAGCACTGTGTAAAACTGTGGAAGGACCTCCACTTCAGTGTAAAAAATTGCAAGCTTTTTCTTAATATTTCTCTTAGGCAGGAAGACTACTTTGTGCAGCATGACCACATCACATTCTTTTATCTACTCTCTTTTAGGAGGATTAGGAATTAGATTTGCAAGTATTTGAATACTTTCACTAAAATCATTTAAACTGTTAGTTTTGAAACAAAATTGGTTATAACAGAGAAGATGAAAAGTAAAGGACTTAAACAAAAGCCTAGTATTTTAGAATTTAGTGGTGTAAAGGAATAAAATTAACATTAAATAAAGTATTGTGTGACATTTAATAAAAACAAATGGATATCAAGTTGTTAGATGATCAAGTTTTACACTGGTCAAGTAAATAAACTGATTATTATAGTTTTTCATATACTTATATCTTAATATATAATAATTTTTTTTAATTGAGGATTTCCATAATGGATAAAAAGATTATACGTAATGAGCATCGGATTTCTCCGGATAATTCCCAAGGTATGTTATTCATGCGTAATTTAACTTATCATTATTGTTGTTGTTGTTATTTTATTATTTTGTTGTAATTTACAATTAATATTACGTTTATCTTTTGTCACAGATGTAACTAAAAAGTTTCCATAGATCTGATCTATACAAATATCTCAAAAACGCGAAATGAATATTTTAAAAATGAACAAGTATGATGGAGAACCAAAATTTATTAAGGAGTTTTACCCGATCTTTCATGCAAAGAAGGACTGTGAACGTATTTGTGTATGTACAAATATCATTATGTCACATTTTTTTCTATTAATATTGCTCTTAAGCAAAAAGATGCCTTTCTCCAACATTACTGTATCACATTCTCCTATCTACTCTCTTTTAGGATGATTAGGAAATAGATTTGCAGACATCTAGATATTTTAACTAATTAATTTATCCTTTCTAGATTTTAATTGCAAAACCACATTCATGTTAGAAAGTTTTCTACTGATTTTGAGTGTGCTTTATCTTATATACTAACAAACGGTATTTCTGCATTTATGCTTGAGTAGTTCCGTAGTATAATTAAAATAAATAATAAAAAAAGACTAAGAAATATAGTTTTTAGAGTATTTGTGAATAAGCCACAATAATGAATGTTATATCACAACCTAAAAAAGTAAATGTCCAATATTGTTAATTATGACGAGAAAGTCTTAAATTGTATATATTACCTAACTAAAATCTCAATAAATAAAGTCAAGAGTTAAAATATTCAATAATGAATTTTAATTACCACATTAAAATAAGAAATTAAATAGTTTAAATTTAAACTCAGTTTTTTTATACTTTGAAATAAAAGAATAGAAAAATCAACTGCTTATGGTGTGTAACACCAAAAAAAATAAAAAATCAGCAGACTTTATGATAAAATAATAAAATAACTTCTATATTTATATTTTAGATGAATTCAAGGTCATAATTTAGTTTATATATGATATTCAAGTATAGGTAAAATTCTTAAATGGAGAAAAGTAATAAAAATACAGTAGAAAAAAAAACATGGGGGGATTTGGGTGGGGGGGGGGGGGTTAGAGATCATATTTATGGGAACAATAAATAAAATTTAAGAATAAAGAAAATTCATCATTAATCAGTATATATATTGATAAGAAGAGCAATCGATAATTATAATTAGTCAAATGATATAAGCTACTAAAATTCATATTAAAAATCTAATAATTTTAAATAGTGAATAATGTAATAAGGAAAAATATGAAACATAAAAGTTATTTGATTATTATATGATTCGTTGTCTTTATTTTCATATAGATTTGATTACATGGGTTTAGGGTTTTTTTTTTGGGAGGGGGGGGGGGGGGGGGCGAGGGGGCGGGGGTTGTGGATTTTATTGATAAACAATAGTTGATTTTTTTTTAAGCCAATATGATCTAACATGCTCATACAAAGCATATCACAATCTAAAATGATTTAGCATAATATTTCAACATTGTTCGCGCATTGCGCGGGTACTGATACTAGTCTATATACATATATAAAATAGGAGAGGTACAAGCAACGAGGTTAAGCCAAGTGACAAGCTAATAACAAGCCACTTGGCAATTTTAAGACAAAATTAATGAGAATTAGGACAAAAAATTTTAATAACCAAAAAATAATCCATAATAATTGATATATTAATTCAAAGCTAAAAAATAAATTTTAATTGAACTTTAGAATTCAAAGTTAGCCTAATTTTTCTAAAGGTGGTGGTTACAATATCTCATCTTTATTCACCATTGAAATTCACTTCTTTTATTTGTTTTTTTTTTTCTATAAAGTAGGATACGTACTAAGTCCCAATTTTTACCTATATTTATGGCTAAAGTTTTTGAATTGAGAATATGTCCTCATTTTAAACTTGGTGAAGGATAAAGATTTCTTTTGAATTTAAATTGAAAATATCTCTCAAAATCTGCACAATTTGAATAGAAAGATAGTTATCTTTTCAAAACTAATCAAACGATTATCCTCCATAAATTAAGCCAATAAGCAATAAGCCATAAGCCATAAGCAATTAAATATTCAAAAAACGTGGAGCACATGAAATCAATTTTGGTATGTCCATTCATCAATTAAATATTTTGAAAGATAAATGTTATATTTATTTTATGAACCGTTAAAAGATAATGATGAAAGTCAATTAAAGAAGAAAAAAAAAGCATATGGAAAAGTTTGAAGATCGTGACATATTTTGTAATATGATTTAATTTTAAGTAAAAGATATAGTTTTTAATTGAATATTGGTAGTATTACATTTTAAATTGAAATCTGCACTCTTATTCATCCTTATCACAATTTGGTTTTAAAAGATAAACACGTTTTTAAAAACAAAAATTACTAACCCTACCTTAACAAATCTTTATCCATAAAGATAAAAATATAAATTTTGAATTTGAATGAAAGATAAAATTATTTGAATCTTTTCTTCTATATATAGAGTTAGGAGGATGGTAGGCTTAGACTGAGATAAAAATTTATGTGATTTCTAAGCAATAGAGTTTTCGATTCCATAAATGGATCTCCTTTTGTTATTGCATATCATCAATACGACAATACGGTCTTTAAATTTATTTATATTAGTTGTGTCCTCTTCTTTGTTATTTATTTATACTAATTGATTAATCAGTAAATAATCCTTTTCTTTCTTTTTATTTCATTCTGAAAGGTATCAAGTTTGTATATACGAGGAAATTGATAGGAAATACAAGATTACAACAAAGTGGATCCATCGAAAATTATCAGGTAAAATATATATGATAAGTTTCTTTTTATAAGTAAACATAATTGCTACATCATTCACATAGATTAAGTGCTGTTCTTGCGGCATTGTATCTAATTATTATTTATTTTTTTTTATTAATAGAGATGATAGCAAATTACTTATTCTCATCTAGAGGCATAGAAAAATCAATTATGATTTTTTTCATTTGAACCCACTCAATTATGGACTATGGAAAAGCTGAGTATTGCAGAATTATGTGAACTTGCATGTTTCAGAAAGAAGAAAATGAGGAAAAGAACACTGATTAGGAATTTCACTTTGTAATCTTCCATTGTTTATAGTCAATAAAATACTAAAAAAAATTATCACTTATTTTCGGGTCAATTATTTTTATATTCCTTTACAAATTAATTTTTACTTTTATGTCTATTTTATAAAAGATCATCATTTTTACACATAAGAGATCTAAAAATAACATACAATTTTTTATTTTTTTTTTGGTTATTCTATTTGAATTTATAAGTTCTCATAAGAGACCATTTCTTCAATATTTTTGCATGGAATTTAATTATGTAATATTATAGAGGATTTGCTTATACAAAAAGAATACAGATTTGTATTTGAATTCCCGTTTCAAATCAACGTCTTAAAATTTCTGCTTAACAATTATTTTTTTATTTTTTTTATGCACTAATTAGTTGTATATGTTGCTGCTTCTTTTTTTTCATTCTTCGAGGAGACATCTAATGATTTCTCTTGATAAACAAAGTATGAGTTAAAAATAAATTTTGAAGCTTTAAAACATGTGGCTATGTGCAAGACAAAATTAATGAGGGAAAAATTGATGGGGCGAATCTTCTTGAAGAGAAAATTGTGATAAAAAAAAGGAGAGGATAATTCTAAATTAAGTTTGCTTGAAATGTCAGTTGAGTTAATAGATAAGTGATGGTTGTTCTTATGATTCATGAGATTATGTTTTGTTTCAGGATCATCAATTATCGTTTCGTTGATCTTAAATAAATGGCAATAATGGAAAATCAAGAGTTTTTGTGTAGATTATTCTTATTCATCACAAAAAAAAAAAACATGTTTTATATTCACTAATTTGATGGATATCATATCTTTCAACTTGAATCATAGAATGAATAAAGAAGAGCCTCATTATTATTGTAGATCCATATTCAATTTTAGATCCATGTATCTAAATGAAGGCAAGTATATAGTTAAGTTACTTATATTACTTGATATTTAGAGACATTGAATTTAAGAATTTAAACACAAAGATGTAGATATATAAAATAAAATAAAATATACAAGTATAAAATGACTTTGCGATAATCTGGTAAATGTTGAGCTTATCTTTTCTTAATAAAACATATCAAGTTTTAAAAAATAAAAATAAAAAGTTAGTTCAAATTGTAGCATAAATACATAAGTACCAATTAAACTTGAGATGAACATCTATCTTAATTACACATGCTAAATGTAAAAAGTTCATTTAGTTACTCCATAATTACTTCTCGAGTAATAAAAATAAATACCACGAGCAATGAAAGAATTTCAAGCAACAGATTTGAACATATATCTATATATTTGTATTTACATGTATCTGTATTATCATTAAAATGATAGTAGTATTTATTGAAGAATATGAAACTTTTAATAGAAGAAACAGATGTATGGAGTTAAGTGACTCCATCTTCTACTTATGGTTGATTCAGTTACCTGATAAAGATATAAACTTCTTATGATTGTTCTAATCATATTTATACTATTTAGCATTTGTAATTTATGAGAATTTAAATGAGATATTTCAAATAAAATATTAGAAATATCTGCTATTAGTAATCAAATATTATAAATGAGAAAATCTTATTTTTCAAGGTGATCATCTAGAAAATTTCAACATACAAATAATATAACCAGACAACTTCACAAAAATCAATTGAAACTCAAAATCTATCTAAAAACGTGGGAAATTATAAGAGATAGAAAATTCAAAAATTTAGCCAACATATTGATAAAAAAAATAACAGTTGGTTAAAATAGCTATAGGTTTCACAAAAAAAATAATTCTCTATTTATACTTTCAATTAATTTAAAGAATACAATAAATCAAGTAAATAGTAAAAATATTCTAATAACTTTGAGCAATTAAAGAATTCCAAGAAAAAAAGTAAAAACTTAAAAATAAAATTAAATACTTATTTTCAATTTCAGCGAGAAATATAATAAATAATAATTAACCATAGTAATCAATATATTGAATAATGAAAAACTCCATGCAATATATCAATCGTCTAGAAATAAAAAAAAAGTTACTCATGTAGATAATTCCAATAATGGAAATTGATATTTAAATTTTTATTTTGAAATAAAGGATAAGAAAAAATTAATAGCTTATATCGTACATACTACTATAATAATTAAAAACCTGGATTTTACAACAATCTTATAAAAGGACTTCTTATCATTACTTTAAAAAATTTCAACATTATAATTTAGACTAAATTATGATATCATTTGGATTATTGGTACAACACTAAAGAAAAAATTAATTAAAATATCATATTAAAAAATGCACAAAGAGGGAGGATAGAAATAATGCAAGAGTGAAATAGACCTTTACAGGGTAGGCGGGGGGGGGGGGGGGGGGGGGTGGCAATTGTAGAAAGTTGGGTTGGGGATCTTCACCCATAATTAATATAATATAATAGGTCACTCGAAAAATACTTCAATCTAAGTTCTAGATTTCACATATGATCATAGCTATACGAGTGGTTGTTTTACTTCCCCCAAAAGAAGAAGAAGAAGATTATTATGATTTATTATTTGTTATTGAATTATGTTATATTTACATTTTACCCTCCCCAGACCCCACACAGTGGGATTTCATTGGGTATGTGATGTGCCGTGAAATTACGGCACATTCGACGCCAATTGCTTAGTCTTTTGTAAATCCTCAAGTACTTTTGATGTCGTTTCTCGTGTTTTGTGTTAATTTGTAGAATAACATGTGCTGGAAGCGACTTGAGGCAAAATGAAGCAAAAAGCAGCTGAAATGAACCAGAACATCACTTGCGAATCGCATGTACTGCATGCGAGTCGCAGGTGCTGCAGCATCTATTGACAGAGATGGCAAAAAAAATAGCAACACAGTGGTGCAACACATGCGAGCACCACATGCGAGTCGCATATGGTACATGCGAGTCGCATCTGATACCGCAGATGCTGCACCACAGCTGATTGAAGATGCAGTACCTGCGAAGACTTGGTGCATCCTGCGACTCGCAGGTTGCACATGCGACACCAAGTGCGATTCGCACCAGATCCGCAGGGGTATTTTTGTCTGGAAATTGTTCCCATTTTGGACATTTTATAAATAGATTTTCTAGGGTTTTGGACTCATTATTCCACAGAGTTTTAGTTGATATTTTTGGTGGAGCTCATTTATTATTGGTTGGTGAAGCTTTTAAGAGATTCCTTTTGCTTTTGTCAGCTTCTCCATTCAATACTTTTGTAAGCTTTATGAATACACTTTACTTTATTGCTTTACCTTTAATGAATATTAGTAGCTAATCTTTTTAGCTGAGGTTGTGGGACCAAATGTGTATTATGTGATTGAGTTTCGTACTCGTACTTCATTTATATGCTAATGGTGTTTTCTATTAACTCTTCAAGCATTAATGTCTTGTGATGGTGTACAACATTACTTATGCCTTAATACCATTACTTTGCTTGGAAAAGAAAGTAGAGGTTAGGAAAAGAGTTAATAACGACAATTTGGGTCATTAAATCCATCTAATAACTTGAGCTAGGAATAGGAAAGCTAGTTGAGGCTACATGGGTGTTCTCTTATAAAACATTCTAGGGCTTGGAAAAGCCTAGGATGAAATTTGTTAATTTGGTTGGAAAACTTTTGGCAAGATTCGCGTGACCCTTGGTTTAATGCATCTAGGCATATAAATAAGTTGAATTGATACCCAAGCGCATTACTTTCCATTGGAACCACAACCTTAGTCCCATTTACCAATAGTTTACATCTTATAACCATTTTTAGTCTTTAATGAACAAACAACAACCAAACTACTATTATACTTCCCTCTCCCTTGAAATATAGACTGATAGTCGAGTGTTACACTTAACAAGTATATTTTCATTGCATTCTCTGTGGGATTCGACCCTAACCTCATTGGGTTCTATATTTGACAACGACCGCTTACTCCTGATATTAAAGGTGTAATTTGGGCGTATCAAATTTTGGGCCGTTGCCGGGGAATACAGTCTAGAAATTTACTAACTAGTGTAAAACTTTACTTTTAGTCTTTATTTCTTTTCTTATTTCAATTTTGTTGTTGTGTGTTGTGTAGGCAATATGGACGAGGCTGGTGATCCCAACCAAAATCCACCAGTAGCGGTCGGTGAAGAAACTGCGGGGGCAGGCTATGCAGCCGCAATTCAGCCCCCGCCTCTAATTGGAAACTCGAGTTTCCACGTGACCAACACAATGCTGCACCTGCTCAACACTAAGGGCCTGTTTGGTGGTCTACCCAAAGATGCCCCGAATAGGCACCTTAGGAACTTTCTTGGGGTATGTTCGACCAATGTGCATCCGGGCGTCTCAATTGAAGCAGTCAAGCTAAGGCTTTTCCCGTACTCCCTAACGGGGGAAGCCACGGCTTGGTTAGATGATCTCCCGTCCGGATCCATCACTACTTGGAGGAATTGACCGAAGTATTCCTCAAGAAGTTCTTCCCTCCATTACGAATGTTACAACTCCGTGACGAAATCAACAACTTTCGTCAACTTCCTGATGAGGCTCTCCATGAAACTTGGATTCGTTTTAAAAAGAAAGTGAAAAGTTGTCCCAAGCATGGGTTGCCCGATAGTGTGCTTCTACAAACATTTTATAGGTCTTTAGATTCGGTCAACAAATCAGTGGCGAACAACATTGCAGAGGGGTCTATTATGGATAATTCTTATGCCACCGTTTGTGAACTGTTGGACAAATTGACCGAGACTAATGAAGCATGGAACACTAGGGATTCGGAAGTAGGTGGAGGAAGTTCCTCCAAAAATGTGCTCACTCGTGAGATGATTAAGAAGGAGGAAGAGAGAGATGAGTCCATGGCCAAACTTGTCACCCAAATGGACCTTCTTACAAAACATATCATGAGTGGCGGAAGCAAAAATGTGAATGCGGTAGAATCCTGTGAAGGGGGTCCTCCGAATGAGCAATATCTCCAAATGTATGATGAGGAGGCAAGTTATGTCAACAGTCTAAGAGAGGGTTCCCGTCCGAACTACCAAGTTCCGAGTCAAGGATCTTGGCGGCAAGGTCAAGGGAATCAAGGTTGGAACAAAGAACAAGGTCACTCTAATTGGATAGATAATCGTGACAACAATCAAGGGGGTTACAACAACAATTACAACAATCATCGGAGCGCAAATCCGTATGTCCCTCCAAAGGGAAATCAACCAAGCTCTAGTCAACCGCCCACTAGCGATCCCGCTAATTCAACAATTGAAGATATGTTATCAAGGGTGTTGAATAAAGTGTAATCCATCGACACCTTTTGCAAGGAGACTAGAGATGAGGTTAAATCCATGGGTCAAGTTGTGAGTTCACACTCCATCTCCATTAAACAATTAGAGTCTCAACTTGGCCAAATCTCGGCAATCCTAAACCAAAGGCAAAAAGGCTCACTCCCTAGTGATACAGTTGCAAATCCAAGGAATGATGGTGATCATAAATGCAATGCAATTACTACTAGGAGTGGCAAAATAATTGGGAAAGAGGATGTGTTGGGTGACGATGAGAAAATGGTTGAAGAACCCATGGTTGTTGAAGAAGAAGTGAACCCAAAGAATGTGCAGGCCAGTATCGAAAAGCCCATTGTTATTGAGGACCTTCCGAAAATTAATGATGCTTTGAAAAGCAAGAAAGCGGCAGAGGAGGTACCAAGGGCTTCACCGCCCGTTATGAGGCCTCCCCCTCCTTTTCCCCAACGATTGGCAAAGAAAGCGGACGATGAAAAATTCCTCAAGTTCATCGAACGATTAAAGGGGCTCTCAATAAATATTCCATTGGTTGAGGCACTTGAGCAAATTTCCGGTTATGCGAAGTTCATGAAAGATCTTGTGACCAAAAGAAGGAGTCCTGGCATTGAAACATTGGGGGGCACTCATCATTGTAGTGCAATCGTTACCAAAGCTTTGGTGCACAAAAAAGAAGACCCCGGAGCGTTCACAATTCCATGCACCATCGGTAAATACAAGTTTGCAAAAGCTTTATGTGATCTTGGAGCAAGCATCAATTTGATGCCGCTATTTATATTCAATAAGTTAGGATTGGGCACTCCCCGTCCCACCACGATGAGATTACTTATGGCGGATAGGACCGTAAAGAGGCCTATTGGTATTCTTTATAATGTGCTTGTGAGAGTGGGTCAATTTATTTTTCCGGCCGATTTTGTGATCTTGGATTGTGAAGTTGACTTTAAAGTTCCCATAATCTTGGGAAGACCATTCTTAGCTACGGGGCGTGCCCTCGTGGATGTGGAGAGAGGTGATCTAAAATTTAGGATGAATGATGAAGAGATCACTTTCCATATTTGCAAGTCAATGAAACAACCGGCGGATATCAGTGTTGTGTCGGTTATTGATACAATTGATGAAGAAATGGAGACAACCATAGAACATGAGCATATAGGTGATATGTTGGTGGCGGTGATAATGAACTATGAAGGGGACAATGAAAAAGAATTTGAGGAGACAGTCAATGCATTGATTGGAATGAAGAGACTTGATCTTGACTTGGAAAATCGAGAAACTCCTCCTGCAAAGCCTTCAATTATTGAGCCTCCTACTTTGGAACTCAAACCTCTTCCTTCACATTTGAGGTATGAGTTTCTTGGACCCAACAACACATTGCCCGTGATTATATCCGCCCGGTTGACGGATGAGCAAAGACAGAGGTTGATGGTGATCTTGAGAAGATACAAAAAAGCTATTGGGTGGTGTATTGCGGATATCCAAGGGATTCCGCCCGGTGTGTGTACTCATAAAATTCAACTTGATGAAAAATGTGAGCCAAGCGTTGAACATCAAAGGAGGTTAAATCCTCCTATGCAAGAGGTTGTGAAGAATGGGATCATCAAGTGGTTAGATGCCCGTGTAGTGTACCCGATATCGGATAGCTCTTGGGTGAGTCCGGTTCAATACGTGCCCAAAAAGGGTGGAATCACCGTTGTCACAAATGCTAAAAATGAGTTGATCCCTGATACGCTCAAATTACACCTATTAATGGCGTAAAGCGGACGTTGTCAAATATAATAACCCAAACAAAGTTGGGGTCGAATCCCACAGGGAATATGGAGAGAAAAGGGTACTAATTGTATACGATACTAGTCTTTAAAGGCTTTAATCCTATTCCTAATAGTTTGAAATATTTGTTGAGTAATGTAATTGAATACTTTGACTTGAATTGTACTTAATGCGAGAGAGAGAGAGACTAAGGTTGTGTTCCCCATTTTGATTAGATATTATGCTTCAGGTTTCAATGTGATATACTTCTAATGGTTGTTTTAAGAGTATGCACTTGATCTCTTAAGGACTTCCTAATGTTTCCCAACAGTTAGGCCGTATTTCCTCTTTATGATTTTTCTAAATGTAAAAGAGTTGAAATCGAAGAGCGACCAATAATGCCAATTTAGACTTGGTCTTATCCCTAAGTTAGTCTATTAAACGAGGGTTAACGCCCCGAGTCATTGTTACTCAATCTTACCTATACTGACTCTATTTCCCAAGAAAAGTAAGTATAATGGCTTAGGCTAATGCTTGCAATAATTACCCAACACTAATGCACAAAGATAGAATAAATATCAACAACCATTATGCGTATATCAATAGTAGAAACCCATTCACTTAATACCCATCATGGGATCCACAACCTTAGAATTAAAATTAGCTACTCATCATTTTGGTTAACAAAGAAAGCTTAAAAGTTAACATAATATACTTACGATGCTAATACAATATGGAATGAAAGTGAAGTTGGTGCTTTAAATGCTCCAACCACTTCAAATATTCAAGACTTAAGTTAATGCTCCAAAGAAAATCAGAAATATGAATTAAAACCCTAACTTTAAGTATTTATAGGGCCAAAAATCGTGCTAAATCTCTGGACAAAAACACCCTTACGCGGCATCGTTACGGATCGTAACACAGGTTACGGTCCGTCCTTTGTCAGCTTGATTAGGTCAATCATCACGGCTTCTTGCGACGGACCGTAGCACAGGTTACGGTCCGTATCTTCCAGCGGATCATGGCCTCAGTCTTCAGTGGCCAATGCGTTACGCCCCGTAACCTGAGTTACGGACCGTCCTTCTGGGCGTAACCTGTGACACTACTTAGGCAAACTTTCTGGAAATTTTCCTCAGCTTACGGTACACGTTACGGCCCGTAACATGAGTTACGGACCTTCCTTTATAACGAAATGTATCTAGATCTTTCTTTCTGGTACGGATCACGTTACGGTCTGTAACTCGAGTTACGGACCGTCCTTTTGCTCCAAGTTGTCCGTTTTTCAGCATTTCTTATCATTTCCGTTCCTTAGTCAACCAACCCTACAAAACACCAAAATAACATAAGAAATGATGTAAAAACACTTAAAAACAAGCAATACTTCTAGTGACAAAGGCATAAAATGTGCCGAAATTCACGACACATCAATCCCCACTCGCAAGGTCACCGGATGGCGAGTCTGCATGGATTATCGTAAGTTGAATAAGTAGACCAAAAAGGAGCACTTTCCAATGCCATTTATGGATCAAATGCTTGATAGGCTTGCGGGAAGGGATTATTATTGTTTCCTTGATGGGTATTCCGGGTACAACCAAATCACCATTGCCCCCGAGGATCAAGAGAAAACCACTTTCACTTATCCTTATGGGACCTTTGCTTTCAAGAGAATGTCGTTTGGGTTATGTAATGCACCCTCAACATTTCAACGTTGCATGGTGTTTATTTTCTTCGACATGGTTGAGGAGTCCATTGAAATCTTCATGGATGACTTTTCTGTGGTTAGGGATTCCTTTGATGAATGCTTGGAGAATCTTGCCCAAGTATTGAAACGATGTGAAGAGACAAATTTGGTTCTAAATTGGAAGAAGTGTCTCTTCATGGTTAGATAAGGCATTGTCTTAGGACACAAGATTTCGAAAAAGGGTCTTGAGGTTGATCAAGCTAAAATTGAGGTTATTGTTAAGCTTCCTCCCCCAATCTCCGTTAAAGGTGTTCGTAGCTTCCTTGAGCATGCTGGGTTTTATAGAAGATTCATCAAGTATTTCTCGAAAATAGCCAACCCTCTATGCAAATTGTTGGAGAAGGAGTTGAAGTTTGTGTTTGATAATGCTTGTTTGAAGGCATTTGAGGGTTTGAAAGAGAGACTCACATCGGCTCCTATCATCATTGCTCCGGATTGGTCTCAACCCTTTGAGTTGATGTGTGATGCAAGTGGATTTGCCATGGGGGCTGTTCTTGGCCAAAAGTGTGATAAGATCTTCCACCCAATTTACTATGCAAGCAAGACTCTAAACGGTGCCCAAATGAATTACACTGTCACAGAACAAGAGTTGCTTGCTATTGTGTTTGCTTTCAAGAAGTTCCAGGCTTATTTGTTGGGAACCCATGTGATTGTTCACACCGATCATGCAGCTCTACGTTACCTCATGACAAAGAAAAATGCAAAACCGAGGTTGATACGTTGGGTCCTTCTCTTGCAAGATTTTGACTTTGAAATCAAAGATAGAAAGGGTTGTGAAAATCAAGTGGCGGACCACTTGTCTCGTCTTGAAGAGGGTGGGCGTCCACTGGATGGCCCAAAAATCAATGAGTCATTTCCGGATGAGCAAGTAATGGCGGGGTCGCATGACATGATCTCTTGGTATGCCGATTTTGCTAATTTCCATGCAAGTGACATCATGCCGGAGGATTTGAACTTCCACCAAAAGAAGAAGTTTTTGAGTAATGCACGGAAATTCTATTGGGATGAGTCATATCTATTCCGGGTTTGCGCCGACAACATCATAAGGAGGTGCATACCCGAAGTAGAAATGATGCCCATCATCGAAGCTTGTCACTCATCACCGGTTGGTGGACACCATAGTAGTGCAAGAACGGCGGCTAAGGTTCTTCAAAGTGGCTTTTATTGGCCTACAATCTATCAAGATGCACATGACTTTGTAAAAGCCTGTGATCAATGAATTCTTGAGGTTGAATTGTTTGATGTATGGGGTATTGACTTTATGGGTCAATTTGTGAGTTCCTACAACAACAAGTACATTCTTTTGGCGGTAGACTACGTGTCTAAATGGGTGGAAGCCGTTGCGCTCCCTAATAATGAAGGAAGAAGTGTCACCATATTCTTGAAGAGGCATATTTTCTCAAGATTTGGAACCCCAAGGGCAATCATTAGTGATGGGGGTTCTCATTTTTGCAACTGGGTATTCAAGACTCTTCTTGAGAAGTATGGAGTAAAGCATAAAGTTGCCACCCCATATCATCCCCAAACGAGTGGACAAGTTGAAGTCTCAAACAGGGAGATCAAGAGCATACTCTCTAAAACAGTGAATGCTAACCAGACCGACTATTCAAAGAAATTGGATGATGCGTTATGGGCCTACCGAACGGCTTATAAAACACTAATTGGTATGTCTCCTTACCAGCTGGTGTTTGGCAAAGCTTGTCATCTTCCGGTGGAACTTGAACACAAGGCATTGTGGGCCTTGAAAGAGTTGAATCTGGATTGGAGTGATGCCTCAAACTTGAGGACGGAACAACTCAATGAGCTTGATGAATTTCGACTTAGAGCTTACACTAGCTCTTCACTCTACAAGGCCCGCATGAAGCACTTTCATTATAAGAAGATTTTGCAAAGAGAATTCAGCCTCGGGGATCGCTTATTGTTGTTCAACTCAAGGCTCCGGTTGTTTCCCGGAAAGTTTAAATCTAAATGGTCCGGCCCGTTTGAAATCACACAAGTGTTCCCACATGGAGCAATTGAACTTGTTTGCTCAAGTGGAAATAAAATCAAAGTGAACAGGAAAAAGGTGAAACATTACTTGGGATCTCAGAATGAAGCAAAGATTATCGAGGTCTTCCTCCTCAATGAGCCATGAATAGGCTGAATAGGTACCAACGTCGTGCTGCGACGTAAAATCACGCGCTTCTTGGGAGGCAACCCAAGTTTCATTTTCATGTGTTTGTTGTTTTTACTTTTGTGATGTGTGTCTAAGTGTGTATAAATAAATTGTGTGCACAAAGAAGAAGAGTTGGGAAAATGCCAACAGGCATAACATGCTGCAGAATATGCCACTCGCATGTCGTGCCTACTGCAGCACCTACGCCTCGCAGGTGATGCAATATTTCATGCCATGAAAGCCAAATTCTCTGTCAGCAGATGCGAAGAACTGGCACAACATGCGACTCGCATGTTACACATGCTGCACCACCTGCGAGTCACATGTTGTGCAGGTAAGTGTGATTCACGGGTCGAACCGACCCGACTCGAATTTTTGTGTTTTCAAATAAAAGAAACGTAACTGATGTTTTCATCAGTTACGATCTTCATTTTCCCTCTCCCCCTCCTCTTTCTTTCCTCCTATATCATCCCATAATCCCACTTCACTCGAATCATTCTTAATCACATCACAAATCTTAAATAGTGTTTCCTTTTCTTTTACCCTGACAAAGATTTCAAGGGTTCCAACTGTCATCAACTCTCAAGGTATGTCAACTCTTCTCTTCTTTACATTAGGTGGTATCTACAAATTGCTCAATCCCATGTTATTATCATGCCCTACCACTTGGTGTAATTAGTTAGTTGGGTAGATTTATCTTATGCATTGTGTGGGTTGTTGGAAATTGATGAACAATGGGGAATTCTTGAGTACCCATGCTTGTGTAGTCCTTCTAGGAAGTGGTTGTTGATGCATAATTAGATAGCGACTGGGGAATTCTTGAGTACCCATTTGTTGTAAGAATTGATAGTTGATGCATGCTTGCAACTCGTTTGATGAAATGCCTAAAAGAACCTGTGAGTGTTTGGATGTTGTGGAAATATGATCATTCGCCAACAATGGGGAATTCTTGAGTACCCACGGCACATTACCTGTAGAATAGGACCCATGATGCCCTCTGATTTATAAAATTGACATTGTCTTTTATGAGGGACGACCATCGAACATAGGCGCGAGTAATTAAATAGCTTTTCCCAATGATAGACGGGGTGACAGCCCTCTAAAGGAAAATAGTTACATGAGTATGTTCTTGTGTGTGTGCATCTGTGTTGTGTGTTTATATTTAAAAAAAAACAACAAACAAATTCCTTCAGTGCCTCACCTGCGAGCAGCATCTGCGATTCGCATGTTTAACATGTGAATCGCACCTGCTGCAGCAGGTGTTGACAGTGAAGAACAAGAATCTGGTCCTTATTGTGTAGCACCTGCGACACTACCTGCGAGTCGCATGTCACACATGCGACTCGCATGTGGTGTTTCTGTTACACCTCGGAAAATTTCCCGTTGGTACGCAAGTAAATGAACTAATGATGTGTGCGAGGAGTGCGGGTGTATAATGTTTCATGGGAAATGTATGTAAAGGGATGTGGATGATTAGAATGAAAAGTCGAGAAATGAGAAAAATTGAAAGTTGGCAAAACTGCCCAGTGGTCGTATAGTGCAAAATACGGACCGTAAAGTGCAATACGGTCCGTAAACTTGACGTCGTAAACTGGCATGTCCAACTTCAACTTTCTGCCAGCTGAGGAAATGGCTAAATACGACCTGGTGGACGGACCATAAAGTGATTTACGGCCCGTAAACCATGGTCGTAAATCACCATGCATGCAGGCCAAAGTTTCTGGTTCTGCTTAAGCTTAAAAACGACCACGAGGGACGGTCCGTAAACTAAAATACGGACCGTAAACCTCCATGGACGACCACTGTTCACCCAACACAGATTTTCCAATTCATTAAATATGAGGATCAAGACTTATTTTATTTCATTACAACATTACACCACTTCTCTCTACATTTATTATATGAGTTTTCAAGGATTATAAGCCATCAATAACATTAAGACAAGTGAATCAAGGATAAGGAAATCATCAAGGATCATCCAAGTCAAGAAATCCAAATGGAGAAAAACTAGGGTTTTGCTAAAAAAAAGAGTATTATCAACCAAAGCTTGTTCCTACAACTTCTAAAGTAAGATTCATGACTTTTACAAGATGTTTAAGGTATTGGAGAATTAAAATACATGGATTGTAGAAAATGTGGTCAAATAGGTCATGAATGATGAATAGTGACATTTTGAGAAATAGTTTGAATTGAGATATGAATGTTGTTGTGTTGTGATATGAATGTGTTATAAATGGTATTAAGATCATGAACTAAACACTTTAGACGAATGGACGAAGATGGGTGTTATGACCATGAATGTGGGTGGATTAGAGGCAAATTGAGGAATCTAGATAATGTGGATAATGTGAATGACTAATGGCCATTGTTATGATATTAATGAAGGTATAAACGCTAGCATTGGAAGGGAACGTGCAAGTGTAGAATAGTTCGACGGAAAGGTATGTAAGGCTAACCCTTCTTTCATAAGGCATGGTTCTTGGCCAAATTCCTAAATTCCTCTATATGAGTATGTTGTCTTCACATGGTTGACATTCCGAGCTCATAAGCTCACGACCCTTGATATGTACTATGATTATACTACGTTCCTCGTATGACGAGTAAGTCTATAATGTAAATGTAACGATAATGATGAGAATAGTAATGATGATGAGAGTAAAATGAGACTAGAGATGCTTACGAGCTATGATATATGTGTATGTGTGCCTATGAAGGGCTATGATAAGACCCCGAGCTTATGATGCCGGGTAAGACTATATGTATATAACTATGTATAAAGTATGTATATGATTACGTAACGCGCGCGCACTTCTGCAGAAGGTACGGATAACCCTGATGCCTTGGTAGGGCCAGGTATGTATGATCTTGAGCCTTGGTTGGCTAAGTATGTATGAAACACCGATCCTATGAGGTCGGGTATGCTGTGTAAATGCTATGTATGTATATAAGTGTATGGCTATGTATATAATATGAATATGAATGTGATAAGACTATGTATAAGAATACGAATAAGGACATGTATACGAATATGAGCACAAGTATGGTACGAGTATTATTATGGGATACGAACGACGATGTATGCAAGTAAGCGATAAGATGATGATGATATTACTGTCTCCCCTCCTATGCTATCTTCATATGATATCTATTATGCTTCTATATTGATGTTGATCATGCTTTACATACTCAACACATTCTTCGTACTGACGTCCTTTTGTTTGTGGACGCTGCGTCATGCCCGCAGGTGCACAGGGAGACAGACTTGATCCATAGCTGCTTATTCAGAGATTGCATAGCAGAGCTTCATTTCTTTCGGAGTCGTAGCTTTTAGGTACTTATTCTTTTGTGTATATAAAATTGTGGGCATAGCGGGGTCCTGTCCCGCTCATACAATATGTCATACTCTTAAAGGCTCGTAGTCATGTGTATGTGGGTAGAGATGTTCGGCCATGTCGGCCCATGTTTTGTATATCTTTTGTTGGCCTCGTCGGCCTTGTACTTATGATGTGTCATAGATGCCTATGATATGTTAAATGATGATGATCGTCTAATGGGATCAATATGATTAACGATAAGAAAAGCACGAATTGACTTATGGTTCACCTAGATGTTATGTTATGTATGATACGGGGGTGCTCGGGTGGGGTAGCACCGGGTGCTCGTCGCGGCCCCCTAGCCGGGTCGTGACAAAAGTGGTAATAGAGCAGTTCAGTCCTAGGATGTGTCTACGAGCCGTGTCTAGTAGAGTCTTGGTTATGGGTGTGTTGCGCGCCACACTTATAAACGAGAAGCTGCAGACATTTTAGGAATATATGACCTTCTTTCTTCATAATAATCGTGCGATAGAGCTATGATGAAAGAAATTCTTGTTCCTAAATCGTGTGTTGTGTATTTCAGAGATGCCTAAAAAGAAAAAGGCTACAGCAGCCCAAAAGGGCAAGACGGTGGCAGAAAAACGGGCTGAAAGAGCACCGCCACCGGTAGTAGAGGAAGATGAGTCCCAGAGTGCGGCTCAATCTCAGTCCTCCCAGACAGTGCCTATTACTGAGGAGCACGTGGAATCCTCAGCCCCAGCTCCAGCTCCTCTACCGAATGCTTCGGGCCAAGACGTGAGAGAGGCCATTAATTTGTTGACTCAGTTGGTTGCGGCCCAGACTCAGAGGCCAAGCGCTGGGCAAGGTGACAGGACTGTTAGTGCAAGGGCCCGTGACTTCATTGCCTTGAAACCCCCGGAATTCTTTGGGTCGAAACTGGAGGAGGATCCCCAGGACTTTATTGATGGTATGCTAAGGACGCTCCGGTTGATACATGCTTCAGACACCGAATCAGTGGAGCTAGCGTCATATAGATTGAGGGATGTCTCAATCCAGTGGTATACGGTTTGGATGGATTCGCGGGGAGCCAATGCACCTCCACCGGTATGGCAAGAGTTTGTTGATGCTTTTCTCCGTCATTATATGCCTCCGGAAGTTCGGCGAGCTAGGGCCGATAAATTCTTGAATTTGAGGCAAGGTAGAATGAGTGCTAGAGAGTATAGTCTCCGCTTCAATTCCTTGGCTAGGTATGCTTCGGCCATGGTAGCGGATATGGGCGATCGGGTGCACCGGTTTGTGAAAGGCCTAGGGCCACACTTGATGGATAAATGTTTGACTGCGTCCCTTCAGGATGGCATGGATATTGCACGCATTCAGGCACATGCTCAGGAATTAGAGGAACACCTACAACAGCGGAGAAATGAACGTGAGCAAGATAGGGGCCATAACAAGAGGGCCAGACCTTCGGGTTCGAGGAGCGAGTCCAGGGGCGGACACAGACAGCAGTTTCCCAGCCATTCAGGCTATTCTATGACCAGTACACCTCCACAGTTCACGGGGCAGAGATTTGACAGATCTACTCGTTCCGAGCCGAGTCAGGGTTATTCGGGGTCTCAGTTTAGAGGTGATTCAGGCCAGCCAAGGCCACCCCTACCACGATGTTCTCAGTGTGGAAAGTTGCATTGGGGTCAGTGCCGATCAGGTTCAGACGCTTGCTATTCATGTGATCGGCCAGGCCATATTATGCGTGATTGCCCCTCAGTACATGGTAGAGGTAGGACCCAGCCATCAGGGTCGGTAGCCGGAACTTCGGCATCTGTACGCCCTACGGGGCCAGGTTCACATGCGCTAGTCGGCCATAGTAGAGGTAGAGGCAGAGCTCCCAGTAGTAGTGGTCCTCAGCACCGTATTTATGCTTTGGCTGGATGCCAAGATCTTGAGTCTTCTCCTGATGTGGTCACATGTATATTATTGGTATTCTCTCATGATGTATATGCTTTGATTGATCCGGGCTCCACATTATCATATGTTACTCCATATATTGCGGGTCGATTTATAATTGAGCCGGAGTCTATCAAACCTTTCGAGGTGTCTACACCCGTGGGTGAATCGGTAATAGCTAGCCGAGTATATAGGAATTGTGTGATTGTGATTTGTGATCGTCGTACCATGATTGATTTTGCATGAGCTAGAAATGGTAGATTTTGACGTTATTATGGGCATGGATTGGTTGGCTTCTTGTTACGCCAACGTTGATTGCCGAATGAAGATGGTTCGTTTCCAGTTTCCGGGAGAACCAGTCTTAGAATGGAAAGGGAATGCGGCATCACCAAAAGGTAGGTTTATTTCCTATCTAAAGGCAAGGAAAATGATCACGAAGGGGTGCATTTATCACCTAGTACGAGTTCAAGATGTAGAAGCTGAGTCGCCGACTCTTCAGTCAGTTCCGGTAGTGAACAAATTTCCGGATGTGTTCCCAGAAGAGCTTCCAAGCCTTCCTCCCGAGCGAGAGATAGATTTTGCGATTGATGTGCTGCCAGACACTAATCCCATATCTATTCCTCCCTATAGGATGGCACCCGCAGAGTTGAAAGAGTTGAAGGAGCAATTAAAAGACTTGCATGAAAAAGGCTTCATTAGGCCTAGTTCATCCCCGTGGGGAGCACCCGTATTGTTCGTCCGGAAGAAGGATGGATCTTTGAGAATGTGCATTGATTATCGGCAATTGAATAAAGTGACAATTAAGAACAAGTATCCCTTCCTGAGGATTGATGATTTATTTGATCAATTGCAAGGTGCCAAATGGTTTTCAAAGATTGATTTGAGGTCCGGGTATCACCAAGTAAGAGTTAGGGAGAAAGATATCCCTAAGACAGCTTTCAGAACAAGATATGGCCATTTCGAGTTCCGAGTAATGTCGTTTGGGCTAAGTAATGCACCGGCAGTGTTTATGGACTTAATGAACAATGTATTCAGGCCTTTTCTGGATTTATTCGTGATTGTATTCATCGATGATATCCTAGTGTATTCTAGATCCGAGGCAGAACATGCGGATCACTTGCGTGTTGTCCTTGGAGTTCTTCAAACTCGAGAGTTATTCGCGAAGTTTTCCAAATGCGAGTTTTGGTTGAACTCAGTGGCATTTCTGGGCCACATTGTTGCAGCTGACGGTATTCGAGTGGATAGCCAAAAGATTGAGGCCGTGAAGACTTGGCCAAGGCCCACGACCCCTACGGAGGATCGTAGCTTTTTGGGCTTAGCCGGTTATTACAGAAGATTTGTTGAGGGTTTCTCTTCTATTTTTGCACCGCTCACCAAGTTGACTCAGAAGTCAGCTAAGTTTCAATGGACAGATGCTTGCGAGCGTAGTTTCCAAGAGTTGAAAGACCGACTGACTTCAGCCCCAGTCTTGACACTTCCAGAGGGATTGGAAGGATATGTTATTTATTGTGATGCTTCAGGCGTCGGGCTAGGCTGTGTATTGATGCAAAATGGTAAGGTGATTGCGTATGCTTCTAGACAATTACGAAAACATGAGCAGAATTATCCTACCCATGACTTAGAATTGGCCGCGGTGGTCCATGCTTTAAAGATATGGAGACATTACTTATATGGTGTCCACGTGGATATTTATACAGATCATAAGAGTCTCCAGTACATCTTCAAGCAGAAAGAGTTGAATTTACGGCAACGACGATGGCTAGAGTTGCTAAAAGACTATGATGTCGAAAACCTGTACCACCCCGAAAAGGCAAATGTTGTGGCTGATGCTCTTAGCCGTAGGTCGATGGGAAGTCTAAGTGATGTACGACTAGAAAAGAAAGAGATGGCCCGTGATCTTCAGCAGTTAGCTAGCCTAGGAGTCCGAGTGGTGGACTCCGGTAGCAGTGGAGCTATTATTCAGAATTCAGCAGTTTCATCGTTAGTAGCGGAAGTAGAAGAGCGACAATATGAGGATCCCATGCTAATGCAGTACAGAGATACACTCCCTCAGAAGGAGGGGTCATCATTTGACATTTCGGAAGATGGAGTTCTCCGATGTCGAGGCAGGTTATGTGTTCCCGATGTAGCAGGTCTGCGCCATCAGATTTTGAGAGAAGCTCATTGTTCCCGTTACTCCGTTCACCCCGGAGCGACGAAAATGTATCATGATCTTAAGACTATATATTGGTGGAATGGGATGAAGAAAGACGTAGCAGAATTCGTAGCTCAGTGTCCTAATTGCCAACAAGTGAAGATAGAACACCAAAAGCCAGGTGGCTTATTGCAAGCTATAGAAATCCCAACTTGGAAGTGGGAAGTGATTAATATGGATTTCATTACAGGGTTACCCCGTTCTCGACGTAAATATGATTCGATATGGGTGATCGTGGATAGGCTCACAAAGTCAGCGCATTTCTTACCGGTCAGAACGACCTATATGGCAGAAGATTATGCCAAGATTTATCTTAAAGAGATAGTGAGACTCCATGGCGTTCCGGTATCTATTATCTCCGATAGAGGGACTCAGTTTACATCCAAGTTTTGGGGGTCTTTCCAAGAAGGTTTAGGGACCCAAGTGCGCCTAAGCACGGCGTTTCACCCACAGACCGATGGGCAAGCTGAACGTACTATTCAGACTCTTGAAGATATGTTACGGGCATGTATGATAGATTTTGGAGGAAATTGGGATGACCATTTGCCACTCATTGAGTTTGCTTACAATAACAGTTACCATTCTAGCATTCAAATGGCACCGTATGAAGCTCTATATGGGCGAAAGTGTAGATCCCCAATTGGGTGGTTTGAAACCGGAGAAGCTAAGTTGATAGGGCTAGACTTGGTCCAGCAAGCAATAGAGAAAGTTAAGCTCATACAAGATCGGTTGCTAACGGCTCAAAGTCGTCAGAAGTCCTATGTGGATAATCGTCGAAGAGACTTAGAGTTCGAAGTGAAAGATTGGGTATTTTTGAAAGTGTCGCCAATGAAGGGCGTGATGAGATTTGGCAAAAGGGGAAGCTCAGTCCCCGGTATATTAGGCCATACGAAATTGTGCGCAAAATAGGCAAAGTGGCCTATGAGCTAGATCTACCTCCAGATTTGGAGTCAGTCCATCCAGTATTTCATGTCTCGATGCTTCGGAAGTGTGTTGGAGATCCTACGAGGATCGTCCCAGTGAATGATATTCAAGTGACAGAAAAGTTAACTTATGATGAAATACCCATTGCCATATTAGATAGGCAAGTACGGAGGCTAGAAACAAAGAAGTGGCCTCAATTAAAGTTCTGTGGAGTAATGACAATCGAGAGGAAATGACATGGGAAGCAGAAGAGAATATGCGATCCAAATACCCACATTTATTTCAGCCCTTGGAAGAAGTCCAAGATGAGACGTCAAAATCATAAGGTATGCATGTTTTCCCTTTTATACATTCAGGTCGTGTGTGGCCAAATTTCTAGTGTTGTTGTATTATTGCCCTGTGAGGCATTGTTATTGTGGGCTGTTGTGACAGGGTGGTAGTGCCACATTACAGAGGAAACTCTGGCGAAATTTTTACAGAATTCCCCAAGCCTTTAACATTCGAGGACGAATGTTCCTAAGGGGGGTAGAATGTTACACCTCGGAAAATTTCCCGTTGGTACGCAAGTAAATGAACTAATGATGTGTGCGAGGAGTGCGGGTGTATAATGTTTCATGGGAAATGTATGTAAAGGGATGTGGATGATTAGAATGAAAAGTCGAGAAATGAGAAAAATTGAAAGTTGGCAAAACTGCCCAGTGGTCGTATAGTGCAAAATACGGACCGTAAAGTGCAATACGGTCCGTAAACTTGACGTCGTAAACTGGCATGTCCAACTTCAACTTTCTGCCAGCTGAGGAAATGGCTAAATACGACCTGGTGGACGGACCGTAAAGTGATTTACGGCCCGTAAACCATGGTCGTAAATCACCATGCATGCAGGCCAAAGTTTCTGGTTCTGCTTAAGCTTAAAAACGACCACGAGGGACGGTCCGTAAACTAAAATACGGACCGTAAACCTCCATGGACGACCACTGTTCACCCAACACAGATTTTCCAATTCATTAAATATGAGGATCAAGACTTATTTTATTTCATTACAACATTACACCACTTCTCTCTACATTTATTATATGAGTTTTCAAGGATTATAAGCCATCAATAACATTAAGACAAGTGAATCAAGGATAAGGGAATCATCAAGGATCATCCAAGTCAAGAAATCCAAATGGAGAAAAACTAGGGTTTTGCTAAAAAAAAGAGTATTATCAACCAAAGCTTGTTCCTACAACTTCTAAAGTAAGATTCATGACTTTTACAAGATGTTTAAGGTATTGGAGAATTAAAATACATGGATTGTAGAAAATGTGGTCAACTAGGTCATGAATGATGAATAGTGACATTTTGAGAAATAGTTTGAATTGAGATATGAATGTTGTTGTGTTGTGATATGAATGTGTTATAAATGGTATTAAGATCATGAACTAAACACTTTAGACGAATGGACGAAGATGGGTGTTATGACCATGAATGTGGGTGGATTAGAGGCAAATTGAGGAATCTAGATAATGTGGATAATGTGAATGACTAATGGCCATTGTTATGATATTAATGAAGGTATAAACGCTAGCATTGGAAGGGAACGTACAAGTGTAGAATAGTTCGACGGAAAGGTATGTAAGGCTAACCCTTCTTTCATAAGGCATGGTTCTTGGCCAAATTCCTAAATTCCTCTATATGAGTATGTTGTCTTCACATGGTTGACATTCCGAGCTCATAAGCTCACGACCCTTGATATGTACTATGATTATACTACATTCCTCGTATGACGAGTAAGTCTATAATGTAAATGTAACGATAATGATGAGGATAGTAATGATGATGA
The DNA here is from genome assembly GCF_019175385.1 of Lycium barbarum. NCBI lineage: Eukaryota > Viridiplantae > Streptophyta > Magnoliopsida > Solanales > Solanaceae > Lycium > Lycium barbarum. The sequence continues at coordinate 13,114,521 of NC_083343.1, forward strand.
GAGTAAAATGAGACTAGAGATGCTTACGAGCTATGATATATGTGTATGTGTGCCTACGAAGGGCTATGATAAGACCCCGAGCTTATGATGCCGGGTAAGACTATATGTATATAACTATGTATAAAGTATGTATATGATTACGTAACGCGCGCGCACTTCTGCAGAAGGTACGGATAACCCTGATGCCTTGGCAGGGCCAGGTATGTATGATCTTGAGCCTTGGTTGGCTAAGTATGTATGAAACACCGATCCTATGAGGTCGGGTATGCTGTGTAAATGCTATGTATGTATATAAGTGTATGGCTATGTATATAATATGAATATGAATGTGATAAGACTATGTATAAGAATACGAATAAGGACATGTATACGAATATGAGCACAAGTATGGTACGAGTATTATTATGGGATATGAACGACGATGTATGCAAGTAAGCGATATGATGATGATGATATTACTGTCTCCCCTCCTATGCTATCTTCATATGATATCTATTATGCTTCTATATTGATGTTGATCATGTTTTACATACTCAGTACATTCTTCGTACTGACGTCCTTTTGTTTGTGGACGCTGCGTCATGCCCGCAGGTGCACAGGGAGACAGACTTGATCCATAGCTGCTTATTCAGAGATAGCATAGCAGAACTCTATTTCTTTCGGAGCCGTAGCTTTTGGGTACTTATTATTTTGTGTATATAAAATTGTGGGCATAGCGGGGTCCTGTCCCGCTCATACAATATGTCATACTCTTAGAGGCTCGTAGTCATGTGTATGTGGGTAGAGATGTTCGGCCATGTCGGCCCATGTTTTGTATATCTTTTGTTGGCCTCGTCGGCCTTGTACTTATGATGTGGCATAGATGCCTATGATATGTTAAATGATGATGATCGTCTAATGGGATCAATATGATTAATGATAAGAAAAGCACGAATTGACTTATGGTTCACCTAGATGTTATGTTATGTACGATACGGGGGTGCTCGGGTGGGGTAGCACCGGGTGCTCGTCGCGGCCCCCTAGCCGGGTCGTGACAGTTTCGCAGGTGATGCCACCCTGCAATGCTATGTTTTTTTTCTTTCTCTATACCTCTTTCTTGTTGCTTAAAGAACACCATAAATAATGGGTATATTTTTGTATGTTGTGCAGGATGGCTCGAACAAATAAAGCTCAAGGTGGAGGAAAACGAGCAATATGACAAGCCTCCACCTCTAGAAGAAAAGAAAAGGCACCTGCGGATCCCATCCCTCAGTCTAAAGAGGGGACACATGAGACCTCCTTACCTGAGCCCGAGGATGCCATCACAAGAGGTGAAAGAAGGGGAACAATGGAACAACGGTTCACCGTGCATGGATCCAGGGACCTGTATAAGGCTTGGAGTGTCATTAAGCCCGATGGAAATCCAGTCCGGGGCTTCATTGTAGAAAAGAGGGTCACTTTGCATGGTCTACAAGACCAATGTCTGGGAATCATTAGCAAGCTCGAGGCCTTGAGATGGACCTATTTCATACAACCCACTGAATACTGCCTGGCCCTTGTGATAGAATTCTATGCGGCTTATGCAACCAAGTTGAATGCGAAGAGGTCGCGCTGCCAACCAAAGAAAAATATGGAACACTTCTGTTGGGTTCCGGTTCGGGGGAAGGATATTGATTGTACTGCCAATACCATAACTTCTATCTTATATGAGCAACGCAGCGAAACAGACCCTATTGAAGGTTGGCCTCCGGTGACTTCTGAATATGATTTAAGGATGGAAAACCCGAAGGAGCAGCGAGAGTAAGTTGCTTCGGTGATTGCCTCAGGGACTCTACCATGGCTAGACCCATCTGTCTCAATTGAAAAGAACAATTTCAACAGCGAAGCCAAGTTTTGGATATCCCTAGTATCATCGCGGGTGATTCCATCTAAGAATAACACCGACATACCCATTGCAAAGTGTATTCTCATTGCTTCACTCATGTCCGGGTACCTCGTCAATGTGGGGGTAATTATTCGAGACGAGATCAAGAATAAGTCTACTCAAAAGGGCACATCATTCCCTTTTCCTTGCTTGATCACTGAATTATGCAGACGAAAGAAGGTTCGTGATATTCCTCGGGTGGACAGGATGTTAAAGGTTGACCAAACAATAGATTACACCAAGTTAAAATCGGGGACTAGAAAGAGAAAGAGGGTGAGCCCAGAGCCAAGAGCCTCGGCGACCGTACTTGATGCTTACATTCTTGAGCCCGAGGACTTGGCCACAGATGATGATGCGACAACTCCTAGTTCTGTGCCTCGAGCTCCGGGGCCTGACCCTCCGAGTTCTTCCACTACAGTTCCCTCTTCCCCCGTTCCACCATCCACCACAGCAGCTCGTGGAGTGTCTAGTGAGGGTATGCGTATGCGAGTGCTTCGGGCAGCGGATGCTAAGGTCAATTTGTTGGTTGAGAAGCTTCCTAATTTTGTGAAAGAGGCTATTGAGGCAGCAATGGCACCATACACTCAGGCTGTCACAGATATTAGGAAAGAGCAGGACAAAATTAAGGAGCATGCATGCCAAATCGATCGTCGGTTAGAGCGTATTGAGGGGGGTGGTGAAGGCGGACTTCCAGCTATTCGGGCAGACCTAGCTAAAGTCAAGGAGGATATTCGACTATTAAAAGTCTAGACATCGAGCTCAGTGCACCCATTCTACCATCCGGCGCCTCCTTATTCTCCACTAGGCCCACAACACCTGCCATGCCTTCGGGAAAAGGGGTTGAGGAGCCAGCTGGAGAGGAATAAGAAAATGAAGAAGAAGAGGAAAAAGAGGAGGAAGAAAGTGAGGAAGAGTTCGACGAGGAGCTTGAGGGTGACCCAGTTGTTGAGAGGGTAAAGTCGTCTCGAGTTGTTGAGACAGAGCAAGAGGTCCGAGAGAGAGGCGTCTTGAGGAGGCACGTACTTCCGCCCGGGCTGTTGGTATTCCTGAGGACAAGATTGACACATATGTGGCCATACAAAGCGGTCCTATGAGGCGAGCAGGAAATCTAGGGGGGCTTACCGACCCCCGAGGGCAGGTGAGGCCAGTTCATCGGCCGCCCCTCCAGCTGACACACTATTTCCCCCGTCTGTGGGTCCTGAGATAGTGACACCCAGGACGGAGGCAACGATCGAGGGTGATACTGCGCCACCTCCATTGTTAGTACCTCCGTTAGAGGTCCTCCCTGCTGATCAGACACCATCGGACGCCTGACGCGACCATCGTGAGTTATTTATCTCTTGTACTACATTTGATGCATTGGGGACACTGCATATTCCTTTTGTTAGGGGTGGGACAGCTCACGCTTCATATGTTTGTTTTTTTGTTGTTGCAGGATAGCTCATGTTTAAGTTTGTGCACTTGTAGTTTGTCATTGCCAAGTATAATAGTGATGGTTGATCGGTTTATAGGATAAATGTTTTTATCTTGTTTCGTTTTTCCATCGTATTTTAATAACACTCCTCTCCCAATTTTTTTGCAAATGTACTCAGATGGAAGGAGCAACACTAGCATGACTCGTTTGGTGACACACAGATGTTTTGCAAGCCTAAAATGATGGGTTGAGAAGTAGTTAGAAAATAGCAAAGTAATCCATGTGCCATGTGTGTGAGAGGTTATTGTTTTAGTCTTATGCATAATTGTGATCTAGAACTTGCCCGGAAAGTGTCTCAAGGCGAAATCCTAAACTACACTTGTTTGAAAGAGGATATTAGGCTCTCTTTGGACCGCCACTAAACCTAAAAATTCCTACCCATTGCATTTATATCCTAGTTAACCCATTTTTGAGCCTTAACTTTGTTTTTCTTTTCTTTTATTGTAACCTTGTGACAAGCCCTGTCCCTTTTGCCCTTGTTTACCCACCTTTTGACACCCTATCTCCTTAAGCAAGTCCAATACGCTAAAATAGGCTAAAGCGCTTAATTTTGGGGGTGGTAGCTGGCAAGAAGAGGCATGGTATGTGATGTAGAGTAGAGGACACAAAGAAAAAGTGTATATGTAGACATATATGTATAGAAAGGTGTGTATATGTACATATAAATTTTATGTTTAGCTGTGAACACAAGGGTGTGAATAATGGTTGTGACGTAAGAAATAAATGGGGAAACTAGAGAGCCAATAACGATATTGGCTAAAGGAGGCACGAATGGGCGTTAAATGCTAAAATGTTGAAGAAGGGACGGATTGGGTGAAGGAAGCGTGTTCGAAAATGCTTAGGGAGAAGTCAAGTCACTCTTACCCAAATTACACCCCATCTTAACCCCAAACCTTAGCTATGACCCGCAAGTCCTAATTGATTTTGAACAAAGTATGTTTACATTAGTGGAGAAATACTTAAAAGGCAAGCTTATGGCACCGCATTTGTGTACTTGTACATTATCGTTTCGGAGTGTGAGTTGTTCTCCCCTTATTTGTCTTTTGTCCCAGTTGTTATTTGTGAATATGTGTGTGTGGGACTTTCTTTGGTCTTTTGTGAGGGCATGTGGATTACTAAGCTCAACGAAAGAATTACTTCTTGACGCTTCATTTGAAGCCGTTTCCTTAAAAGATAGAGTAACATTGTGTCACCAAGTGCAGCGGTTGGTAAATGCTCGACCTTTGAGGAAAGGCACTATGTTTCACAACAAGAGGGAAGGGAACTCATATTTTAAATGAATATGTTTTGACTGATCACGATCTTCACTATAGTACCTTAGCAATTGGCATATATTGTAGTTTTGCTTTAACTGCTTGAAGACAAGCAAAAGTATAAGTTTGGGGGTGTTGATGTGCCGTGAAATTACGGCACATTCGACGCCAACTGCTTAGTCTTTTGTAAATCCCCAAGTACTTTTGATGTCGTTTCTCGTGTTTTTGTGTTAATTTATAGAATAACATGTGCTGGAAGCGACTTGAGGCAAAATGAAGCAAAAACTAGCTGAAATGAACCAGAACATCACCTACGAATCACATGTACTGCATGCGAGTCGCAGGTGCTGCGGCATCTATTGACAGAGATGGCAAAAAAATAGCAAGACAGTGGTGCAACACATGCGAGCACTACATGCGAGTCGCATGTGGTACATGCGAGTCGCATCTGATGCCGCAGATGCTGCACCACAGCTGATTGAAGATGCAGTACCTGCGAAGACTTGGTGCAACCTGCGACTCGCAGGTTGCACATGCGACACCAAGTGCGATTCGCACCAGATGCGCAGGGGTATTTTTGTCTGGAAATTGTTCTCGTTTTGGACATTCTATAAATAGATTTTCTAGGGTTTTGGATTCATTATTCCACAGATTTTTAGTTGATATTTTTGGTGGAGCTCATTTATTATTGGTTGGTGAAGCTTTTAAGAGATTCCTTTTGCTTTTGTCAGCTTCTCCATTCAATACTTTTGTAAGCTTTATGAATACACTTTACTTTATTGCTTTACCTTTAATGAATATTAGTAGCTAATCTTTTTAGCTGAGGTTGTGGGACCAAATGTGTATTATGTGATTGAGTTTCGTACTCATACTTCATTTATATGCTAATGATGTTTTCTATTAACTCTTCAAGCATTAATGTCTTGTGATGGTGTATAACATTACTTGTGCCTTAATACCATTACTTTGCTTGGAAAAGAAAGTAGAGGTTAGGAAAAGAGTTAATAACGACAATTTGGGTCATTAAATCCATCTAATAACTTGAGCTAGGAATAGGAAAGCTAGTTGAGGCTACATGGGTGTTCTCTTATAAAACATTCTAGGGCTTGGAAAATCCTAGGATGAAATTTGTTAATTTGGTTGGAAAACTTTTGGCAAGATTCGCGTGACCCTTGGTTTAATGCATCTAGGCATATAACTAAGTTGAATTGATACCCAAGCGCATTACTTTCCATTGGAACCACAACCTTAGTCCCATTTACCAATAGTTTACATCTTATAACCATTCTTAGTCTTTAATGAACAAACAACAACCAAACTACTATTATACTCCCCTCTCCCTTGAAATATAGACTAATAGTCGGGTGTTACACTTAACAAATATATTTCTTCATTGTATTCTCTGTGGGATTCGACCCCAACCTCGTTGGGTTCTATATTTGACAACGACCGCTTACTCTTGATATTAAAGGTGTAATTTGGGCGTATCAGTATGTTGTTGTTGTTGTTGCAAAGCTATTTATAATAGGGAAAAGAATGTCGATGCCCCCTGAAAATAAAATAATTATCCGCTCATACCCTTTACTTTCATGCCTTCAAAACTATTTACCCGAAATGCCTAATAAATTATGATACCAACATGGTATCACCCTGTCTCTTATATAACACGATGGTATCACCCTATCTCTTATATACCACGATGGTATCACAGAGGACTTCTTTCATTTCTTCAAAAACAGTCATCAACCCTCTATGAAACCCGTATGGTATATATATGATATACTAACAGGGTATCATAGAGGATCATATTCATTTATTCAAAATACACTTCCTTAAAAGAAGGCCATATGATATCATCTTATATACATATAGCGAGATGACATCATGGGGGATTGCTACAATCCTTCAATGAGAGTACTCCTCAGTCTTTCATGATAACATCGTGATATATACCATATACTGAGATGGTATTATGGAGGGCTGGTTCAGTCCTTCAACGAGACACTCTCTTAGTCCTCCGTGAAGGATACCATCATGGTATATAAATATACTGAGATGATATTATGGAGGAAGGGTTTTGGCCGAGGGGGTACTCGAGTAAATATTTTCGGAAAACAAACTTAATTTAGAAAGGGACACGGATAGGTAAATGTTTTGCATTTTAGGGGTATTTTGTGTTGTTTCCCCTTTATAATATCACTAATTAAGCCAATAGTTGTTCAGTGATTATATGATTCGTATTCTTTAAATTTTATTAAAATAGTTCTATATAAGATGCTCAAACAAGCAACCTTTCACCTTAATGTGATTAGTTTCATCTAATATTATCCGCGTATCGGGCGGGTACGAATACTAGTATATAAAATAGGAGATGTACAAGCAACGTGGTTAAGCCAAGAGGCAAGCTAATAACAAGCCACTTGACAATTTTAAGATAAAGTTTAGTTGGCTATGTAATAACATTGAATTTAAGTTTAAATAAAAAGTGATTTTTATCTATATCTACTTATGTCTTGCATTTTGAATTTAATGTGATCAATTGTTGTACTTGAATGAAAAGATAAAAAAATCTTTGAATTAGGAATGGTTAATTTTTGAATTTGAAATTAATTTGAGATTTGGAAATGTAATAGAAACCTAATAGGAATTCTTTATTTGTTCTATTAAAAAATATTTAAATATAAATATTTTAATTGTGATATAAAACTACAAACTTGATTTGAAAATATAAATATTTATATTGAGATAAGAAAAACTTTTGAATGCAAATTTAAATTTAAAGATAAAGGATCTGAATTAAGATAAAAGATTTGAATTTGATAAAAGAAAAAAACATCTACCTCCTAAATTTCAAAATAAATACATATATTTTAGAAGATGGAATGCTGTGAATAAGAAGAAGATGGTTTATTTTTATCGTACCTTTTTTTTTTCCACATTCTTACAAGCGATGGGTAAATTATTTTTACCAAATTTATTATTTTATTCTTTAGACTCTTTTAAGCTTATCCTAAGATTCTATGATCTTTCACTATTAAAAAAAAAAAAGGATTTCTCGACCTCAAAAAACTAATTTCATTTGAGGTCCGAAAAAAACCGACCTCAATTTGTAATATTTATTTTTCTTTTTTTTTTTTTAAAATAAACCGACCTGAGATCGGTAATATTATATCAAAATTTGAAAAAATAATTTACCAACCTCACTAGATCGGAAATTAATTTGATACTAAATATTATAATTTTATTTTTAATTTAAAAGAATAACAACCTTGTAAGATCGGTATTCGTAAAAATAAAATTATTAAATATACTGACCTCACGAGATCGGTATAATTAGGATAAAATTAGAACGTACAGATCACGCAAATAAACATTTCTCTCTCTTTCTCTCTCCCCCTCTCTCTAACCCTAACCTAATAATGCCGTCGACGTCGCCAGCATTCCTGCCGGTCACCGTCATCGCCGCCGCCCCTACCCAGTCCCGCCGTTTCCCTCGCCGTCGACGGCGAACCATTGGAGGTATGCTTTCTTTCTTTTCTTGGCTAAGAAATGACATTGAAAAAAGAGTTTGCCTAATATATATTGTTTCTGATTTACAAAGTGAATTCCTGTACTTAGAATTAGAGTTATAAGGAATTCCTCAGTATTACTAGTAGTGGAATTGACAATATTACTTTTTCTTTTTTGTCTATTATTAATTTGAGTAAATTTTCAAACTTGTTCAAACAGAGGTGTAATTATCAAGCTTGTTTTGGTTTCTACAGTTGGAGATTGAGTCTTGTAGAGATTTTGGGTCTTGAACTATTTCTTTAGCATGGGATGACTTTTTTCTTACATTTTTCTACATGTTATTTGACTATTTTGGACAGAAATTTGTTGCATATAATATTCCTGATTGTAAAAGTATCATTCGCTTTTCTTTAAATACTTTGATTGAAATCACAAAAATAGAGAGAAACAGTAGCCAACAAGAATGACCTCATCATATTCTGGAAAATGGCATCTGAAATATGTGGACCAAGAATAGAAGAAATAAAGGTTAACTTTTGAAATAGAAATCTATCTCAACTGAAGTATTAACATGAATCTTGTTTTTTCAACAATATTTTGTTTGTATAATGTTTGATCATAGATTTCTGGTATGGTGTGTTTCTTGTTTAGTAGATATTCTAATCCCAACCTTGAATTTTTCTTTTTGATAAAGTCCAACTTGAATATTCTTGGACTTAACATGGTTTTAGAGAATATATCTGAAGTTATAATGCCTCACATTCTGTCGTAACATGTGATTTTGGATTTATGGGATTGTGAGCTTTACATGTTTGTTGATATTTTTAAGTGAAGATTCTAGATAAGAAGTATTCTAACCTGTTACTGCTACATCTAGATTCCCTTGGTTCTTTAAAACTGTAACCTGTTGCTGCTTTTTAGTATTTGCATTAGGATCATGTTGCACAATCTGGTTCTGCTTTTTTGAAGTAAAAACTTGCAAGTTGACAGAAGTAGCATGTGAAACCTGTTGCTGATTTTTAAAAACACTCTACACCTCTTGAGTTTGCTTCTTTGTGTTTGAATTAGATTCAAGCTGCACAGCATGTTGACTACTAGTGTTTCTCACCATATTAGTGCTAGCACCTGGACTAGATATTTAAGGTGTTGTTTGCTGCTGTATAAGATTAACTGAAGACTCCCCGAGCATCTTAGTTATTGTAGGACTGGTTTCATGTTGTTTTTCCACCAGGTCTTGCACCTTAGCACCAAATTGTGCTTCAGTACCAAGTTCTACACCAACATCATGCTGTTGACATTCAGCAACTTCTGGTTTTTCCTGAAACTTATCCACTTCTTGGCTACCACTCTCAACTGGAATTCTGTTTTTGAGCACCAGTCTTTTCTGTACTTTATGCTGCTGCTTATTTGATAATTTTGCTGGTGTTGAACCAGTAGTTTTATCCAGCTCTTGGCTAACTTCTTGGTCACATATAGCAATATGTTCCATTTCCTGTATATGCCCATCTGCATTTTCCAAATTAGCACCAATATGTGCCTTAGGGTGCACCTAGGAGACTAGGAATAATGAACTAGTATGTGTCTATATGTAGTAAGTGTCATATGCTAGGAGTTTAAAAGGATTAGATAATGTGAAGATTGAATCTTGAACTTCATGCTTTTTTCTTTTTTGGATCATTTAGTGTGTATACCGTTGGCTTCTGTCCCTGTCCATTTTGAATGGCAAGTAGTATGAGGTTTTGTTGTAACATGACCATACATCTGCTATATTAACACCAGGATTTTGTGGTTTTTCCTGGGAATCTACAACATGGACAGTCCCTGTTTTCATTTGGTGTTGTTATTGAGGTTCTTTGATGTTACAGTCCTATTTCTTGATGACCACAAGCTATAGAAATTCCCCTCTGTTTGCACCTTTCTATTATGTTTTTGTGGCCCTTTCAAATAAACTAATCTTCTGTTCAATTCCCTTGTCATAATTGATGATAATGTTTAGTTTAGGCATATATACTATAAATGTAACTTAAGCCTCAATAAATCATTGCATTCACATGGTTCATAAAAGCTTATCTGAAGATGCTTTGAAGTTACATGACAGAACACAGACAAAAAAAGTTCAATGGAAGAGGTCACGCTTTCTACACTTTGAATCAGTATATTTTCTTAATCTATAGGAAGTTCCATGTCAATAGTTGGTCTTTCTTTCATGCAATGTCGAATATATTGAAACTAAAACTCCGTAGTATACACATCACAAGTAGGGAGTACACATCATACCTACAAAATTGAATATAATTGCTCTGACTGTTTTTCACCAGCAGCAAGTGCTGCAAACCTACGTAAGCTTCCTTTTATTTTTCATATTTTGTTTGTTAGATTAAGTTGTTTGTAGCGAGTGACTTACTTGAAAACTGATGGGTTAATTCATAGCTGATTGGTTAACTGATTGACCTAAGAGCTTTTTTGCGCTTTTCGCTTTTGATAACACTGCATGAAAGGGACTGCTTAATCTCACTTGTAAGAGATTACATTTTTTAAATATATTTTGGTTTTTTGGTTAACCAGATTTTGCATGTTCAGTTAGTATTGCTCCATTTTGGAGAATCTATAATGAGCTACTACTGTTATTGGCTGTGGTTTTCACTTTGCAAATTAATCTTCTATTCAAGGTGAATTTCAATTTCTTGCTGGTTTTGAGATATTGTTGGAAAACATATATTAATGACTTCTAACCATGGTTTAACCTTCCTCATCTCCATGTGCTTTCAGTGCCCTCATAATCAGTAACTTCTTTTAAAAATCATGTAGCCGCAGCATAAAGCTTAGACTTTGTTGAGATTGGTACATTCTAGATTTAACTGCCTGTTGATTGATTTCTTTTTAAGATTAATAATGCCAGTCATTTCAAGTTGAGAACATAGTTTCAAAATCAAGTGACAGTGAGAGAATTAAATATATATATATATATATATATATATATATATATATATATAGTTCAGACACTAATTCAATGAAGGTTGAAGCCATTCATTCTCTCCTTCAGTCACTTCTCAAAATGTTTCTCAAATGAATAATTTGAGCTGCATTGTTTTAATTACTAGCATTATTTTATAATATTATATCAAACTTCTTACATTTCATCTTTTATGTAAATTGTAATCATGTAACTTATTCCTTCATCTTTACATGTAAATTCAGTAGGTACTACTTCATATTTGCCATTTGATATGTAGCAGTTTGATATGTACCATTACAACACTGACAATCCCTGTAAGCATTATTTTGTAGTGGTAATTTTTTTCCCTAGATAGGCTGTGTTATTTGTGTAATTATTTCATTTCCTTCTATAATTGTCAACTACACCTCTATTTTTAATGCAAAGAATAAGGGCAAATTGTCTTAATTCTCCATGAGTCAAAACCAAGGTGGTTGGCTCTCACACAAAATTGAATTCTCAATACCAACACATGCTTGTAACAAGCTAACAAATTTGACAAAAAAGCTTGTGCTTGTTGTTTACTAAATGTTTGATAGTTTTTTCTGTTGAATTCGAGATTTAAGTTGGTTGCTAATTTTACCTTCGAATTTCATAATCAATATCAACTTTCGAAGGCGGAGTTTCTTCGTACTCAGCCACCCAACACACAGTTGACAGAAGAGCAAATAGAGGAAAGGTGGCTTGGGAGTGTTGGTGGGCCCACTAGGTTTGGCACAGCTTACGGAATGCCACATCGTGCATTTCGTCAATACCGGTCGCCCCCGGAAGGCCTACATTCTTCCAATACTGAGTCGTTCGATAGAGTGAATGCTATGGCCATGGAGCAAAAGATTGCTGAGCTAACTAGCCAGCTATAGGCCTCGGAGGAAAGGGAGAGGCGGATTGTCTAAGTGTTTTGTGGATGTATGCGAGGGGTGAAGTAGTCTAATGTTTTACACTAACTTAGTGTAGACTAGTTTAATGTTTGCAAAGGTTGAAGTAGTTTAATGTTGATGTTTGCGATGGTTGAAGTAGCTTAATGTCTCTTATGAATGTTTGAATGTCGTTTTTATTCAACTTTGAAGTAGTGTCGAATTGGATTTGATGTGTTTGTTGAAGTAGCTTAATATTTTATGTATTTGTAGTAGTTTGGTGAATTGTTGGCAGCTATTTGAGCTGGTTTTAGTTGAATATAAAATTATTTTCATCTTGACAGGGGGCAGCTGGAACAACCTGTACAAATTTCAGAAATTGAGGTCGGTTTTCTGCAAAATTTTTCAAGAAATTATAATTACCGACCTCATGAGGTCGGTTTTGTGCAGAATTATCCCAGAAACTGAAAATTACCGACCTCTTGAGGTTGGTTTTTTGCAAAATTTTCGCAAAAATTACTAATTACCGATCTCACGACGACGAAAATTTAAAACAATATTATATATTCATATAAATTACCGACCTTCTGAGGTCGGTAAAATAATATCATTATATTATTAATATAATTTACCGACCTAATGAGGTCGGTATTTTAGCTAATTTATACCCAGCTTAAAAAAGTTTACCAACCTCGTGAAGTCGATTTTTTGCAACCTCATGAGGTCGGTAATATTTCCGACCCACTATTTTCCGACCTAATTTTGAGGTTGGTTTTTGTCCAAAACCGATCTCATGAGGTCGGAAATAGCCTTTTTTTTAGGTCGGAAAATCCTATTATTTTAGTAGTGGTTTATCTCATAGATGGCTTAGTATTCAAATTTAAATTTTTATGTAGATAATCTCTTTATTAGATCAAGTCAAGTTTCAAAATCTGTAGGACTCTTTTCGTTATATCATACTTTAGGGGTGTACAAAGTAAACCGATAAACCGCACCAAACCGATAAACGGAGTCAAACCGAGAAAAAAATCCGACTAGTGGTTTGGTTTGACTTGGTTTGGTGTTGAAAAAAAAAACCCGACCATAATTGGTTTGGTTTGGTTTTAGCTAAAAAAAGTCAAACCGAATCAAACCAACCCGACATTACATTTATTCAATTTTTAAAATATTTATTTGTAATGTAATTTATAAATATTTCTTAAATTTTTTCGTAGTTTTTAATTTATTATCATATTATTAAAGCTTGAACTTAGAATTTTGAATGCGAATAGGTTTTATATCCTATGGACGTTAGTAACTCATATAAAGTCTAAACCAAAACCAAGTCAACACTAATACTAACAAAAGAAATTCAATTTACCACTAGGAATGACAACAATGTTGGATATCTATTCTTTAGTTTTGCATAATTGGTTTAGAGAGTGAAAATACATAACTTAAGTTTTTTTTTCTTGTCATGTAAATAATACTTATTAGCCGTACTTATTTTAGTATGACTTAGTATTTTTAGATTATGATCATTTTCTTTATGGTTTATTAATTAGCAATATTTATTTTAACCGATTTTATTATCTTTTGTTGAATATTTTAATACAACGTCATCACTCTTCTCACATTTTGTGTTATTTTCTTATGAAACACCTTAATTACATAGTTGTATCTTACTAGGACTAAAGAAATATTTGAAGTAAAAGTTATATATTTTGTATCAAGAATATTCCGGGAAAAAAAAACCCGATTAACCCGAGAAAACCGAATAACCCGAGACAACCCGAGGTTGAAAAACCCGAATCTTATTGGTTTGGTTTGGTGTATAAATTTAAAAACCCGACGCAATTGGTTTGGTTTGGTGTTTAAAAAATCTGAACCAACTCGGTCCATGTACACCCCTACTTTACACCATGCATGATTTACTATAAAATGTTAATTACCTCAGCAAAAAACAGATGTTTTAATCTTTTATTGCTTCTACCATATTTTGAAGTTAATTCTCTTCTGATTTCATATGTATTCAATAGATTTCTCATTAATATCTAATTGATCGCTCATTCTTATGTTTATGTTGTAGGTCACAGAGAGTTCTCAAAATATTTATGTTGTAGGTCACAGAGATTGTATTTTGGTGTTATTGTTTGTTGGAGGAGGAGATATCTGGACCACTTGATCTATTCGTTATGCTATGATGAGAATACATTCTGGAACTCGGAAGCATGGAGCCTCTTCTACATCTATATTTACTACTCTTTTCGATTCTTTTAATTTCTTTCACATCATTCGCTGGGATTAATATATGTATTAAATATTGTAGAACCTCTTATGATATCTTTTATTTGAAGTTACTTATTAAATAGAAACAGAAAAGAACACTGAAGAATTTCTTTTTAAGCATTAGAGAATTCTTTAATATAGCATGTGAGATCGACTATTAGAATCTAAAAGGTAAAAATCAACAGAGAAGTAAGATAGAGTTTCTCTTCTGAAAGAATGCTGCATCACTATACATGTCATTTTAAGAAATTTATAATTGTGACTTTTATTACTCTAATCGTGTCAATCATTAAAATTAATCGACATTAGTATGTGGCAATTAAGTTACATATGCATATCAAAATATAACTATGTATTATCTAACGTAATTTGCTTATGCATTCAGGATAGAAGGACCGACATTGATATGAAACAGGCTTGCCTTATATTTTCGCTTATATTGACTACGCGAGATCAGGTAAAGTACCAATATAATCATACGAAGAATATGATATTTATCTTTTGACTCAAATATGTGTATATTACATATTGTTACAGGGCTTAATTGATAAGATTTACGGTTATTAATTTCTCTTTATAATGCTTCTACTATTTACCAGCATATGATGTTTTTGTTATAGTGCATGCATGTTAAAGAAACAACTAAATAAGCAACTTCTTAAATTTGAATACATATTAAAGAAACAACTAAATAAGCAACTTCTTAAATTTGAATATAAGTAAACGGATGAGCTTTGTCCCTTAGATTTGCATTTTGCATATTGAGAATTGCACAATGGAGCATTATTGACGAAGTAGATATATAAGAAACATATCAAATTAAGATGTATGGAAACTGAAATGTCTAGAAATAAAGTGGAGATGTCACATTAAGTTAAAAAAAATTGAGCTGAAGAGAAAAATATAGAATAACGTACAAACTATGAAATATTATAAATCACATTAATATTCTAGCATTATATAAGCACATGAATGACAAATATGTCAACAGTACTACAAAAGAGAACAAAATTACATGAATTTAGGGGGGGGGGGGGGGGGGGGGGGGGGTTAAGGACGTGACTTTTAAAAGCTCTACAGGAATAATTTGTTTTCATATTCCACTTAATATTTGACCTATTTGCTCTCTAAATTAGTTGCATGGTAGCTTCTCATTTCATCATAATCTGCTTATTTATTTCAATTTCAATTTCATTTATATGCACACGCATAGATTTTTATATTTTTTCAAACCATTATATCAATTACAGTAATGAATGAGTGATTCTCTTAAAACACTAATGCATATACGTGGAACTACTTATTCATTATAGGTAAAGATGTTAAATGGAGAAAATTAATTAAAATAGAGTAGAAAAAATGTACAACAAGAGTGGGAGTTGGGGAGGGGGGGGGGGGGGGGTAGAGATAGATGAGGTTATTTATCTTTTTAATTAATTTTAAGAATATAATAGATTATTCATAAATTTAAGAAATTGAATAGTTATAAACAATAGAATAAAATTCCAAATTAATTAAAATTGATGAGTAAGAAAAATTATATCAATAAGGAGAACACTCGATAAGTAAATTAAATCAAATGATAAGGTAATACAAACTCATTTTAGTAATTTTCAATAATGAACAATGTAATAAAGAAAAATATGAAACATAAAAGTTATCTGATAATTATATAATTTATTGTCTTTATTTTCATATAGGTTTGGTATTGGGGAGTGGTTTTTTTTTTTTTTTTTTTTTTTTTGTGGGGGGTGCATCCATTGTTGAACATTTTTTAAGGCAATATAATCCAATATTTTCAAACAAAAAAACATATCAAATTGTGATATGATGTTGCAATTTCAAATGATTAGGAATAATATTTTTAATATTGTCCGCGCATCGCGCGGGTCCAAATACTAATACGTGACTAAAGTGCAACTTAGGGTATTAGTGGCTCCAAGGAATTGAGATATGTGCACTTCACCCTTACCATATCTGGTTGTCATGCAACACCAAGTTATGTTGTCTTTGGGCTTAAATCTTTTTAATTAGAAAATGGGCCATAACTTTTGGACCTTTTTGTCCATTGGATTACATATGCAGTGGGAGTCCAGCCAGCTTAAAACCCAAGTCATAGCTTGCAGGCAAAATGATTGACGCAATATTAGTTTAAATCAAGAAACTTCTTCAAGCAACCTCAAGTTTCCCATTCAAAATCCGGTTTGAAGAAGATATTGATAACCTAAAAGCTCCTCAATGTTTGTTTCCAATTATTTAGTCCGCAAATCATAAGAAAGCAAAATCTTTGCAACTCTAATTCTTGGACATGGCCAATAATTAGTGTAACAGTGTAGGGCCTAGTACTCCAATTATTATCTAATATCTAACTCAATCATTAATGCCATCAAATTGGTATTTGAAACCCCAATCATAACGAACTTAATTTTATGTCATTTTCAAGCTAGTTCTCTAATTCCTTTTTGACTTAATTGTCTAGAAAAATCCTTACACTTGCACATGTACATACATGTTATCTAGTGCTCCTTGGAGTTAGTTGTTCGCTATAGCAAAGTGCTTTATACCCACATATATATATAAATAGATAATAAACGTACATATTTACAAAGTTAAGGACCTTTATTCCATCTTTTTTCCAAAGACCTCAGCCTAAACACTTCATTATGATAAGTTAGTGATAAGGTATCGCCGAATAACAATTCAACAAAAATCAAAACAAATATAACCTTAATCTTTTTTTTTTTATTTTTTTAATACAGATTTTAGCTAGTATACCCGTTATATACTAAATATATGCATTGAGTATACACAGATGACAACTACAATCTATAACGGCTAGATGAGTGAAATATTTTTAACAGGCTAGTAAAAATACTAAGATCTCTACCTATATCTACTCTAATCCTTCTTATAGCCTGTTTGGCCAAGCTTCTAAAAACAGTTTATTTTGAAAAGTACTTTTTTCAAAAGTACTTTTCAAAAAAATATTTTTGGCTAAAAGCAGTTTGTGTTTGACCAATTAATTTAAAAAGTACTTTTGAACAGCAATTAGTGTTTGGCTAAGCTTTTAAAAAGTGGTTCTATGTGTATTTTTCTCAAAAGTACTTTTCAAAAAAGTGCTTTTAGGCAAAAACTATTTTTTTTAGCTTCTGAAAAACTGCTTCTGCTACTCCTCAAAAACACTTATTTTCTCTTAAAAGCTTGGCCAAACACCTCACTTTTTTAACATAAGCACTTATTGAAAAATTAAGTACTTTTGGGGGAAAAATAAGTTTGGCCAAACAGGCTATTAATAAGCTAAAACGAAATAGATGAGCTTTTCTACAATTAAGAAAAAGACATTTAGTTTGTCAAATTAAAGCTCTTACTTTCCTTTTATAAAGTCGTGTGAATCTAAATATTTAAGCTATTAGAAAACAATCGTACTACACTTATTCAATTACTCTCTCAGTTTCAAATTATGTGTTTTACTTTTTTCCGTAGACTGTTTGAAAAAAGAACAACGTTATATATCTAGTAACTCTTTAATTCTAACATTTCACACGACATATTTAAGATTACCATATTCAAATGTTATTTTGCTATATTATACACATTTAATTTAAAATCACAAAATTTGACATTATCACTTATTTTTTTAAAATTCTGTGCACATCAACTTAAGACACTTAATATGAAATGATGGGAATATGTCTAAACACACTTCTTTCACTTGCTAAATACCTGTGACTATTTTGGTACTATCTGAAATAATTAATGTGGTTCCTTCTCACCTAAAATCTTGAGTTATTAAAGAAGAAACACTCTATTATCATGTATTAGTACATCTTTTTTTTTTTTTTTTTTTTTTTTTTTTTTTGGGTTCAATGATTTTACGTTTTTCTTTCCCAAAAGTATAAAAGAGCCAAGTTCTGTATAGTAAGACACAGTGGCAGATCCAGAGTCTTAGTTACGGATATATGGGAATTCAACAGCTTTTACTCATATCCTGTATATATATTAAAAAAATTATTAAATATTTATAAATATTTAATTGTGAACCTAGTTGTTATTATTATAGTATATATTAACTTGAGGTAGCCGTATATAAAACCTATAAACTTCAAATACTGAATCCGCCTCAGGAACGTAACAACTCAGGATATATGATACATGAATTCAAACAGCTCCATGTTCAACTCTTCTTCATGCATGCATTAGTACGCGGGCGGATAGAGAAATCTCAACAGTTAAAGTATGAAAGCATTAATTTAATACCTAGATGGACCCTTAAACTTGACATGTTTTGTAAGATAGACATATAAACTTATAAGGTGACCAGATAGACACTTAAACTTACTCAAAGTGTATTTTTCAAGTTTTTCAGTTGTTTTGAAAACAAAAACTATATTTTTCAAACACTCACAATTTTCATGGCCAAACAAGCCCTAAATATATCACAAAATATTTTTTTTAAAATGCAAAAATAAGGCAAATGCATATACATGAGACTATAAATGTGCACTTAAACCAATAAATACTCGCTAATCGCAATTTTGCAGCTTTCAATTAACTCGGATTTTTGTTTTACACTTGAATAATTAAAAAACAATAACTTTAACCAATAAAAATCCTTAAAAAAAGAAATTTCAAATTAAGAAATTTCTAAGTTCAGTATTTCAAGTGTAAAAGAAATTTCAAATTAAGAAAACTGTAAAGCCGAGAAGAAAATCCTTAAAAAAAAGAAATTTCTTAATTTGAAATTTCTTTTTTTAAGGATTTTTATTGGTTAAAGTTATTTTTTTTTAATTATTCAAGTGTAAAAAAAAAACCGAGTTAATTGAAAGCTGCAAAATTGCGATTAGCGAGTATTTATTGGTTTAAGTGCACATTTATAGTCTCATGTATATGCGTTTGCCTTATTTTTGCATTTTAAAAAAAAACATTTTGTGATATATTTAGGGCTTGTTTGGCCATGAAAATTGTGAGTGTTTGAAAAATATAGTTTTTGTTTTCAAAACAACTGAAAAACTTGAAAAATACACTTTGAGTAAGTTTAAGTGTCTATCTGGTCACCTTATAAGTTTATATGTCTATCTTACAAAACATGCCAAATTTAAGGGTCCATCTAGGCCATTATTTTATGAAAGCATTAATTATTTTAAATAATAAGTTGGCATTTGCATGATGCTTGTCTGAGTTTGTACAGTCGACGACGCAAACACACATTTTGGATTTTACTATGAAGTTTATAAACAAGTTCTTTGCATGACCTAGAGACACATATGCATGCCCCTCTTGTCTTAAAGCATGTACTTTGTTAAGTTACTATCACCTAATTAACTTTATCATGTTTATGAATTAGCAATCAATTCTCATATTTCATGCTAGTGTCCTTATTTTCTGTGGTCATCAGCCTCTTTTTTTTTTCCTCAAATGTTTTCCTAATTGGGCCCACGGGTGGGGGAGGAGAGGTTTAATTGGTGCTTAATATATGTAGGAGAATTAAGTGACAATAACTCATGCCTAACCTGGGAGATATTTTAGTAAGAATGACACTAGGTAGCCGCATGTGATAGCACCGTGTGAAATATTATCCGTACAAATTAAGAAAAAGTTCTATTTAAAGTTTAGCCATCAATGTTAACAAGCTTCAGCCTTGAATTCAAACATTTCCTCCATCTTAAATTCATCGGAAAACTAGGATTTTCCATGGAAGTCCGCCAGAAACATCTCCGATGAGGCATTTCTGATGTCGGATTTCTGGCGGAACATTTGTCAAAAATTGATTGATTTCTAAAAGTGCTTGAATTTGAAATGTGTTCAATCACTGCTCTAAACTTTAAATACTTTATATATTCCGGCTATATTTTAAATAGGGGCCTAAAAAGGTTATTTGTCCCCATGGGCCATATGTTTAAGTAGAAGGGAAAATGACATAAGATACTTACATGACTATTTATTACAAAATATATAGATAGTTTTCCTTATTTACAAAATATAACTATATTTTATGAAACATGAAGGATTTTTATATATTTTTCATTTAAAAAAAAATCTTTTAAACTTTTTTTTTAAAATATTTTTTTTTTTTAATTTTTTTTTTTTGCTCAAAGGCTTAAAAAATTAGCTCAAATTTTTGTGTATGAAAACTGTATGAAAAATGTATGAAATGTATATGTGTGAGCGAAATTTTTAATATAGTTTTCATACACAAAATTGTGAGCGAAAACTTTAAGTCTTGAATATTATATGAAAGTTGTTACAATGTTGTTGTAGTTGTATTAATTTTCCAGAAACCTAATATGAACTTTATATACTAAAAATGTGAATGAAATTCTAAGTCTTGAGCGAGATATACACATTTCATGCCATTCTCATACATAAAATTTTGAGCGTAATGTTTAAGTCTTGATCGAGATATACACATTTCATACGTTTTTCATACACAAAATTTGAGCCAACTTTTTAAGCCTTGAGCAAGATATACACATTTCATACACAAAAATTTGAGCGACTATCTTAAATCTTGAATGCTGTATCAAAGGAGTATACAATGTTGTTGTAGTTGTATTAATTTTTCAGAAATCTAACATGAACTTTATACACGAAAATGTGAGCGAAATTCTAAGCCTTGAGCGAGACACAAATTTTATTACCGTTTTCATACACACAATTTTGAGCGGATTTTTTAAGCCTTGAACAAGATATACACATTTCATACCGTTTTCATACACTAAATTTTGAGCGAACTTTTTAAGCCTTGAGCGAGATGTACAAATTTCATACATAAATTATTGAGCGAAATTTTTTTTTTTTTTTAAAAAATAATGTTTTTTTTTAAAGTATGTTTTGTATAGAATTTGTAATGCTATGTTTTGTAAATAGAAAACTATCGTCATGTTTCATAAATATTTCTCTTTAATATATATATATATATATACATACTTTACCCTAAGTAGAATCCCGGGCCATAAAGTATGTTTGGGATGAAGAGAAAGAGAAATATTTTTCAAAAATTGTCTTTTGGAAAATGAATTCTATACTTTAATATTTTTGTAAGAAAAATAAATAAATAGTGATAATAATGTTAGTAAATCGGGTAGTGTTTTAATAATGTCCAGATGTTGGTTGGAATTGCAATACGAAGTTAAAATTTGAAATTGTTATGAAAATAATTAAGTAGCTTCCACCCAAAAGTGGCCAAAGTCATTTCCTTTATTTGACATAAAATATTTTTTCAAAAACAAAAAAATGGCTTATTTGTTGTTAAAAAAAAAAAACTTATTTTCTTCATACCAAGCACACCTTCGCGAGTTGTAAACTTTTCAATAGGCCTTGGAATTTGTTTCTTGGCCTACCAAAAAGAGTATTATATTATGTTGGAAGTTAGATCCATAATACAAATATTATAGTATATGGTCATTTGATCGATGAATGACCCCAGCTGCTATAGGAGACGGTAGTGACAAAACAGAAAGATAATGGAAAAAAGAAGAAAAGAAAATCATGTATACATATGAGGACAAATTAGGTAGTCCGTTTATTAAACAAAGTGTATATCTTCACTAATTATATAAAAGAAAGAAGATTTACATGACGATGGAGACTATAGTAATAAAGCAGATTTAAGTACCATGGAGTAATTAAGAACTTCAGAAAAATATATATAAAAACATAATAGGGATAGAGACTGCTACTCTTATATACACCTCAAAAAAACCAAACCCCTTCTTTCATCCACAAATTAATTCCAGTCTATATACACACCAACCCCCTATATGTAAGCAGGGGGAGGGATAGGAGATTGAACGATAAAAAAGAATTATTCCCTCCGTCGCAATTTACGTGACACATTTCAGATTTCGAAATTCAAATAAGACTTTCTTTGATCGTATTTTTTATACATTTTTTAAATATTTTGAATTGTCAATCATTGTGATTTATAATCCTTTTTACGTAGTTTCCAAATATACAAGTTTTACTTCAAAAATTTTGAAAATTTCATATCTGAATTCACGGTTAAAATTAAAATTTTTGACTCTCAAATTCAAATTGTTCTACGTAAATTGAGACCAAGGGAGTACAATAATAAAGAATAGTGTGACAGGCAATCATTCCTTGAATAATTTGAGAAAGTAACATTTCATTTCATTTCATGTCAATTAAATTTATTTCTGCAGTTGCTTTTCATGAGCCACGGGCCACAATAATTCCGACAACGGCCACATATTACGCACAAATTCTTGTCTTAGGACTTTCGAGTCGGATTCGGTATTTTAAATTAAATAATAATAATTATTTTATTTATATATTAACACTCCTTTAAGTAGTATGTTAAAAAGTACTTCATCCATTTCAATTTATATGACATTTTTTCGTTTTTAACAAGTTCTAAAAGGAATGACACATTTTTATGTGTAGTAATCATTTAACTTTAAAATACCTATCTTAATGACGTAATTTATAACCACACAAATATCTATAGCTTATTTAAACCATAAGTTTCAAATTTTTTTTATTTCTTTCTTAACTTCGTGCCCAGTCAAACAACTTAACATAAATTGAGACGGAAGAAATATATAGCGTAAACATATATATTAAAATATTTTCAGTTATATTTAAATATTGAAATTGAGATGTCATTAAAGAAACAATATGCACAGTGAAAATTCACATAATTGATCTAATTTATATTTGAATTGAGACGTTATTATTGTGATTCCAAAAGATCGAGTAAGAATGTGTGCATCTATCTATCATGGTGATTTTGACCCAATCATTAAAGATTAAATGTGATTAATCAAATATTTTGGGACCAAATTCCGGTTCATAAAAAATTGGGGCATTAAAATGCTACTATCCCTATACAGAAACATGTACAAAATAGTGTCAGTATTTTGTGAATGTGTGCGCGTTGTTTACGTACCATGCATGGCAGCCTGAGAAATTGACATGTCAAGGTACTTCATACATGGGATCCGGAACCAAAATGCCCTAAAAAAATTACTTTGAATCAAAATATTCCAACAAAAAAAAAAGAAATTACAAAATTACCTTTAGCACAGTATTTTACTGCGTTATACAAAAAAAAAAAAAAATCTATAATGCAGTAAAATACTGCGTTATAGAAACAGTACCAATTTTTTTTTTCTATAACGCAGTAAAATACTGCGTTATAGAAATAGTATAAAATATATATATATATATATAACGCAGTAAAATACTGCATTATAGAAACAGTACCAAAAAAAAAAAAAAAATTGGCCAACTTTATTTTTTGCAACACTTAGTGCTTTTTTCCATACCTTGACCAATGATTAGTCGTGTGTCAAGACTCCGAAACGTCAATATTTTATATAGAACCTGATATTTTTTTCTACGTACAATAATGTAGGCCCAATACATCAAGGATACGTAGACGTTCGGATCGTCATTTTAAGGGTTGAAAAGGTGCCCGAAGTAAGTTTTGTTTGAAAAAACTTAGTGTTTTTTTCGTACTTTGACCAATGATTAGTCGTGTGTCAAGACTCCGAAACGTCAATATTTTATATAGAACCTGATATTTTTTTCTGCGTACAATAATGTAGGCCCAATACATCAAGGATACATAGACGTTCGGATAGTCATTTTAGGGGTTGAAAAGGTGCCCGAAGTAAGTTTTGTTTGAAAAAACTTAGTGTGTTTTCCATACTTTGACCAACGATTAGTCGTGTGTTAAGACTCCGAAACGTCAATATTTTATATAGAACTTGATATTTTTTCTGCGTACAATAATGTAGGCTCAATACATTAAGGATACGTAGACGTTCAAATAGTCATTTTAGGGGTTGAAAAGGTACCCGAAGTAAGTTTTGTTTGGAAACTTTAGGGTGTTATTTTTTAAGATTTTAATTTAAGCGTATTATTTTTTAATCAAGACATAACTTTATTTTGAATATAAATATAATTCTAAAAAATATAGGGAGAAAAACTAGTTGTAAAGTCGTCAAACTTTAGATGGTCATAACTTTGCGCTCGGACGTCCGTTTTACGCGTTTTTTTTAACTTGCGTATTTTTCGAGATCTATGCGGGCAAACTGCCGTGAGGCGATTTGGTCGAGCCGATTTTTAAAAAAACACCTTTTATCCCATTCAATTTCAATTTCCCCCCAAATTGGCGTGAAATTTTCAGTTTTATTTACTTATAAGATGATGATACGCAATAACTTTCAACGTAAAAATCCCAGGGTAATGTAGCTGTGAATGTCAATTTCACTTCTGCGGTTTCAATTTTTGAAAAAAAGCTAACTAATTTTCTCAACATATAAAGTTGACTAAAATAACCTTACAGTCAAACACTAAGTTTTTTCAAACAAAACTTACTTCAGACACCTTTTCAACCCCTAAAATGACGATCCGAATGTATACGTATCCTTGATGTATTGAGCCTACATTATTGTACGCAAAAAAATATCAGGTTCTATATAAAATATTGACGTTTCGGAGTCTTGACATATGACTAATCGTTGGTCAAAGTATGCAAAAACACACTAAGTGTTGCAAAAACAAAAGTTGGCCAATTTTTTTTTTTTTGGTACTGTTTTACTGCGCTATACAAAAAAATAATAATTCTTGCTGTTAAAAACCTTTTGGCAACGGCTTTATTTTCAATAAATCTAAACCTTAAAAATAAAAAACCTTAAGCTAATGACAACAAATCTTCAAACAAAAATGGACGTCTATGTATATAGAACACTTAAACCTAAAGTTTACAAACAAAACTTACTTCGGGCACCTTTTCAACCCCTAAAATGACGATCCGAACGTTTACGTATCCTTGATGTATTGAGCCTACATTATTGTACGCAGAAAAAATATCAGGTTCTATATAAAATATTGACGTTTCGGAGTCTTGACACGCGACTAATCATTGGTCAAAGTATGAAAAATAACACTAAGTGTTGCAAAAAATAAAGTTGGCCAATTTTTTTTTTTTGGTACTGTTTCTATAACACAGTATTTTACTGCGTTATAGATTTTTTTTTTGTACTGTTTCTATAACGCAGTATTTTACTGCGTTATAGATTTTTTTTTTGTACTGTTTCTATAACGCAGTATTTTACTGCGTTATAGTTTTTTTTTTTTTTTTTGTATAACGCAGTAAAATACTGCGCTAAAGATAGTTTTGCAACTTTTTTTTTTTGTTGAGGTATTTTGGTTCAAAGTGATTTTTTTGGGGCATTTTGATTCCGGACTCTTCATACATGATACATTAGGTGATTGTGAAATTGCATATAGATTTGAGTACTTTCTTTAGATATTGATGACTTAGTTAGAATCATAATTATTAGCAGGAAAATATGTGACTACGTAATAGCATCTCTATTAATACTCGTATACTAATATCTTACACGAGTATTATGCAGGGAAATATATGACTACCTAATAGCATCTTTATTAGTACTTGTATACTGATATATATCTTATACGAATATTAGTGCAGAGAAATATATGACTACCTAATAGCATCTCTATTAATACTCGATCATATACTGATATCTTATACGAGTATTATGCTGGAAAATATATGACTAACTAATAGCATCTCTATTAATACTCGTATGCAGATATCTTATACGAGTACTAATTTGTTGATATTACATTAGAATAGATAGATCAGGTGTATATTAGAATTTATTTATAAATATAAAACTTATATTTATAGTATTCTATAAATACTTTGAGAGGAAAGAAATTGTGACTTGTCATCTTGTTCGTGCAGTATCTTATCTTCATCTATTTTTCCAAATGATAGTTGATCAACATCTATATATTCACTCTAACAAATTACTACTTATTGAAAAGTTTAAAGTGAAAGAAATTTGGAGATGGACTAATGAGTATGATATAGATATATTTGTAGTTAATGCACCCTTTTCTATGCTTTTTGGTGCTTAATATATTGTGGCTAAATGGCTCTCCCAAAGATCATGACCAGATGCTAGAATACGAAAACTATTGATAAATTCATCAATTGGGTTCCTCTCCATGTGGCTATCATGCAATCACAAAATCATGAAAAAAGTTACTCCGATATGGACTTTGAATAATTAAAATCTTTGTTATATTATCTCTATTTTCATGTTTATTTTTTTCATTCGTTTTTTTCTTAATCAAATAGAGAAGCTGCTATACCGAGAAGCGCAACACATGGAGTGGTGGGGTCAGGGTCAGGGGCAAAGCCAAACTTCACGCATTGAAGATATCATTAGTGAAACACCAAGTCAAGTCAGACAGTTTTTACGGAGTTTGGGACTGCCAAACAAACTTTAAACAAAAACGTCTGAAATTTGGGATTATCAAGTCAAACTTCAAGTTTTGAAACTGTCAAGCTAAATCGAAACTGAAGGTTATGGTTATGTTAATCTTTGTATACATAGTGTATGTAATTTGTACATATAGAACATGTACAGTGTATATATGAAACTCAATAGAATGTGTATAACTTGATGGTATAAAGAATATACACAAACAGTATATTTTGTTATCGGAAAAGGGCCAAAATTACCCCTGAACTTTGGGAAATGGTTCATCCATACCCTTCGTTATACTTTAGGGCCAATTATACCCTTACCGTTATACTATGGGGTCAATTATACCCTTATGTCTAACAGCTGCCACGTGGCATCATCCCAGCCCTTCAAAATTATTTTCCCCTCAAATTAATTTTTACCCACTAAAATAATCCAACCCGACCCGACTCGATTTTTTTTTTTTTCCAGCCAAAGTGATATGGACCCAACCCATTACCCCTTGGCTGGAAAAGAAATTCGGGTCGGGTTATTTTAGTGGGTAAAAAATTATTTGAGGGGAAAATAATTTTGAAGGGCTAGGATGATGCCACGTGACAGTTGTTAGACATAAGGGTATAATTGACCCTATAGTATAACGGTAAGGGTATAATTGATCCTAAAGTATAACGAAGGGTATGAATAAATTATTTCCCAAAGTTCAGGGATAATTTTGGCCCTTTTCCGTTTTGTTATTCAGCACTCAATGTGAATAATAGTTTGTATAGATAATGGTAAGCAGTGTTTTAAAAGGCGGGAGCGTAAGGCGAGGCGTTTTATGTCTGCCTCAGCGAGGCGTAAGCCCCGAGGCGTAAGCCTCATGGGACTTTAATTTTTAGTATTTTATAAAATGATATAATTATAATAAATACTTTTAAATTGGTTAAATAACGTAAAAAATTGAAGAAAACAATAAATAAGTGATATATATATATATATATATATATATATATATATATATATATATATATATATATATATATACACACACACATATACATACTCCACCCCCACAAAAAAACTAATTAGAACAATCTATTATACGTACTTACAAGTATAAGTGACTGCTCGTTACTTTTTTGAGATAGTAGAAGACAAGATAAATAATTGGAAAAGAATATATATTAGGCATTCTAGCAATAAAAAAAGGTCTTGACTTTTAAATTTAATGTTTCAGTTCCTTTTTAAAATATTTGAGTAATTACATGTTGACTTTTGAAAATTTGGGCATTATACTAAGGACTTATTTAACAAATTTCGTTTTAGTTTGAAGAAGTTTTCTGGACTTACGCCCAACAAAAAAAAATTCGCCCCAAATGCCTAGGCTTACGCCCCAACAAAAAAAAAACTCGCCCCAAACGCCTGGGCGTACGCCCCAAATTGCTGGGCGTACGCCTTTGGGGACTTGCGCCCCGACCCATCGCCCCGAGATATTTTTGATACGCCCCGCCTCGGGGCTCGCCTCAAAAATGCCTTTTAAAACACTGATGGTAAGAAAGCAGAGGAGGAAATATTCCAAATAAGTGTGGTGAATGAAAGTGAAATAAACAACAAAAAAGTACATTACCCTTCGGGTCTTGTCATAATGCAGGAAAAAGGAAGTGTGCCGTGACTACGTTTCATAGGGTAACTTTTTAGAACTTAGCTAGTACTAGAATGTTGGATCCTACTCGTACCTATTGTCTTTTTTCTCGAAATACATATACATGATTGAAACAGTTATATATAAAAAACAAATATGCTAGTTTTGCACTCGTGATAGCTAAAGTAGTTTAACACATATTTTTAGCTCAAAACGTTTCGGATTTTCATTTTATTCTCAATAATCTTTTATGGGCAATAACAGTCTTCCGCTACAAATTAAGCAGTGGAGATCAACTTCCGATTGGCCATGAGAATTATTCACTTTTTTTTTCGAAAAATATTTTCACTTTATTTGAAAACCAGCGTTTAGCCATGAAAATTTCAATTACTGTAAAAAAAATATTTGATTTCTATGGGCAATCGCCTATTAAAAGTTTCAGCTATGTTTATTAGAAACTCAGAACCTTTTTCATACGTTTGTATTGTGAGGAAGCAGTTGCTATAATAACAATTTTCCTAGACCTTATTATACTTACTCTGTGTGTGTTGGGGGGGGGGGGTGTAGGGGGTAGGGGAGTGTACTGAAATACGAGACAAAGTGCCTGAAATTATTTGTGGGGAAGAATAGTGAAAGGAACTACTCAAAATGACTCCGCAATTTCGAGAGGAAAATATCCGATTTTTAATTACAATAGTGACATACGACATGAATAGGCAACTGTTTATCAAAAGCACATGACTCTGTTAGGGTGTTCTGTTGCGAAGAAACAAGCAATAACCAAATTGCATGACGAGGTAACAGCGGAAGAAATACTCAAGTCGAAACTTCCCACACTATTTGAATCAAGAGAAGACAATAAACACTAGCACAAATGGAAATCCATGCAGCAGCTATACCAACAATAAAATAGCAAAGCAAACAAAGATAAATCGAATGGAAGAGACACCAAATTTACGTGGTAAAACCCCATCAAGGTGAAGAGAAAACATCCACGGGACCTCCGGCCCACAAATGCTCCACTATAAACAACAAGAGTTACAACAATGTTCTCCAAATGGCTACAACAACAAAGCCAAGCACGGAGCAACAATACATAAAAGATAGCACCAAAACTAGCGAAGAAAAGAGATAAATCACCCCAAAAACAAGCTACTGTTCATACTCTAAAACTGGAGCTATAGACCACGAAATCCGATCTCCACCGTTGAAATCGAAGAAACAGATGTTGAGAACCCCAAGTTCAAATTTCAGCACGATCCAACGGTTAACGAATCCAGCAACACAATTTAAAGTGGACTGCTGTAGCAGATTTTTTTTGGACGAAAATCTGCTTTCTCTCTCACGTTTTTCTCTCTCTATATGATTGCTATGAATTCACTCTTGTGTTGTCAAAATAAGACCTAAATTGATCCTATATATAGAGGAAATTTTGGGCAAAATTGGCCTGGTCCAAATTAGATTGAGTTTTATTAATCCAATTCCACATAAGAAAGGAAAACCCAAAAACCTAACATGTTCCTCTATATATACCTTCTTCTATTGATGAATCAAACAGTACCTAGGCTATGCTCATGTAAACACTATGTGTAATATTATACAATAGGGGTGCTTATAGGTAATTTGATTCGATTTTGAATGTTATCAATTCGACTTGTGTCTTAATTTATATGAAAGAAGTTCGAAGTACAAGGGTCAAAATAGTTAATTTTGACTATAAATGTTTGGATTTACATTTTAAAATAATTTAAGATAAAATTCACATATTTAAAAACTACACGAAAATACGACAAATCAATATAGCTAATAATTCGAAATATCCAGAAAAGGTTTGAAAATTATTGTTTACAAAAATAGCTTGATATTCAAAATAGTAACACGTCACATAAAATGGGATGAAGGGAGTGTTGGGCTAAACGGTCTAAAGATACTCTTAACATGATGTGATATTGTCCGCTTTGGGCCAAGCCCGCACGGTTTTTCCCAAAAGGCCTCACATCATTAATAGTATTCAACTCCTTATAAATAGCACCCTTTTCTTTTCAGCTATCAATGTGGTACTTTTTTCGCACATCTAACAATCTCCCCCTTGAACTAAGTTCCACGTGGATCATTATCATACCACGAGTCAGAGATTCAACATGTCTGTGTGTCAACCACACTGTCAGAGTATTTACGGCCACCGAAAACCAAAGGCTATGAATGCGTCTTCAAAGCTACGGGTAAAGGTCGTAAACCAACCTATAGACGGGCAAAGGCACTAAGCCGAGCCCCACGCCACACTCCACCATCTTCATACTCGTCCCGCAAAACCATTGACTCTGATACCAGTTGTTGGGCTAAACGGTCCAAAGATACTCTTAACATGATGTGATATTGTCCGCTTTGAGCCAAGCCCGCACGGTTTTCCCCCAAAAGGCCTCACATCATAAAGAGTATCTAAACTCCTTATAAGTAGCTCCTTTTTCTTTTCAGCTACCAATGTGGTACTTTGTTCGCACACCCAACAATCTCCCCCTCGAACTAAGTTCCACGTGGCTCATTATCATACCACGGGTTAGATATTCAACATGTATGTGTGCCACCCACACTGTCAGAGTATTTACGGTCACTGAAGCCCAAAGGCTGTGAATGCGTCTTCAAAGCTACGGGTAAAGCTCTGATACCACTTTGTTGGGAAGAAACAAACAATAACCAAATTGCACGACGAGGTAACAGTGGAAGAAATACCCAAGTCGAAACTTCCCACACTATTTGAACCAAGAGAAGACAATAAACACTAGCACAAATGGAAATCCAGGCGGCAGCTATACCAACAATAAAATAGCAAAGCAAGAAAAAATAAATCTAATGGAAGAGACACCAAATTTACGTGGTAAAACCTCTTCAAGGTGAAGAGGAAACATCCACGGGACCTTTGGCCCACAAAAGCTCCACTATAAACAACAAGAGTTACAAAAATGTTCTCCAAATGGCTACAACAACAAATCCAAGCACGGAGCAACAATACATAAAAGATAGCATCAAAACTAGCGAAGAAAAGAGAGAAATCACCCCCCAAAATGAGCTACTGTTCATACTTGAAAACTGGAGCTACAGACCACACAATCCGATCTGTACCGTTGACATCACAGAACCAGATGTTGAGAACCCCCAGTTCAAATTTCAGCACGATCCAACGGTTAACGAATCGGGAAACACAATTTAAAGCGGACTGCTGTAGCAGAAAATTTCTGAACGAAAATCTACTTTCTCTCTCACGTTTTACTCTCTATATGGCTGCTATGAATTCACTCTTGTGATTTCAAAATAAGACCTAAATTGATCCTATATATAGAGGAAATTTTGGGCAAAATTGGCCTGGTCCAAATTGGATTGGGTTTTATTAATCCAATTCCACATAGGAAGGGAAAACCCAAAAACCTAATTGGATTGGGTTTTATTAATCGAATTCCACATAGGAAGGGAAAACCCAAAAACCTAACAATTATCCCCCTCCCGACTGTGTGGAGGAAACCGCCATCCCGGCGATCAAACAACACTTTAAATCTAGACTCGCAGCCGAGCCTAGGACAATCTGAATGAATGACATCTTCACAATTGGAGAAAAGATTTCATCAAAATCAACTCCCTTTTTCTGATTGAAGCCCTTGACAACCAATCTAGCCTTGTACCGTGGAACTGGGTTACCATCTTCATGTTTCACCCTAAAAACCCACCTGTTTTTCAAAGCTTTTCTATCTCTAGAAAGCTTAACCAGATCAAATGTATGGTTATCATGCAAGGATTTAATCTCATATTGAATAGCATCAAACCACCTTTTTTTTCCCACTATCCATGGCCTCATCAAAACTTTCAGGTTCTCCCCCATCAGTCAAGAGTACAAACTCATTGGGAGAATAACGAGATGAAGGTACTTTCTCTCTAATAGATCTTCTGAGAGAACTCTCTGGAACATCAATAGCAACTGGTTGCTGGCCAACCACATCATCTTCCACTGGAGTATTAACAACATCATGCTGGTCATTCTGAACATGATCACTATCTTCATTATCAACTTGATCTTCATTATTTTGAAGATTTTCTTCAGGTGCAATAGTCACAGGAACTGGATCAACATCAACTAAGCTTTCATTGCTCTGAGAATCAACCTTCTCAGCTTTGTCAAAATCTTCAATTTTCTGGTCTTCAAAGAACACAACATCACGGCTTCTAACAAGTTTCTTCTCAACTGGATTATAGAAACGATAGCCAAATTCGTCATGACCATAACTAATGAAGATACACTGCCTAGTTTTAACTTCCAGCTTTGACCTCTCATCCTTAGGAACATGCAAAAAGGCCTTACACCCGAAGACTCTCTGATGAGCATAAGAAACATCCTTACCAAACCAAACTCTGTCAGGGACATCACCAACCAAAGCAACAGTAGGAGATAAATTGATAACATAAGCAGCAGTATTAAGTGCTTCTGCCTAAAATGAATCTGGCAGCTTAGCATCTGAAAGCAAACATCTAACCCTCTCAACTAGAATTATGTTCATCCTTTCTGCTAAACCATTTAACTGAGGAGTCTTTGGAGGAGTTTTCTGATGCCGAATACCCTGCTGTTTACAATAATTATCAAAGGGACCAATGTATTCACCACCATTGTCTGAGCGGATGCATTTTAGTTTCTTCCCTGTCTGTCTCTCAACCAAGGCCTGAAAAGTCTTGAACACATCAAGTACTTGATCCTTGGACTTCAAAGGAAATACCCAGAGTTTGCGAGAATGATCATCAATAAAAGTCACAAAGTAAAGTGCACCACCACGAGAGCTTACTTTAAAAGGACCACACAAATCAGAATGTACCAACTCCAGCAAAGCATGCTTTCTTGAAGGTGAATGACTCTGAAAAGAAACTCTTTTCTGTTTCTCGGCTAAGTAATGAACACATCTCTTTAATTTTGCTTGTTTCACTCCAGATGAAAATTCTTCTTAGCCAATTTATCAATCCCCTTCTCGCTCATATGACTCAGCCTTCTATGCCATAATTCTGATGAAGTATTATTCTCCACCAAATTTACTGAGTCACCACAAATGGAGCCCTGAAATAAGTACAAGTCAGACATCTTGTAACCTCGAGCCACAACCATTGAACGTATAATTAGCTTCCACTGGACACCACCAACGGTTTGATCATAACCCTCATCATCAAGTTTTCCTACAGAAATTTAATTCAGCCAAACATCTGGAGCATGCTTGACATTGTTAAGAACCAACCTCGAACCGTTTTTACTTTTCAAGCAAACTGTGCCAGTACCAAGTACCTCAACCTCACTATCATTGCCCATTCGTAAATTTTCAAAATTACCCAGAGTATAAGAAGAAAATAATTCCTTCTTTGGCGTGACATGAGAAGTGGCACCTGAATCCACAAACCAGGTAGACTCATCACAAACAAGATTGATATCATTTTTACCACAAGCAAAAAGAAGATCATTTTCAGCAATAACAGCAACACGATTTTCATTATCGCCTTCTTTCTTTTGCCTTTTCTGGTCTCTCTTAAACTTGTAGCAACGTTTCTTGATGTGCCCTTTCAAGTGACAATAGTCACATGTAAGATTCTTGTACCTAGAGGTTCTTGACTTGCTTCTACTTTTACCTCTATCATTTTGATCTCTGAAGTTACTTCTCTCCCTGTCTTCAGTAACCAAAACATCGGAGTGTGAAGCTGAATAAGTCGAAGCTTGAGATCTTCTTCTCATCTTTTCATTCAAAACACCACTCTTAGCATATTCCATAGTTACACCATCACTGGGAGCAGAATTAGTCAAAGAAACTTGAAGAGTTTCTCAAGATTCTGGCAGAGTATTAAGAAGCCAAAGTCCCGGTATTTCTTCATCAAACTTGACACCCATTCCTGACAGCTGATCAAGGACACCCTAAAAATCATTGATATGATCAGAAATAGGGCTTCCCTCTTTGTATATAATATTCATCAATTGTTTCAGTAGGAACAACTTATTATTGCTAGTCTTCGAAGCATAAAGTGTCTCGAGCTTTTCCCACAAGCTTTTATCATTTGTCTTATTCACAATATGATTTCGAACATTATTTTTAACCCATTGCCTAATATAGCCACAATCCTGTAAGTGCTCAAATTTCCAATCCTCATCTTCAATAGACTCGGGTTTCTTAGAGGCAAACACAGGTAAATGCAATTTCTTGACAAATAGAAGATCTTTCATCTTGCTTTTCCAAATATGGTAATAACTACCATTTAAACAAACCATCTTGCTCATATTTGCCTCCATCATTCAAATAGACAATCAACACAACCAAATACAACCACAAGCTCTGATACCACTTTGTTGGGCTAAACGGTCCAAAGATACTCTTAACATGATATGATATTGTCCGCTTTAGGCCAACCCCGCACGGTTTTCCCCAAAAGGCCTCACATCATTAAGAGTATTCAACTCCTTATAAATAGCTCCCTTTTCTTTTCAGCTATCAATGTGGTACTTTGTTCGCACACCTAACAGGGAGCATGTACTAGTATCAAATTTGTAATGATACATAAACTAGTAGGCATTTGGCCATGCGATTTGGGAGTCTGATTTCATATTTTGATTTCAAATCAGCGTTTGTTTATGAAATCTGCACAAAATTTCAATTTTAACTTCAAATCATGTTTTCAAATCCCAAATTCTTCAAAACGTAGGATTTGAAATTCCAAATTATGATTTCAAGTTTTTTAAATGTAAAAATTGACCCATAAATTTATATTTTATAAAAGCAAAAAGACCCATAATTTTAAATTTTGAAAAAAAGAGACCCATGCTCGACGTGAAAATTTTGTTCCTACCCTGTGGAAGGATTATAATAAAGAATAGCTAGTTACTACTATTGTTGATTTTTTGTACCAATGAATCTTTATCAAATTATGTGTATTTGAAAGTTTGTAATTGCATGTAATTGCAAGCAGCAACAACAACAACATATCCAATGTAATCCCATAAGTCGGGTTTGGCGAGGGCAGGATGTATGTAGACCTTACCCCTACCTCAGTGGAGTAGAGAGGCTATTTCCGATAGACTCTCAACTCAAATCAACAAGATTTGAAATCATATCTAACAGGTTCTCATTGCGGAAAGTCGATTAAGAAGTGGTATGTGATATTATTCGATTTCAAACACACACTAGCATATGTGTGGACAAATATTTGCTTGCATAAAGCTAATTATGAATTAAATTTGGATTATACAATTGCTTGAATCTCGGATAAACTAGTAAATCCAAATGAAGCTTACAAGTTTTATATGGTCTATATATCTAGATACTTCTATCAAAATCAGACTGGCAATCTTAGATGTCAGATATGGATAATAAAATTTGGTCTTTTTTTTATTTTAAGCCATCATCAAGGGTTGTGAATCCTTGATGTGGGATTATGCTTGAACCCTACCATGTCTATTTCAATGCTCCAAAAGTTACATAGTTAGAGGGGATCATGTACCAAAACCTCTAACCCGAGATTACATTGAGAGTCAAAAAAAGGAAGAAAGGAATTAAGCCTATATAGTCCCCTTTCTTTAGTGCAATATAAGATTCTAACTTACAAAAATTTGCACTTATCATATCTTCTCCTCATAGAAGGGAGTTGAATTTTTCTAGTTGGATTAAACCTTTAACCTCTCTAGGTAGTTGAGAAGAAGTATAAAAGGTTTCCACTCCGCTAGATGATGCCAGTTTTGCAAAGAAATCTGTCACTTTGTTTGCTTCTCTTAAACAGTGTAAAATAGTCACATTGGAATCCTTGGCTAAATCTGTTGTGTCAGAGATGATCCTTTTCAAATTCATATTAGTAGTGTTCTCCTTGGTAAGCATGTTGGTGATAACTTGAGAGTCAAGCTCCATTTGGAAATTAGTGAATCCTTTGTTGATGCACCATAGAATTTCCTGTTTTGCAGCTATAGCTTCTACTTCATTGTTACTTTTGCATTGCACAGGTTTGGATAAAGCCATGATTACTTCTCAAGTGCTGTTTCTAATTACAGCTCCAATACCAGCTCTTCCAGAGTTGCTGATGTAGCTCCCATCCAGGTTCAACTTGATTGTTCCTCCTTGTGGTTTAATCCAGCATACTTGTTTGATTCTAACCATTGGTTCCAATCTTTCCACATTTGTACATATGTTAATCTAGTTTCCTGATATGTTGCAACTTGGAAAATCTGATTGTATAATTGCTTGAATGCTCTATATAGGGTTGTACTCTATTC
The DNA here is from genome assembly GCF_019175385.1 of Lycium barbarum. Taxonomy (NCBI): domain Eukaryota; kingdom Viridiplantae; phylum Streptophyta; class Magnoliopsida; order Solanales; family Solanaceae; genus Lycium; species Lycium barbarum. The sequence goes on from NC_083343.1 coordinate 13,150,940, forward strand.
TATTAGTGTACATCTTCCTTTGTCCTCCATATTTGCATGCTGTCCACTCCTTCCATATTTGCCAACAAATGATGATAGGAGCAACCTGTAAAATCAATTTATGCACACTATTTTTGGTCCTTATGTCCCACCAGTTTTTAATGGTCCTTTTAATAGGACCTGACTGGTGAATAATACCAAGAGGACCACCAATATATTTCCACATATGATTAGCAGCATCACTATCAGAAAAAAGTGTACTGCATAGAATCAATAACTGGAGAGTTACAACAAAGACATAGAGCATTACTTTGTATCCCAAATCTAGAAATAGCCTCATTGAAAGGATTTGTTATGGCATAATCTCCAACTTAGAAATGAAAATTTAAAAGGAAGGGATTTATGCCATAATTTACTCATAAAACTATCATTAGAATTAGAATTTCTGATACTATTCCAAGCCGATTTGTTAGAAAACTTACCATCCTCAGTAATGTCCGTGATAGGATCGATCATCTTGGAGGTCCTCAGTCCCAATATCAATGCAGCTGATATGTTGAGTAATGTGCTCAAGAAGCACATTATTAAGCATATTGATATCCCAGGCACCATTAGTGATAAAGTTCTTCACAGTAATTTTCTTAACATTGCCATTCAGATGCATATGTGGACCATTTTTGAGAGGTTCCAAATCTGTCCAAGAGTCTAGCCAAAAATTTGAATTGCCTTCATTGATTCTCCATTTGATGTTTTGCTCAGCATTTAATCTAGCCCAGACTAGGTTTTTCCAGCTTTGAGAATTTCCAGGAATCCATTTTTTCTGAGCAATATGGATTCTAGAACAATATTTAGCAATCATGAAATCTGCCCACAAAGAACTTTGAGTTCTCAGTCTTCACCATCTCTTAATAGCGAAAGTATTGGAGATATCAGTTAAAGATCTAATATCAATACCCCCTTCCTCTTTAGGAAATCACAAATTAGTCCAAGAGCTCTAATGATACTTTTTCTTTTTTCTGGTGATGAACCCCAGAAAAACCTAGCAATATGTTTCTCAATCAACTTCATGGTGTTCTTTGGAGGATTAAGAGTAGAGAGCGTATATGTAGGTAAAGATTGTAACACACTTTTGATGAGGACTGCTTTGCCCCCAAAAATCAATATTCTCCCTTGCCAACCATTCATTCTTTTCACCACTTTTGTTACCATCGAATCAAAGAAAGCTCTTCTTTTTCTTCCTACATATATAGGATAACCTAAGTATGTGAAAGGAAAAGGTTTGTCCAAAAAACCAGTACAATTCCTAATTCTGTTGATTATGTAAGGACTAGTCAAGAATTTTTTTTTATCCTTATTCACAAGTGGACCAGAAGCATTTTCATATTTGAAATATGTTTCATCACAAGTTTAATAGATTTTGATTTAACACTGGTAAAAATTACAATATCATCTACATAAGCCAAGTGATTAATTTGAGGACCACTTTTGTTCATAGAGAAAGGGATAAAAGCATCATGATCATTCAAGTTGTTAAGGGATCTAGACAGAACCTCAACAGTAATTATGAAAAGAGAAGGGAATAAGGAATCCCCTTGTTTTAAACCTTGTGAAGATTGGAAAAAATCATGCCTAGTTACATTAATAATATTAGAATACCAAACATTTGAAATCAGTCTAGTAATTATATCAATCCAATCGGAACTAAAACTAAATTTCCTTAGCACATCAGATAGAAAAGATCAGGAAAGTCTGTCATATGCTTTGGCCATATCTAATTTAATGACAACATTACCACCCTGGTTAGTTTTTGAAATGTCTTGCATAATCTCCTGAGCCAACATAACATTTTCAATAATAAGTCTACCAGAGACAAAAACCACTTTGATTAGTAGAGCTAAGATTATTAATCATAGGGTTCAATCTTTGGAAACTATTTTAGAAATAATTTTGTTGGTACAGTTACTAAGACTAATTGGTCTAAATTCACTAATGTTGGATGGAGAATCTACTTTAGGAATTAGAGCAAGACAAATGTGAGTATAAAATTTGGTCAGATTCTCCCTTTGAAAAATTCAGTTATAAAATTAATCAAATCAGTTTTAATAATATGCCAGCAAGATTGGAAGAACATACCATTGAAGCCACCTGGACCTGTACTACTTTTTGTACTCATGCTGAAGACAACTGCTTTGATCTCTTTCTCCTCAAGAATTTGAGTAAGAAACTGATTTTCTTCTGCAGTAACCATGTTGGGAATACAGTTCAATAAGGTTTCTCTGCTTCTAGTAGTTTGGTTAAGGTTGAAAAACTTCTTGAACTGTCTGATAGTTGCTTTGGCAATCTTCTCTTCTCCTTGTATCCAGTTGCCTCTGTGGTTTTTAACTCTGTAAAGATGAAGCCTTATTCTCCTTTCTCTGAGAATGTTGTGAGAGTATTTGGTGTTACAGTCTCCTTCCTTAAACCAATTTGTCCTTGCTTTTTGTTTCATTAAGGAGTCCTGTAATCCTATCCACTTAATGTACTCAGCATAACCTTTGTTTAGTTTTTCCCTGTCTTGAGGACTATTGTTATTGAGATCCAGATCTTCTAGAATGAGAATTGTAGCCTCCCAAGAGTTAACTTGTTCATGAATGTCCCCTATGGATTCTTTGGACCATTGGCTTAGTTTTTTGCTCAACAATTTAAGCTTGGTCTGAATTTCCCACATGGAGTCTCCTTCAACTTGTGTATTCCACTATTGCGCCACAACTTGTAAGAAATCAGTTTGTTTAACCTAAAAATTCAGAAATCTAAAGTAAGAGATATGATGGTTGTGATCATTGTAGCATTTCAAAAGAAGTGGTCTATGATTTGAACCAGTTATGGATAAGTGCCTAATAGTATTGTGATTATGAAGTTGATCCCAGTTGTCATTGATGAGTAATCTATCCAACCTTTTCCAAATTCTTTTGCTAGGCTTTCTATTATTACACCCAGTGGATCTTGGTCAAGAAAAGCCCAAATCAATCATACTAGCAACCTCCATAGTGCTAACAAAGTCCAGACTCTTTATAGGATCTATGAGGTTTGCCACCAATAAATTCCCCTCCTATGCACCATAGTCCATCAATGATATTGTTGAGGTTATCTATACTGTCCCATAGATCTCTTCTTTCATTTGTGGAACACTTTGCATATGCAACAGTTACGTTTGTACCAGAATCTGTCTGGTTCTCTTTGAGTTTAATAGTAAGATGTTGCTCATGATCATCTAGAATCTCTAAGTGATCTAAGTGGTTCCAGAAGCACCAGATTTTTCCATTGTTGTTTGAGATACAATGCTGAAAACCTAGGAATCTTCTATAGCCATTGATTTTGTTCTTATCCACAAATGGTTCAAATAAAGCTACAAAAACCACCTTATTGATATTGATAAGTTTCTTGAGTATGTCAATTGCTTTTTTTGGTCTCACTCGCCTAATGTTCCAAAATATTGTACTAATCATTGGGTAATAGGGGGCTGGGATTTTTGTCTGCTCCTTTGTTCTTTCTGAGAAGATTTGACTTTTGTATTGGCCTGTCTTCTCTTTTTTCTTTTTGTGTTTCTCCTTTTTTTTTGTGATTGCTTTTCTTTGATCTAACTGTTATTTTCTTTGTTTCTCTCTTTGGTGTTGCTTCTTTTTTCTTTCTGTTCTTGCCTATTACTGACTTCAGCACTGTTTTTCTGAGTTTTTTTTTATCTCCTTAGTCAATAGTTTGCTCTTGTCCAGTGTTCTCCAATTGTGTCTTTCATGTTTGGTTATTACAACAAGTATTGTTACAATTCAGGTCCACATAAAGGTTGATAGCCTTTTGGTTTCTAACCTCTTCTGTAGGGATATGTATTTGCCCTTAAAGCACCTGATCTTCATTGCTTTCTTTGTCACTCTTTGCTTGCGCATCTTCTTTCTTTTCATCATGAGTAGTAACTTCTTGATCACTATTGCTGGACATGGGATCAATATTCTCATCTTCTTCCATCTCTTTTCCATTTTCCTTATCTCTTTCTGGATATTCCTCTTGATTCGAGACATCTTGAATGGTTCTTTTTGTATCTTTTGATGTTACTAGCAGGTGCAACTGTTTTGAATAACATAATGTTTTTCTTTTGGTGCATCTTTTTCTTTTTGTTCTTCTTGACCTTGTAATTCTTTTTCTGTTGCACCCCTATACCATTCTGATCCTTATTAAGAATTTCTTCATCCTGTACTATCCTCTCTGTAGTGGTGCTTGTTTCTTTTTCTTTTTCTTGATTATCAACATGATGTCTGTTAGTGTGATCTTGAGGCTTACTGTTTCTCATGTTTCTTCTACTTTTGTTCAGTTTCAGGATTTTTTTCAGAGGTACTAGCCTGATTAAGACTTGAAACATCTTTCTTGTTTTTATCCCTTTCCAAAACTCTGCATTCCATCATATAGTGACCTATTTTTTTTTTTTTGCAATGTTTACAGTATTTTGGAATGCCTTCATATTCTATTTTCTGAGTAAAACCAATTTGTGGAGCATTCTCATGTTGTAATCCAATATACACACTTTCTGGTAAATTTTCCAACAGGTCTATTTCCACTCTTATCTTAGCCATACTAGGTCTAATCGAGCAGTAGTAGAAACATCTAAAGATAGAGGAGTTCCTATTGATTCAACAATTTGACTTAAATAATTCCAATTGTGTAGATGAAAGGGAAAACCTGGAAGTAAGACCCAAGCCGGAGCAATTGGAAAATCCACTTCCGGTTTGAAATCCGGTGACCACTTTTGCAACCACATCTGCAGATCATCAATTTCTATCACTCATCTGAACCAAACTGTCTTGAAGTCATCTTGGTTCATCAGTTGAATGAAGACATTAAGGTTATCAAATACTCCAATGATTGTAGTTCTTTTGACCTCTATTTTCTCTTTGACTTGGGACTTAATTTTGTCAATTTGGGGCCTTGCTTTGAGGAATCTTCCTCCCAATATGTATCTACAATCCTCTTCCATTTGACCGTAGTAATCATTAGCATTGAAGAGAACAGCTGGTATCCCATTAATATGGTTGGATTGAATAGCCTTAATCTTCTCACGTTCTTGGCGGATTGGATTGTTCGGAATAGGCTTCATAATTGGAGCTGTGATTTTGTTAGCATAGGATGTTTTTGCTAGAATTCGATCATTGTTTTGGTTCATTCCCTCAAGAGGAGGATTTCTCCCCATAGAACGCGCCGGAAGTGAGCCTTCCGGCTGCTCCATTGGAGTGGAGCGTGAGCTCACTCACTGGTTTAGTGACCGTTAATAGCCATTTATAAGTAAAAGTTAGGAGAGAGAATGTGATTCAAATATCCTTTAAATCATTTGTCATGTTTTTACTCTAGTAGGTACTTGCAAAACATAAAATAGAAACATCCCTTTTATAGGTTTAAAGTTATTGTCCGTTTTTTCTTTGTCCATTTCATTCGATTGCAAATTTGCAAATCTCTCAATATAATTGTTTAAATTAAACCACCAACATTTGTGATGAGATAGATAGAATCCCTCTATTTTTAATCAGAGGCTTTGGGTTTGACCCATAGCAAAGGGAACAATCGTAATAGGGAGTGTTTTCTCCTTTAATAGGCCTTACGTGCGTGAATTCAAATTAGTCGAGACTCCAAAGCAAATCTCGAACATCATGTGAAAAATTAAAATAAGGATATAAGTTGACCTTTATCACAATTTGATATCCAGGTGTAGGAACTGTCATTATCATAAATCTTAGGAATTGAAGGGTCATTTGGTTCGCGGATTAAGTTATTTCGGGATTATAGTCCTGAGATTATATTTTTTGGACTAATTTATCCAATCTACGAGGTTGGATGAAATAATGCCAAGTTTTATGGGATAAATTTATACCTTCAACTAAACAAAGTATAAATATAGTTCCAAACTTTTTTTTTTTCCAGAAACCATCACCATCGTAGTGATGGGGGGTTTGGCAGACCCCTACCATGTCGATTGAAACAAAAATAGTTACATTGGAGGGGGACATGGCACCTTACCTCCATACTTAAGATTACGTATATATACTAATCAATCTACTAATGCATTGAAACTTAAGAAGTTAATGCATAACATCTAAGTCGCCTCAAGGTGGTTCAAAGCACCAGCCTGAGTTCTTTTTAACTCTTCTCCTAAAGGAGGGGAAGTCAAGTTTATTCATTCTGAGCGGTCCTCTAGCCTCCGTTGGCAGGTCCCCTTCATTCAAAAAAAATTCTAGGGACTTGAATTTGGGTTGCATATTTTGCTAGTGCATCCGCCACCTCATTCCCTTCTCTAAAACAATGCTTTATCGAGATGTTTCTGTGAGCCATCTTTGCCTTAGTGTTTTCTATAATGTCCAATAACCTCTAAGGAGGTTTTAAGGAACCATCTATCATTTGTACCACCATTTTGGAGTCCAATTCTACCTCAAGGGCTTCGAAAGGATGATTGACACACCAAGAAATTCCAACTAGAGCTGCATATGCTTCACTATAATTGTTAGTGCAAAATTGGGTTGGATATGCAAATGCCATGACCATATTCCCAATTCTATTCCTAACAATACCACCGGCTCTCGCTTTGTTTTGATTTTTCATGTAACTTCCATCTGTGTTGAGCTTCCAAGTGTTGCCTGTAGGTTTGATCCATCTGATCATCTTACTGGTTATCACAGCTTTGAAATTTTCCGCTTCGAAACAAACTTTGCTCCAGTTCCAGGTGTAGTCTATGGATTTGAATTTCTGTCTTATAGCCACCTTGATCTGAAAGACAGACTGAAAACATATATTAGAAGCAGTAATATTTTTTTGTTCAAATTTCTTAGTGCACCTTGCTCTCCAAATTTCCCAACATACTATCATTGGAGTGATAAGTAGAAGGAATTTGTGAACAATATTTGTTGGTTTTTGTCTCCATCATTGCCAGAGAATTGTTTGAACAGTGGAACCAGTGATGTTGATCCGCAGTGGTCTGGTCATGATTTGCCAAGTTTGTTTTGCAAGCTCACTTTGTGCAAAAACATGATTCCCAGTTTCTATGCATGCAGTCCTGCAACAACAACAACTAGCACCTTTATCAATATTAAATCTTGTAAGATTAGCATCTAGAGGAAGATTTTTCTTTAAAAGTTTCCACATGAAAAAGGAAACCTTGAAAGGAATTTCTTTTATCCAGATGAAATTATAAATGTGAGGGGCAACTTCCTTCTTCCTAAGGAATTCGAAAGCACTGGAACATGTAAATAAGCCATTGCTATTCAGATTCCAGATAGGCTGATCCTTTTCATCATGCTTACCGATAGGGGCACTCTTGATCAGATTCAGAGTGTCCCTTGGTAAGGAAAAAGGATTATCATCAATGTGCCATTGCTGATTCAATAAGAAATGGTTAACTTTCACATTACCAGGCTTAGCCGAAGGGTTTACAATATGATAGAGAGACCCATGATGGGTCCAGTTATCCCACCAAAAAAAACTGTTACCGGAATTAATTTTCCAAATGATGTTGTCTTCAATATTATCTCTAATATGAAGCAATTCTTTCCAAGCAACTGAATCTTTTGGAGCAATGGTCTTAGAGTTGAGGTTGCTTCTTTGGCAATACTTTGATTTAATGAAATGTGCCCACAAAGAAGGTTCTGTTCTTAATCTCCACCATCTTTTAGCAGCAAATGTGTGACAGATATCAAGAAGACTCCTGAAACCCAAGCCCCCTTCTATGGTAGGGTAGCTCATGTTATCCCAAGAGGACCAATGATAGCTGTTTTTACCATCTTTCTCTCCCCAGAAGAAGTTAGCAAATTGCATTTCAATCTCAGGAATCAGTGTCAAATAAGAATGGGTATAGTACTTAGTAAGGTCAGACCCATGAAAGAAGGAGAGAATAAAGGAAATTACCTCTCTCTTGATGATGTCCCAGCAGTATTGAAAAAAAAAACCATTAAATCCGTCAGGCCCTGCATAACTGTTAGGGTCCATAGAATCTATTGCCGTCTTTATCTCTTCTGCTGTGGGATATTTTTCTAATAGGGCGCTGTCCTCAGTACTGATCAGATTTTCACAACCTCTGATAAAGTTCAAATTCCTATCCTTTGGTTTTTCACTGAATAAGTCGCTGAAATGATCGATGGCAGCTTTGGAAATATTTAAATTCCCTTCGACCCATTGACCATTCTGGTCTTTACTTTTATAGATTTGAGCTCTTCTTCTCTTAGCCTTGATAGTACTGTGGAAGTACTTTGTATTTGAATCCCCTTCTTCTACCCATATGATTCTAGCTTTTTGTCTTAAAATAGACTCTTCCATTTTCAACCACTTGATGTATTCAGCTTTAGCTTTATTAAGCAGCATTCTATCAGTATCAGAATCGGAATTTAAGTAAGCAGTTTCTGCGTCTGAAACTTCCTTCTCAAATTTCTTGACATTTTCAAAAACATCCCCAATACTGTTTCTAGACCACTTACTAAGTTCCTTAGCCAAAGTTTTCAGCTTTTGTTGTAATCTCCACATAGGATTGCCATATACTTCTGTATCCCAGAATTTTTAACCAAAGGAAGAAATTCTTTTTGATCAGTCCAAAAATTAAGAAATTTGAAGTATTTGATTACCTGTTGGTTGTTCGTTACCAGCTTTTGGTTTCTGTTTTGCCCACAGCATATTTTTGAGAAATCTGGCAGCGGTAACCTTTTTTTTCCTCTTTTTTTGTTTCAGTTTTTGGCTTTTGGCTCCTGTTGCTTTGAACTCTCGTTCTTTGTTGTCTTTTTGAGTTTGTTGCAAACCATGGATTTGATTCCCTTGCTTGCCAACTTCGGGTGCTTCCAAAATAACAGCCACTGCCTTCTGTTTTTCTCGTTCTTTGTTGTCTTTTTGAGTTTGCTGCCAACCATGGATTTGATTCCCTTGCTTGCCAACTCCGGGTGCTTCTAAAATAACAGGTTGCTCTCCAGCCTCTGCCTTCTGTTTTCCTCAATTCTTTGCTGCTGTATTCAATTACCCCTTAGTCTGAAAATTAGTTTCTTGTTCCCTCTGCTTTATTCTCTGTTTCCAGTGCCTCGTCTGTTCAGTAGTTTTTTTTATTTGCTTGGTTCCCTCTGCTTTGTTCTCTGTTTCCAGTCCATCCTGATTCTTGGTCGTCTTTAAAATCTTCTTATTCCTCTTCCTGGTGACTTCGATAAAGCCATCGTCTTCCTGATCAGTTCTGGTTCCAGCCACAGTTGACATATTTGGTGCATTTTCAGCTGTGATGTTGTCTTGTACATCATTGTTCTGCTGAATCTGTTCTGTGTTCGATTTTTGTAAGTTTGTTTCTTCTTTTTCGTCCTGATTCTGCCTGTTCTGAATTTCCGCAGCAACCATCTGGTTCCCTTCCTTTTTCTTTCCAACTCTTCTACATTGGATTATTGAGTGACCCAACATCCTACAATGAGTACAAAATTTGGGGGCATTCTCGTATTCCAGCTTTTGATAGAACCCTTTACGAGGGCAGTTCTCATTTTCAGTACCAATGAAGATAGAGTTGATTTGAGTCTTGGTAAGGTTCACCTCGACTCTTACTTTCGCCATACTTGGCCTAGTTCGATTCTCAGTGGCAGCATCCATAATAAGAGGGGTTCCTATCGGGGCAACTATTTGTTTTACATAATTCCAAGTATGTAAATGAAAAGGCAAGCCCGGTAATAGAACCCAAACTGGAACTACTGGAGAATCCTCATCGGGTTTGAACTCCAGCGTCCATTTTTCTAACCACATAATTTGTTCATCAATTTCAATAGAGCGTCTATACCAAACTGTCTTAAAATCATCCTCATTGGAAAATTCGACAAAGACAGTACGATAATCATAAACACCAATTGTAACTTTACCTCTAACGGTAATTATTTCTGCAAATCTTGCTCGTAGCTTTTCAATTTGAGGTCTGGCTCGAATAAATTTCCCGACCAGCGTGAACTTACATTTTTCGGACATAACCCCATAATATTCATCGTTGTTGAATAGCACAGCCGGTACTCCATTGTGCGTGGTGTATTTGGCGGTGACATCCGAGTTACCTAATTGGGTTTCTTTCAAAATAGGAGGTTTAGGGATTTGAATTACCTTTGCATAAGTGGAGTTAGAGAGATTTTGGCCCGTAGGTATAGTCGTAGTAGGATTATTAGCGGTAATTTCACTGCCACGCGCCGGTTCCGCCATCTCCGGCGACGGCGAGTGGGTTGCAAACGCGCAGGTGGGGCCTTTTTTACCGTTGTCGGTGGTAGAGAGAGGTCTCGTTTTTGCTTTTTTTTAAGAGAGAGAAAGTAACCATATATAGTTCCAAACTTAATCATGAATATCCACCTTATCCTACCTACCAAACGACAATCTAACATTACAGTTGCTGCCGGTTTAAGAATTTGTCATCCTATCAATGAGTTAATTTTCTCAGATCGTTACTCAACTAGTAGACATTATCTCTTAAATAGCCGTATCTAAGGCTGTCATCATTAACCAGCTTCCAGCTCTGGTGTTGGCCCTCTCAGCTCTTTTGAGTATTTTTCATTGCTGATTAATAAATTCTTCATCGATCAAGTCATGGATAAATCTAATTTTAAAAGATGTAATTATAAGGACGTACAATTATACAACCATGACAATTGGTATCAAGCTGTATGGCGCAAAACGAATTGTAAAAGTATTGTCTAGGATACTCTATTAATCCATCAAGTAGTAGTCATATACTTATATATCTTCCACCTTCAAAGTTTAGACATATAGAAATAAATTACGTATAGTATTTTCGCTGGAATTTAAACTTTATTGATCACTGCTTGACCATCATAAGGGGTCGTTTGGTTCAAGAAACTACGTGGGCTATCCCGATATAGATTTTGGAATTAAAATTATTTCATATTGGTTGGAGGTATTAGCTAAATCGGTACTTTCTTAATACCAAAATCTTGAAAGTTATCACATATAAAAGGTGCGATAAGTTATTCAAGCTTTACTTATAATCCCAGAATGATAATCCCGGGATATCCCAATTTGGAATTAAACGACCGCACTAAAATTCATAATATATCTTCTGATATGTCAATTTTTTCTACATTATTTCATACAGTAAATGTCGTTAGATTTATTTATCAAATTTCTTTTGACAACAAAGGTACAAAAGTGAACTAAATTTGTTGAGATCCAGAAATAAAAGAAGGAAGTGGATCAAATAGTGCCAAATGGGCATAATAATGGTGAAAGAGATGTCAAATAGTGGTGAAAGCAAAGATGTGGAAATGTAGTGTGTCTATATTTGAAGGACTATTTATTATGCCTGAGACATGGAAAACGACCCACCCTAACTGCTATGTCCAAGCCCAATTACCAACTTGGCAGTCACCAGAGAAACAACACACATATCTTTACTTATTTATTTGGCCTTATTATTTTCTTTAAGGCTTTCTTTCTTTAAATTTAAAATAAAATCCTCCTATGTTTTTCGGATTTCATCGGCGTGACCTGTTCACATTATCAGTTTCAAATATGAAAAAAGAAGAAGGTTGTCAGTAAGTTGATGGTTAACGTAAAACTTATGCATATATAGTAAATTAAATACTTATGTATATATAGATTCGAACCATGGAATCGGTCAATAATGTTTGCTTTAGGATAGATAGTCTACATTACACTTTCTTGGGATGTGGCTCTTTTCGGGACTCTGTGTGAATAGGGAAAGCTTCATGCACCAAACTGCCTTTTTTACGCATGTATGGAATGTGTTAAGACATACTTAACACAAATGGCATGGTTTTATATATCGGCTACAACTAGTTTGTGAAGGTATATTTTGTTGAGGCTTATTGTTTTGTATTCTCTATTTGTAGGGGCGGATGCATGTTGGACGAAGCAACACAAATTAAATTTTACTAAATTTATGCAAAATTTGATGATGTAGTAGAAAACGACACCATTTGACAGACAATATTTCTTGGTCCACTAGTTAAGCGCCAAATTTGGCTAATGAGGTTGGAGCTTGCATGTTCGAAGTACTTCGAACCTTTAATTTAGACGTATCTTCTTGCCGCAAGTACTCTTTTGTTAAAAAACAACAACAACAACAACAAACAGGATAAGTAGAATTGAAACTTTTAGGACTCAACTAAATCAACAAGTGAACAAGGCTCTTTCATGTTTTAAGTAGTAAGTAATTATAAATATTAGGGATTTGCTTATTTTTTAATTCTATAAATATCGATTTTGCTTAAAAAAATGGTGCGTAAGCCGCTTCTCATATGACTTTCTCTCAAGTACGAAGGCTTTTATTTTTATTTTTCCTTTTATTAAGTATCTCATTGTCTTGTTATGAACTATTTTTTCAGTATTCTTCCATACACTAGAAGATTTATGGGCGGCCTCTTTTGTTTGAACCTAATGAAAGTTATTTTTAATTGTTCAAATCCTAGTTACTAAGTCTGTTTTTTTTTTTTTTTTTTGGTTTCAATCTTATTCATTGAGATCTTAATCATTAAGTGTATTTATTTGTTTATGTTATAACCACTTTATGATTTTGGATAGATTAGAATGATTTAAATCTGTAACATAGATTAGAATGATTTAAATATGTAACAAAATCTTAGTCCTGAATTATTTTTATTAAGATTAAGACGTTTGGATTTGAATTTACATTTAAATATTAAGATATGCATTATGATTTAGATGTCTGAATCTGAATATACATCTAAATATTAAGATGTTGTATTAAGATTTGAATGCTAAAGAAATAAGATTGTTTGTTCTTTTAACATCTGAATATAATAAATTTATCTTTATTTAAAAAATTCATAAATATAAAACTTAATAAAATACTAACTTAATGTCACACCCCGACTTTACTAGGGTGTGATGGGCACCCGACCCCATACCCGGAGCCGAGCGAACCCGCTGACTCTTATTACGTACTTAATTTCCTTAGACTCTTGCATTAATAAGGAGTGGAAAACATAGTAAAGCTTTCAATTTTTTTTTTCATCGTACTCAATCAATATAGTCTGTGATCATATGGACTTTATAACATAACATAAAATGACACATAGGCTAGTGGAGCCGTTCACAATACCGACATCCTATACCCACGACTCTGTCTGCAAAGTCTCTAACATTTATCAAACATCGTAGCACATGTACTCTGACTCGGTAGCACTCCAGGAACAAGTGGAGCTTGCCAACTCTGCGGGAATATCTTCTATATTAGCTTCAACTCATCTGGGTGTACCTGTGCGGCATGAAACGCAGCCCCCGAAGAAGAGGGGTCAGTACGAGCAATGTACTGAGTATGTAAGACATGAACAACAATACAAGGAGAGGTACCAGTGGATATAATCACAAGGGAATCATATGGCATCTCGTAGGGAACATATCATGTCATATCATATCGTGTCATATCATATCATGTCATGTCATATCATGTCCTGTCGTATCATGTCATATCATGTCATATCATATCCTGTCGTATCATATCATATCATGTCATATCATAGGGAGTCATATAATGTATCATAGACTGATTGAAGTACATGTACATATGAATGCCACTTAGGGCGGAAACCATGCATGCTTATCGGTCATATCATATCATAGCACCAAACAAGTCGGCTCACCCACATAGCGCCGAAATACGTCGGCTCGCCCATATATCCCGCGTCCGGGCATCCCGCGTCCGAGATGATAATGCCAGCTGACCAGGTGGCGATGAAACATGTTTCCCTTCCCCATATCCCCATATACATGTATCCCTTCCCCCCTCCCATATACATATATAGCATGCATGAGAGCCCAAGGAAAGTCATGTGTCTATCGGAGTGACGTAAGGTCGGTAACCTCCGATTGTATTATGGAATCATCATGGTCGACATGTCACGCCTTGAAGGAACAATTATAAGGCGAGACTATCAATGAAGAACATTATCTTGGGAAAAACATAAAACGGGATCATAACATATTACCCCGTGTACTTTAAAACCTTTAAAATAGTCATTATCCAAAAGTAGCTTAGCATTTCATATCGTCGTATTCATGGTAAGAACATATCCTTGGCATATTCGTCATTGACACTTTCTCATGTCTGGCTTCATTATTGTCATCATAACTTCGTAGTCGTTGTTTTAGTTATAAAAAATTTTCAAAATTGTAAAACTTGGATTTTGGAGAAAAATTTTATAGTTTGGAAAACATTTATAATTTTTGGAAAGGAAATCATGTTTTGAATTCATAACTTCTAGCTTTTGAAAATAAGGACGTTATGGGGAACATATGAAGACTCAGAAACATATTTAGGGTCGATCGGAATTAGTATACAAAAGTTATGAGCGTTTGAAGTTCAGAACCTTTTATGAACATTTCAGAAGTCATTTTTGGAAAATCATTCTTATTATAATCATCATAGAACATTCTCAATCTTGACATCATCATTGTCATCGTGAAACATATCCATCGTTTTTGCCATAAGAGCTTACGACACCATAACCTTTATTTTGGAGAAATACGAACGTTTTGGAAAACATTGACGGGTTATCGGGGAAGTAAGCATACCTTGGAATCATAGACATCTAACTTTCAAAACACGGATGATATGGAAACAATTACAAAATTATAACATCGGGATCATGCCATAGAAAGAAAGGGACGAGCCTTAACATACCTGTTACACGTCCTATTAGCTACGCTTATGTGTCCGAGCTTGTAAGTCTACATTTAAGATAATTCACACTAATGTTAGCCTTTTCATCGTACACTTGTACCATAATTCAAATTATACTATTTTATATTCTGCCGAAAATCGGACAGCATCTCCCCTGTTTATATGCCTAGTCCAAATTTTTAACTCAGCAGCCAACAACACAATAACAACACCAACATCAATAATATCTTTTTTTCCATATCAACATATTCCATAAAACAGCCCACACGCTGTTTTCCAACTTTTATAAGTAATTAACTCAGTATACAATTATTTAATCGCGCCTTCTTCGTAAATAAACTAGTATTAACACAAATAGGAAGTGATTCATACCTTTCTCCTTTTAATATTGTTGTATCTTCCCTTTTTCACCTTATTTTTATGCCACAACGCACCAACATACGATTCTGCAGTGAAAACTATACGCTATCCGGACTGAAATTGGGAAATTATACCTGGTTTGGGCTAAAATTTGGTGGTCAAAAGTTGGGAAATTTTCTGGAATATTTAGGGGGTTTTTCGTGGTTTTGGGACGAAAATGAGGGGTCTCCCCCTCTTTATAATTGTCTTGGAAGCTGCCAGAAGCAGCTGGAAAAATGCTCTGCGCGTTCGCGCTGCCTTCTGGCGCGATCGCGTAGAGTTAAATAATTTCCTTCTGCGCGTTCGCGCCCCCTTTGGGCGCGTTCGCGCAGGGTTAAAATTTCTGACTGGATGTTCGTTCAGTAAAACGGTCATAACTCTTGATCCCGAGATCGTATGAGGGCCCACGACCTATGGTTGGAAAGCTAATTCAATTATATACAACTTCTATTTCTGAGAGTTTTCCCAAATTCCAAACTTATAATGCCGTTTTTGCCCTTTCAAGTCAGATCATCCGAAAACGTTTCCTTAAATCGTCCTTTTGGAGGGCTTATGCCTATTTTTGGCTTATGGGTCCTTCTTGGACTTGCTCAACTTTCCATATAATACTCGTATGTATCTTCATATGTCCTTTATAAAACTCCGATGTGTGGGCCCCACTTAGCTTGCAGCAACGAGGGCTTTTTGTCAAATAACGTATGAACTAATCTACACTATATGGTCTCCAAATGTCATATATATATGCTATTATTACCTTCTTATAACACCACCTTCATTCCTAACTTGATTCTCGAATTTTCGTTGAGCGCGTTCGCGCCACGTGGGGGCGTGTTCGTGCTGTATCAACCCTTTGGCCTGTACTAGCCGTCTACAGTTTTTGGTAACGTGAAATTTTTCCGGGGTGTAACACTTAATCTAATATTATATCAATAATATATTTCAAAAATATTATATGGTGGTTGGGGGTGGTGTTTGTGGGTGCTGTTTGTGAATGGTGTTGGCTAATAGTGGTGTTGTGGATGGTAGCTAGTGGTGATGGTGGCTGCCAGTGGTGGTTAATGGTGGTAGCTAGTAGTGTGGTGGATGATAGTGATAACTAATTGTGGTGGTGAATGATGGTGGTGGTTGGCAATATATAATGGCGACTGGTGTGATGATTAAAGTAGTGGTTGACGGTTGTTGTGGTAATGGTGGTTTCACGTCTCAAATCCACGTCATCGATATCAGACACGTTACCCGACCTGAGTGAACCATGTCCATATGATGCACCTGGACTATATGTATGAAAATTATAATAACCGCGGAAGCCATTTGAAAATCATACACATTTTCAAATCAAGTAACGAGCTTTTCAAATCCAAAACTTACATGAAGCATTTCATAAAGAATAATGAAAACGGTATTTAGATAAGCGTTTCTTATCCCTATTTTGAGAAGATAGAGAGGTCGTTTTCGATATACCCACACCGTTACAGACTCATAGTACTTAATAAGTATCATTGACTCTCTCTAACTTAGAGTTGGGACAAGACTTTATTAAGAAATCAGTGCAAGTATCACTTGATATAAAACATAATGCATTAATCAAATCGCAATTTCAAAATTCGAACTTAATGGTCAAGTGTGTACTCCATTCAAAAGCTTTTAAGCTTTCAATAATAAATGCACAAGTAATTCTCAAGCATGAATTTAAATAAAATTACAAAATTTCACTTCAATTGAATTAGCTCATTGAAACCACTTTCGGCTCCTTAGGCCTAGATATATGAATATCCTTTTTATACCTTTCACGGGAGTGTTATATCAACACTTAGACAAGATCCATGGTCAACTAGGTGATCAGTCTAGAGGCAAGTAGCATATATCCTACTTGTTCAGATTATCTCATCGTATTGCCATATGAATTGACTTAGCCGTGCTATTATAACACAAAACTAGTACCCTCTCATAAGGGCACTCTGTCGTAGCCCTTTACCATTAGGTAGAGTCTACGCCTACACCAACACGTGTAGTTTCACAGAGACAATCAAAATTTATCTGAAGACAATCTTGGTCAACACAGGTACCTCCCAAAATATTTAAATAATCTAGAAGTTGATTCATGATCTAATAGCCTTAAAATATCTACTTTTATCAAATCACGGTGTTCTTATTCATTCGACTCTTTTGAACAAACTTAAATGTAAAATCTTTACGCAAAGTATTCTCAACAAGTGCTATTTCAAATTATTAACTCTCAAAAATATAAATAATATTGAATAGTATAATTTAAACCAGATAGCACTTCAACACGATATTTTGAGAAAACAATTAAAATATTTATTCCAACTTCTTTTCATGCCCTTAGCATCGATGTAAGTCTTCTAAACTTACGAAATTCTATTTCAAGTACCATTTTCAAAAATTAGCTTCAAGTCTAAATTTTCATGTCAAAACATTGTTCATAAATCAATGTTACGCAAATGCAATTCAATTATAAAACATAGAGAGACCCGCACTCCCTCTCCCCCACATGTACAGACTCACATTTACACATAATTTACTTGTAAACATGTATAGAAAACACCTTAAGAGAAGTAAGCTTAGCTTACCTCAACTTCAAGCTCGAAATAAAATTACGATACTCCAATGTTCTTAACACATCAGACGTAAGATTCAATACACCCCAATATAGTAAACTACATATTAAAACATGTATTGGTCCTTAACCATTCATAATTAACAAGTCCGTTCGACTCATCCTAGTATTTAGCACTTAAGCTCAAAGACAACATTTCCAACTATCAATTTTTGGTGAATTCTTAAGTTTTCAACTTCAATTCGTTCAACGATTAGGTTATCAAATATATTGGATTCATTAGAAACTCAAAATAATACCATCTATTTCAGAACCATCAGTATTCACCATCTTCTTCTTTCAAGAACTCTAAATTTATCAAATTCAATTTTTAGGTTGATGGTGCTGATCAAGAGAACATGAAGGAGTATGAAACTACTATGGGTTTGTCATCATAAAAAATGGGAAAATTGTTGAGATATTGTTGTCTCAATAATAGTTCAGAGCTTAAAATGAAGTTTTGATGATTGTCAAACTACATATCCGTGACAATCAAATACAAGGAAGAGTGAAGGAAGATGCTGAAGAACCAAATACCAAACAGATCTCCAAAGGAAGTAGTGAAGCAGTCACAACAGAAGAAGAGCTGCTCCTTAGAAAGAAAAATTGGAGACTGTCAGAAAGAACTTGTTTTGTCCAGACTTCGAGAATTTGAAGTTTTAACTCATTCCTATTCGACAAGGAACTAGACTTCAAATAATGAAAATATTACAATAAGTTGAATGCATGAAATTAGCTTGGAATTAGAGAAAGGACTGCCAACTAAGCGTAAACAAGGAAAGAAGGAAATCCATATCAAATAAGTATTGGTTTTTGTACAAAATATGATACCAAGACTTAGATGGACTTGGAGAATTGAAGTTGATTCACTCCTATAGATACAAAACATCAATTTTTTTTTGGAGTTTGACCACAATCAAAGAGACATCTAGAGTGAATTGAGAGTCAAGTACACCAGAGTCTCGAGGGTGACAACTAGAGCAACAACAAAGAACATGCTCCTATCAGAATTTATCATTCAGTTCTTGAGTTGTAATTACTAGGTCATTAGTGTGGTTCCATCTATTTACTTTTCTTAGTAATTGTAATAGGTGTTTACCAAGTTATAAGGGACTTCTATGACTGGGTAGAGTCATTGAAGAGAGAGTAAAGAGAGCCAATAGGTTGGAGCTTTCAAGGAAGAGAGAGTTGGGAATGGATTGTCTGGAACGATTCCTCAGGTGTACAAGTCGGTGTAACCTAAAACAAGTTGCTCTAGTTTAGTAGAAGTCCGAGAAATTCCTACAAAAGTTTGGTTATGGTTTTTCCTCTCTTGAGCAAGCTAGGAGCTTTTCCACGCTAAATACTTGTGTTGATTGTATTATTCCGCACGTTTCCTTCTTGCGTAGTTGCTCAAAGAACCTCTTTCTTTGAGTGCTAAGGTAGTAGCTGAATTAACAATCAAGATAACCTCTTCTGACTTAACATTAGGGTCCATTTTTTATGTCACATCTGGAAACCTTCAATTTCTATAACCCTCTTGTATAGGACCGAATCGTGGTCCTCATCGTTAGTAAAACTCATGAAGGAATTAAAATTATCGTAAACACCTATCTTCACTGAGTCTTTTAGGAGAATTTCTCAGAAGATTTTAACCTAATTATATCAATTTTTGGGTAGCTCTTGAGGAATCTTCCAACAATTGTTTGACTACACTGATTTATCATCAACTCATAATAATCCTTTGCCTTAAAAATCACGGCGAGCATTCCATTACGGAAAATTCTTGGAGCTTTAACCAACTCTTGCTCCGTCTGCTAACATACGCACTTTAGAGCAAATGGCTCATAAATGTAACACTCAGGCAACACAACCTCCCCAAATATTACCGACTGCAACTACAAATCAAGCTCTACCAACAGTACGACCGGAAGAGACAAGTTGAGTAGTGACCCCAACAACTGGAATACCGCAAAACCTAGCTCGGTTGATTGGGCCAATGGATAACAGAGGCGAGTACATCAAGGGGGAAACAAACACCAACTAAAGATGTATCGCAACAAACCCACCTCCCTTCGGTGACTTCAATTCCTACCGGTGAAATAGACGATGCAACACAGGTAGCGAGGAAACTTACATTTTCAACTGATAGTGCAGCTAATGCTCAGAATGAATCCAGACGAAGCAATCCTTCCCCCAATCGAGGTAAGAAGCTCAGCTACTATCCTCCGATACTCAAGGATGGTAAAAAGGTTGTTAGGCTGAATATACAGGAATTGGAAATGCAAAAAAAGAAATGGGATAGTGCACTTATAGGATATGTAGTTGGGAAAAAACCCCATTCAAACAGATGCTAAAATTTTTGTGTATGCGATGTAGAATTTTGTTGAAACACCTAGGGTTTTCTGCACAAGGAAGGTTGCTACATCTTTAGATTTGTTAATGAACAGGACAAGATGGATGTACTCCAATATGGACCATATACACTTGATTATAGACCACTAGTGCTAAAACAATGGACTACTGGGTTCTAGATGGGGAAATAGTCGATTAGACAGATGCCCCTATAGGTGACATTTCCAATTTTACCTGTTGAATATTGGTCCACTAAAAACTTAGGTTGAATTAAAAGATTCATTGGCAATCCTGTGTGCACTGATAGACTAACAACTGAAGAGGGAAAACTCACCTATGGTAGAATGCTAATAGAGCTAGATGTTACACAACCCCAACCTGAGAAGATGGTGATTGAGGGAGCACACTGAAAATGCAGAATTCAATAATTAGATTATGATTGGTGGCTAGAGTATTGTCAGGACTGTATGGGCTCGTTTGGTTAGGGAACAAGTTATCCCGGGATAACTAATCCTGGGATTAGTTATCCCGGGATTGTTATTCCACCCTCTATGTGGGATAAAATAACACTCTAATACCGGGATAACTAATCCCCAGATTAGTTATCCCGTGGTTTTATTCCAACCAAACGTGGGATAAGATGATACTAATTTTTTATGCCAGGACTATTTTTGTTTATCCATCATACCAAACGACCCCTATGTGTTTAGGACTTGTCACTCAGAAGTGTCCTGTGAACAAAGCAGCTACTGAAAAGGTGGAGCAGGCACCTCCAAAAGCTGCACCACCAAGAAGAAGAAGGAATCAACATCAAGTCTAAACACATTTGCAGGCTAAGGGAGTCACAAAAGGAACGAGTTACTGATTATGAGAATGATCACACAGTACAATCAATGGGTGCAACTCCTAATGATGCAGTGTTACAAACTAATGATGCAATGCTACAAACTAACACACATGACCAGATAACGTAAGTGGAAACTGACAAGGCAAAGGGCAAGAATAAAATGCATAATAATGAAGTACTAACAACAGGTGCACTGGGCACATGAGCAAATAGGACCAATAATACAGTCCCTGAATGAGCTTGGTTTTATGGAGACTAGAAATGATATAAGCGGTCCTGAGCAGCACCTACACAACCCCCCATGATATTGTGCTCTTGGAACATAAGAGGGTTGAATCAGCCCTACAAGCAAAAAGAATTGAGATCCTTTTTTCTTAAGTAGAGAATAGATCTCTTGGGGTGTCTAGAAACAAAAATAAACAGGGAAGGGCTGATAAGTTGAAGAAAATTCTGGGGGCTGAATGGAACTGCTTTGCTGACTATAGTGTGGAACCAAATGGGAGAGTCTGGGGGTACTGGAAGCATTAGAATGTGAATCTCTCAGTGATATAAGCTCAACCACAAATGGTACATTGCTATGCTGAAGACAAAAGGGTCATCCTTTAAGACATATGTGACCTTTGTCTATGGATTGAATACTGTACATGGAAGAAGAGACATATGAGAGAGTCTGAGATTGATACACCCAACAATGACAGAACCATGGCTCATACTAGGGATTTCAACACTAGTTTATCAGTTAATGACAGAATTAATGGTGCACCTGTATACCAAGATGAAATACAAGACTTTTTGGAGTGTGAAGAGGACTTGGGGGTGGGTCAACTTCCTAGTAGGGGTTGTGAATATTCTTGGTATAACAAACGAGATGCAGAAGTAAGGATATATAGTAGAATTGACTGGGTACCTGGAAATACTTAATGATTCCAATCATATGGCATTTGAAGGCACTGTTTGGAAATCCTGGAATTTTAGATCACTCTCCAATCATCATTAACACCTCTGTGAGTTACACATCATGTAACAGACCATTTAGATTGCTAAATGTACTGCTCAAGCAAGAGAACTTCAAAACACTAGTGCACCGGGTCTGGAACCTACAAATAAGTGGTCATACTATGTTTAGAGTTTAGAAGAAGTTACAAACACTGGGGGCTCAAGGTAAAAGATTGAATAAGGAAATGTAATCCCTGTAATAAAAAAATAAAGGCTTAAGGAATAACTTACATATGGTGTAGGACAACTTGAAAACCAATATGTTTGATAGCTAATGAGAGAGAACTGTTAGTGCAGCTGCAGAAATGGGATGATCTATATGAACAGGTGCTGAGACAAAAATCTAGATCAACATGGATTGCTCTTGGAGACTCAAATGCTATCCTGCAATTTTATGTAAATGGTAAATTACTGAAGAGCTTAAACTGTGCTACTGTTACCTTAGTGCCAAAAATTGCTACCCCAAACTTGTTTACCCCGGAATCGGATAATCAATTAAATTTGTATGTGGGTATAAGATATGTGCTTGGATCTTGATGTATGTTAGATAGGGAAAATGTATAGGTGGGAGTTCCTCAATAAAATGACTAATGATGGCGATTCTCTATGAATACAAACGCTCATAAACAATGTGGGATAATTGATGGAATAAACACAACATAAATATAAATAAGCGGCCCTGGCCGAATCAGATGTTGAAAGAGAGATTGTATGTATGAACTCTTTTATTATAAATGTTCTTGGAAAGTAAAGGAGCCAACTCCCCCAAAGGAGGAGGATATGCCCTATTTATAGTGTCACCTCCATGGGTCTCATACAATGGGAAATAATAAAATAATAATAACTAGGACAGCTCTGCACGAATTTGGTGGGATTAGACTGACGGCGCCGTCTGACACACGCATGGTAGGTAGTTGACTGTGGCAGGACGCTACTGGCGCGTGGCGCGCATGCAACGGCCACACGGACCAACGACTACTCGGACAAACGACCATGAATGCTCGGGTCATCGGGCTTGGATGCTCGGGTCACCGGGCTTGGCCACTACGACAATGTCGAAGGCAGACCTGTCCTAGTTATTATTATTTTATTATTTCCCATTGTATGAGCGTTAGTGCTAGAAGAATGGGCCGCGCAAGCTTTCACAAAGGGGCTCAACATGCTAAGTTCAGTTGCCTCGGCCAAATTGAAAGAAAATTTACTGGAATACGAGGCCGTGACATGGGCCGATGTCCACAATCGGTATGAGTCGAAGATTCGGGTGGAGGATGATCAATTCGACCTCTCTTCGGTAAAGTTAAAAGTGAATAGAAGTTCCGAGAAATCGAAGAAAGGTTATGAAACGAAGTCCGAATCATCAAAAGAAAGGTTTCGGCCATACTCCCACTCGGAGAGATCAAATTTCAGGTCGGAAGGGTCAAGGGAAAGCCCGAGTCACTTCTCAGGCCGAGGCAGCAAGCGGGTCGAGCGCTCGTCAAACAGCCGGGGACTCTCGTTCAGGAGCGATGCCGGAAGTTCCGCCAGCAATAAGGGTCAACCGAAGATTTCGGAGTACAACTTCAACGTCAATACCTCGGGCCTTGTCTCGGCCATCGGCCGCGTCCCGGATGTGCGATGGCCGAAACCACTAAGGTCAGATCCGGGACAACGGGATCCGGACGTGGTGTGTGTATATCACGAAACCCATGGTCACAAAACTGAGGATTGCCGCTAGTTGAGAGAAGAGGTAGCCCGGTTATTGAAAAACGGCCACCTCCGAGATCTATTGAGCGAGCGAGCCAAAATTCACTACAAGGAAAGGGAAGCTCATCGAAGGATCGAACCGGTTGAGCACCAGCATACAATCAACATGATAGTGGGGGGTATTGACATTCCCCGGGGGCCGATAATGAAACGGACCAAGGTCTCTATTGTTCGCGAAAAATGCATCCGAGACCATTCAACCCGGGGCTCTATTTCCTTCGATGACGAAGACGCGGAAGGCATCATTCAACCGCACAATGATGCGCTGGTAATTTCTAGACTCATCTTTAAAACTAAGGTTAAACGTATTTTGGTTGACCCAGGTAGCTCGGCCAACATCATCCGATGTAGAGTGGTCGAACAGCTAGGGCTGCTAGATCGGATTGGATCGTATCGGTGGCTCGGGTACACAGTGGGTTCAATATGGCTAGCGAAACTACGAAGGGGGAGATCTCGTTGCCCGTGAACACGGATGGAACCATTCAGCAAACGGTGTTCTATGTGATCGAAGGCGACATGAAGTATAATGCGTTATTGGGCAAGCCTTGGATACATAGCATGAGGGAAATTCCCTCAACACTGCATCAGTTGCTGAAATTCCCCACCCCGGAGGGGGTGAAGAGCATCCGAGGTGAGCAGCCCGCAGCAAAGGAAATGTTCGCAGTAGAGGAGGCGGCGCCCCGGACCAAGGAGCCGGCTCAGGAAAAGAAGGGTGTAACCGGAGGGGAGGTCCCTAAATAGCAACCAAAGTATACCGGGCCAGATCCAGTGCATGAAGAAGATGACTTCGGGATACCCAGATCCTTTGTCATGCCGGATGACTCGGATGCGACCAAATCAACCGTAGAGGAGCTAGAGCAGATCATCCTGTTCGAGTTCTTACCGGACAGAAAGGTATACCTGGGCACGGGTCTTACCCCGGAGCTCAGGCGCAAATTAATTGAGTTTCTTCGAGCTAACGCCGATTGCTTTACATGGTCGCATATAGATATGACAGGTATATCACCAGAAATAGCATCACACAAACTCAGCTTGGACAGGAAGTTTCCCCCGGTGAAGCAAAAAAGAAGACCCATGGCGGAACCAAAACACGCCTTCGTGAAAGACGAGGTAACAAAGCTTTTAAAAATAGGTTCCATCCGGGAGGTGAAATACCCGGATTGGCTTGTTAACGTGGTGGTGGTGCCCAAAAAAGGTAACAAATTTCGAATGTGTATCGATGATAAGGATTTAAACAAGGCATGCCCGAAGGATGCATTCCCATTGCCTCACATCGATAGAATGATCGATGCGGCGGCCGGACATGAAATGCTAAGTTTTCTCGATGCTTACTCCGGGTACAACCAAATCCGGATGCACCCGGAGGATCAAGAGAAAACGTCCTTCATCACCCGTTATGGGACTTACTGTTATAACGTCATGCCTTTCGGACTAAAAAATGCCGGTGCAACTTACCAACTCCTAGTTAATGGAATGTTCGAAGAACAAATAGGGAAAACAATGGAAGTTTATGTTGACGATATGGTTGTTAAGTCCCTGGAAACAGAGGACCATTTAAAGCATTTGCAGGAAACCTTTGATGTACTCCGCAGATACAACATGAAACTCAACCCGTAGAAATGTGCCTTCGGCGTAAGGTCTGGTAAATTTCTGGGGTTCATGGTGTCAAACCGGGGAATTGAAATCAACCAGGACAAGATCAAGGACATCGAGGACATCGAGGTCGTGAACAACATAAAGGGGGTACAGAAGCTCACCGGGAGGGTAGCGGCGCTGAGTCGCTTCATATCGAGGTCCTCGGACAAGAGTCATCGTTTCTTCTCTTTGCTCAGAAAGAAGAACGACTTCGTTTGGACACCGGAGTGCCAAGAAGCCCTACGAGAGTTGAAGAGGTACTTGTCTAGCCCTCCGTTGCTGCACACACCAAAGGCCGATGAGCCACTTTTCCTCTAGTGGTAAGCGCTTCCAGAATGACCCGAAGGAATCACGGTCACTACGGACCAAGGCCGCCCGTTTTTGCTTAGTGGACGGCCAATTGTATCGACGCTCTTTCCTCGGCCCCCTGGCTAAGTGTTTGGGCCCCGGAGAAACGGAATACGTGATGAGAGAGGTACACGAAGGAACCTGTGGCAACCACTCCGGTGCGGAAGCTCTGGTTCGAAAAATCATCAGGGCCGGTTATTACTGGAATCGGATAGACGAAGACGCTAAAAGTTTTGTCCGAAAATGAGACGGATGTCAGAAGCATGCTCCGATGATTCACCAGCCCGGGGAGTTGCTGCATTCGGTGATCTCACCTTGGCCTTTCATGAAGTGAGGAATGGACATTGTGGGTCCGTTACCTCAGGCACCAGGTAAAGCCCGTTTCATTTTGTTTATGACTGACTATTTTTCTAAATGGGTTAAGTACAGGCCTTCGAAAAGATAAGAGAGAAGGAAGTCATCAACTTCATATGGGATCACATCATCTGCCGTTTCGGCATCCCCTCCGAGATAACTTGTGATAATGGTCCTCATTTCGTGGGTGGCAAGGTCAACAAATTCCTCGAGGGATTGAAGATCAAGAAAATCGTGTCAACCCCATATCACCCATGCGCGAACGGACAGGCAGAATCCACGAACAAAACGATAATCCAAAATCTGAGGAAAAGGCTTGAAGCATCGAAGCACCATTGGAGGGAGATATTGCCGGAGGTGTTGTGGGCTTACAGAACCACATCCAGATCGAGCACGGGGGAAACCCCGTTCTCATTGGTTTACGGGGCCGAAGCCCTTATCCCCGTGGAAGTCGGTGAACCGACCCTCTGCTTCAGGTATACCACCGGAGAGTCAAACGGGGAGGCCATGGCCGTGAAGCTCGACCTCGCAGATGAACTACGCGAAAGCGCGTCGGTCCGCATAGCGGCCCAAAAACAGAGGATGGAAAGATACTACAACCGAAGAGCCAACTTTCGGCATTTCCAAGTTGGGGATTTAGTGCTTCGAAAAGTTACCTTGCACACCAAGAACCCCAACGAGGGAAAGCTGGGTCCGAACTGGGAAGGTCCGTACAAGGTAACCGGTATAACGGGCAAAGGATCGTATCAATTGGAGTCCATGGGCGGGCAGCATCTGCGTAATAACTGGAACGTGGCCTATCTAAAGAGATACTACTGCTAAGGTATGGTCTCCCCGTATCCTCTTATTAACTTTTCTCATTTGCAGGAAGTCAAGAGCGGGACAAAATTAGAATCTAGATCTGAAAACACGTGTTGCACTCTTTTTCTTAGTACGGTTTTGTCCCAAAATGGGTTTTCCGACAAGGTTTTTAATGAGGCAACGAGTACAACGTGTTACTTAACAAATATGAAGGGCGAGTACCCGGATACCCAGTTTCGCATCCTTCGATTGGGGACATAATAGCACTCACCCGACCTCAGAGATCGAATAAGTGTTAGGGGAGTACTATGCCACACCGAAGATGACTCCGATTAAAGCAGACGGAGAAGCTCAACATTTGCCACGGCAAAACTAAGGCCCGGCCACAACCTCCGATGTAAGGACCAAACGATCATAATGAATCGTGTCCCATTCAACATTTGCTACGGCAAAACTAAGGCCCGGCCACCGGCCATAGCCTCCGATGTAAGGACCAAACGATCATAATGAATCGTGTCCCATTTTTCATTTACTACGGCTAAGGAAGAAAGAGTTAAAATTCTCATATGTACAAACATTTTGCAAACACAAAAGTTATCAAAAGTTGGGATAACAGCTTTCGGTTAAATATACCCAGTTGATAACCATCGTATCTCGATACTGCCTCATTCGCATACCCTACGCCGGGTACCTTGGTCGAAATTCGACAAAGGCAACAAGATCACAATGATCCAAGCCAAAATTTGATAAGCCACCGGCCCCAAATATCGGATAAGACCTACGGGCACGATGAATTAACGACTACAAGTCGACTTTTCCTAGAACGGACCAACAACTATAGCAAAAGCAGTAAACAAACATTCAAACGAAGAAGCAAGAAAGATGCACCTTTCATTTATACAACGGATGTCTCTTACATCAAAAGAAAAAACAAAGTCCTACAAAGGAAAAAAACAAAAAACAGAAAGCAAGGCACAAACCCTATGCTATCCGGCATGATTAGAGGTGGAGGAGTGCTCGGACTCGGTTCGCTCGGAGTCGTCTGACTCGGACCCGAGGGCACGATTGGCTTCTTCCTCCATCCTCTTGGCCTCGAGTATCAGGGCCGGAAGATCAGAGAGACCAAGCTCGGCTTGCTCGAGGGTGATCCGCCGAGACTTCCACTTCTCATACTCGGCAACAATAGCAGTGTGAGCCTCGGCCGCCTCAACACTTCTCCATGTTTCCTCCAAGTCGGCCTCAGCCTTGGCCAGTTTTGCTTCCAGATCGGCCCGGTCCTCCTCAAGGACACTTATCCTGCCAGTGGCTGCCTCCAGCTCGGCCTTAAGGGTGTCGTTGGCGATAATCGCCTCCTCGAGCTCGGTTCTTAGGCCTTGGCATATCCGATATCACTCCTCGTCTTTCTCTTCAAACACCCTCCTACGCTCGTTGGACAAAGCGACCTCGGACTCGAGATGCCGGTTCCTCTCGGCCAGGCCCGTTGCATCAGCCTTCACTGAGTCCAGCTCCCCCCGGAGTCGGGAAACCGTGGTCTCGAGCTCATCTAGCCTCAAGGTAAACTGGACTTTATCCCGGCTAAGGCCGATCTTTTCAGCCTCAAAGCTCCGGTTATAATCGGTCATAGCGGCCAGTTCACTCTTCAAGCGACGGTTCTCGTCCTTAGCCACATCGAGCTCAGGACGGAAGTTGGCCAGCACAGCCGCCCGGTTCAACTCTTCCCCCTTCTCCTAAAGAAAATGCCGGTATTTCTCCGTTTCTCACCCTTGGGCATCCAGTTGGCCTCGGAGATCATCTATCTCATGTTGGGCACGGATGAAAGCTTCATTAACCAGCACCACACTCTACAGGTGAAACAAGTCAGAAGGCTTAGGCGGAGTAAGGATAAAATCCACAGATAAACCGTACAAGGATGACAGAAGAGCTTACCCGGTTGCTTGCATGCATACCCTCGTTAATGAGGCACCGTCAAGTGACACCGGTCATTTTGCGCTTGTCCGAGTCAGAGATAAGGGGCCGCAAATAGCTCGCTACGCCCACCGGACGCGATAGAAAGCTGCAGCCCTCGGGTACGGTGACTACTGCCGATCTGGTTCTCCTTGGCTCCACGCTCGGGGCCGGGAAGATATTTACCAAGCTGTCCCTGGCCCCTGATTCGGGGATCCGGCTGGCCGGCCTCATGGCCCGAGGAATAGGGAGATGACCAAAGCCCGCTGCTTCGCCGGTAGCAGGGGGGGTGCTCGAGAACATGTCGTCAAAATCGTCCACCCGCAGAGCCGGGGTAGATGAACTTGGAATAGCCTCAATATTTTTGGCAAAGGCCGTGGGCTCCGCAGTTGCAACAGGCTCATGCTCGGAAGACGGACGGGTGCCTGCGGGGGCTCCGTCCTCCGGTACGGGGGCGGTCCTTTTATCGGCTTCAACAACAGCCGCTTCCCCGGACCTTTTCCTTTGCAGAGGAGTGTCTTCCGAAGAGGTTTCACCTGAAATGTCGACAAAGTCAATCGACCGAAGAGGAGCTGGTGAAAGTATTTCTTCCGCACCTGAATGTGGAGCGGGAACCAAGAGAACTTCGCCGATGGAAGGAAGGGACGGAACGGAGACTGCCTCCTCCGGTATTGGAGCCACAGAGGGAACGGAGCCGACTCTCCGAACAATGATATCGGGCTCTGTCTCTTCCCTCGAAAGACGGGTAACACTCCTTGCTTTCTTCAGTTTGGCGTCTGCCTCTTTTCGGAGGGTCGTTTTCTTTTTGCGGCATCGGTGAGGACACAGGAGGAACCCGCTGTGTCAAATTCGGATGCCGGTGCTGGAGGGGCGGTCCCCGACTCCGATCTGGGGGCTATCGAGCCCTTAGGCAAACCTAAAAGGACAAGATGTTAGCACAGATCAAAGGACGGAACAAGTAAAGGAGAATGCAGCAGAATAAAAATAGGAGGCTACCGTGATTTTGGGCGATCCATCGGCCCGGTCCTCCTCAAGGACACTTATCCTGCCAGTGGCTGCCTCCAGCTCGGCCTTAAGGGTGTCGTTGGCGATAACCGCCTCCTCGAGCTCGGTTCTTAGGCCTTGGCATATCCGAGATCGCTCCTCGTCTTTCTCTTCAAACACCCTCCTACGCTCGTTGGACAAAGCGGCCTCGGACTCGAGATGCCGGTTCCCCTCGGCCAGGCCCGTTGCATCAGCCTTCACTGAGTCCAGCTCCCCCCGGAGTCGGGAAACCATGGTCTAGAGCTCATCTAGCCTCAAGGAAAACTGGACTTTATCCCGGCTAAGGCCGATCTTTTCAGCCTCAAGGCTCCGGTTATAATCGGTCATAGCGGCCAGTTCACTCTTCAAGCGACGGTTCTCGTCCTTAGCCGCATCGAGCTCAGGACGGAAGTTGGCCAGCACAGCCGCCCGGTTCAACTCTTCCCCCTTCTCCTAAAAAAGATGCCGGTATTTCTCCGTTTCTCGACCTTGGGCATCCAGTTGGCCTCGGAGATCATCTATCTCATGTTGGGCACGGATGAAAGCTTCATTAACCAGCACCACACTCTACAGGTGAAACAAGTCAGAAGGCTTAGGCGGAGTAAGGATAAAATCCACAGATAAACCGTACAAGGATGACAGAAGAGCTTACCCGGTTGCTTGCATGCATACCCTCGTTAATGAGGCACCGTCAAATGAGACCGGTCATTTTGCGCTTGTCCGAGTCAGAGATAAGGGGCCGCAAATAGCTCGCTACGCCCACCGGACGCGATAGAAAGCTGCAGTCCTCGGGTACGGTGACTACTGCCGATCTGGTTCTCCTTGGCTCCACGCTCGGGGCCGGGAAGATATTTACCAAGCTGTCCCTGGCCCCTGATTCGGGGATCCGGCTGGACGGCCTTATGGCCCGAGGAATAGGGAGATGACCAAAGCCCGCTGCCTCGCCGGTAGCAGGGGGGGTGCTCGAGAACATGTCGTCAAAATCGTCCATCCGCAGAGCTGGGGTAGATGAACTTGGAATAGCCTCAATATTTTCGGCAAAGGCCGTGGGCTCCGCAGTTGCAACAGGCTCATGCTCGGAAGACGGACGGGTGCCTGCGGGGGCTCCGCCCTCCGGTACGGGGGCGGTCCTTTTATCGGCTTCAACAGCAGCCGCTTCCCCGGACCTTTTCCTTTGCAGAGGAGTGTCTTCCGACGAGGTTTCACCTGAAATGTCGACAAAGTCAATCGACCGAAGAGGAGCTGGTGAAAGTATTTCTTCCGCACCTGAATGTGGAGCGGGAACCAAACGAACTTCGCCGATGGAAGGAAGGGGCGGAACGGAGACTGCCTCCTTCGGTATTGGAGCCACGGAGGGAACGGAGCCGACTCTCCGAACAATGATGTCGGGCTCTGTCTCTTCCCTCGAAGGACGGGCAACACTCCTTGCTTTCTTCAGTTTAGCGTCTGCCCCTTTTCGGAGGGCCGTTTTCTTTTTGCGGCATCGGTGAGGACACGGGAGGAACCCGCTGTGTCAAATTCGGACGCCGGTGCTGGAGGGGCGGTCCCCGACTCCGATCTGGGGGCTATCGAGCCCTTGGGCAAACCTAAAAGGACAAGATGTTAGCACAGATCAAAGGACGGAACAAGTAAAGGAGAATGCAGCAGAATAAAAATAGGAGGCTACCGTGATTTTGGGCGATCCATCGGCCACGAGACAGGTGAGCCCATGTCCGGTCGTCATAGGGATGCTGGGCGAGGAGCACAGTGACCCAATCATTCAGATTCCGGATGACCGGAGGAACGTACCCATTAGCTGGCAAATATAAGAAAGAAACAGTGAGGAAGCAGAATCAAAATTTGACGAAGCAATACTAAGGCGATTGTTCGAGGCTTCGGACTTACGCTTGTTATTCCACTTCTCCGGGAAAGGCATGTGCTCGGCTGGAATTATGTCCTCGGTCTTCACCCGGACGTATCTCTCCAACCATCCCCGGTCTCTGTCTTCATCCATTTTTTAGAAGAATGGATTCCGGCTGCGCTTGGCCAGTTTCATTACGCCGCCCCGGAACAGCCTCGGGGAGTATAGGCGTATCAGATGGCCCAGTGTGAACTCCTTCCCGGCGTTATTGGCCAACAATCGGAGACACGCTACGACTCTCCAAACATTTGGGCCTATCTTAGCCAGCGTGACGCCGTAAGTACGGCACATGTCGAGAATGACCGGATCCACCGAAGGGTCGAGTTTGAGGGTGAAGGGGTACGTGTAAACATACAGAAACCCTTCACAATGGTCGGTAACGGATTCATCTGGTCCGGGGGCGAAAATCTGAACTGGACGGCTGTCCCACCCGCAATCGGCCCGGACTATGTCGAGCTTCTCCTCGATAATAGACGAGGGATACCGCCTCACATCGAACCCCCTGTCTGAAACGGAGGAAGGCTTTTCGACCTCAAGGTCTTTGTTGAAATTAAATTTAGCTGGTATGATATCCGAAGCCGTGGGCTCGAATTTAGCCAGGGACGCAGGCTCGGCTCCCGGGGACGCTACAGGTGGAGCATCATGGGAAGTGGATTCGGACATCTTGGGAATATGAAAGGAAGAGGGTCGAAGAGAGGAATTTAAGAAGAACAAAGGAACTGATGGTTCGAGAAGAGGCGAAGTGTAAAACGGCGACGCTCGAGCAAAGAATATTCGACAGCAGTGGTGTCAAAGTTAGTTCTTTCGCACACAATATGAAGCAATAAATCAATAGGGAGACCAAATATGGAGTTGATTGTGTGTGGTGCAAGTGGAAAAAATGCAGAAATGAAGTGAAGTTGGAGAGGATGCAGAGCGTGAAAATGGTAGAATGAAGGGGTGAAGGGCCTTATATAGGCATGGGAGAGGAACGATTACCGAGGATGACCAATCAAACGGCACCACGTATCCCCATCATTAATACGAAGCGACTCGAAACGACGTGAAAAAGGCGGTTGACAGAAGTGGACCACCAGGGGCGAGACACGTGGCCGATAAAAGGGGATGCGTTACGCAACCGTTCCCGCCAAAATACGAAGATAACGCCAGGCTGACAGAACCACCGTTTTGGGAGTTTAACCACTCCCCGTTACTCCGACAGATCGGAGATCCGGGAAGTGTGGGGGCTATCTGTATACGGTAGAAACCGGATATGAGGCGAACCAGTGGAACGAGGAACCAGAGGAAGGAATGAGAATGTGAGGGATACTATTCGCCCTTGACCGGGGTAATGCTTGGGCCGGTACTGGGCAGGGGCACCGACAGGTCTGCCTTCGACGTTGTCGTAGTGGCCAAGCCCGGTGACCCGAGCATCCAAGCCCGATGACCCGAGCATTCATGGTCGTTTGTCCGAGTAGTCGTTGGTCCGTGTGGCCGTTGCATGCGGGCCATGTGCCAGTAGCGTCCTGCCACAGTCAACTACCTACCATGCGTGTGTCAGAGCGCCGTCAGTCTAATCCCACCAAATCCGTGCAGAGCTGTCCTTGTTATTATTATTTTATTATTTCCCATTGTATAAGACCCATGGAGGTGACACTATAAATAGGGCATATCCTCCTCCTTTGGGGGGGTTGGCTCCTTTACTTTCCAAGAACATTTATAATAAAAGAGTTCATACATACAATCTCTCTTTCAACATCTGATTCGGCCAGGGCCGTTTATTTATATTTATGTTGTGTTTATTCCATCAATTATCCCACAGTGTTTATGAGCGTTTGTATTCATAGCGAATCACCATCATTAGCCATTTTATTGAGGAATTCCCACCTATACATTTTCCCTATCTAACATACATCAAGATCCAAGCACATATCCTATACCCACATACAAATTTAATTGATTATCCGATTCCGGGGTAAACAGCCATTAGGAAAGCATATGACTCTATAGAATAGGGTTTTCTGGGAATGGTATTGATAGAGTTTCGGATTCCTAATAAAATGATAGATTGGATCATGACATGTGTTACAACAGTGAGTTACTCTCTAGTGATTAATCGGGGATTGATAGAGATATTTCAAGCTAAGAAAGGGTTTAGGCAGGGTGACCCCATGTCACCATACCTATTTATATTGGTGATGGAGTATTTACATAGGTCACTCAAACAACTCAGACATAACCCAAACTTTAACTATCATCCTAAATGCTCTAGACAGGAA
This sequence comes from Lycium barbarum, assembly GCF_019175385.1. Classification (NCBI taxonomy): domain Eukaryota; kingdom Viridiplantae; phylum Streptophyta; class Magnoliopsida; order Solanales; family Solanaceae; genus Lycium; species Lycium barbarum. Next base: position 13,184,798 of record NC_083343.1, read on the forward strand.
ATGGTGCATATCTGCTTTGCAGATGACCTACTCATATGTTGTAGAGCACACAAGGGTCCATACAACTAATGATGGAAGCTTTTGAACACTTCTCAACTGTATCTGGACTGCAAGATAATCTAGAAAAAAGCTGTTTCTATGTTGCTGGTGCAACAAATTAATTCAAAGACCAGATTCTGCAGGAAATGAGAATCACTCCGGGGGAAATACCATTCAAATACCTAGGTGTTCCCCTCTCCTTCAAGAAACTCACAATACAATAATGCATGCCTCTAAGGGAAAATATTATAGCTAGAATCAGATGCTGGTCCTCTAAACTACTATCATACAGTGGCAGACTACAACTTATTAAGAGTGTCATATTTGAAATGCAAACCTATTGGGCTAAAAGTCTTCCTTCTACCAACAAAAGTGATTGCAATTGTGATAACTGCCTGCAGAATATTCCTCTGGACAGGAAGCAATGAAAGCTCAAAAAAAGCTTTGGTTGCTTGGGACACAATGTGCTTACCAAGACCAGTTGGGGATCTGAACATCATCAACGTACTTTGAATTATGGAACAATGCAGCAATTTGCAAATTACTATGGGCCTTATCACACAAGAAGGAAACACTCTGGGTACAGTGGATACATAGTTTCTACATAAAAACAAGGGACTTAACTGAACTTGAAACACCAAAAAAAGCCTGTTGGCTTGTTAGGAAAATATTTGATGCTAGAAAATGGTTCCCCAACACAGACCCCATAATATATTTAGAGCAGTTTGCAGTTGGGAAAACTTTCAGCATAAAGCAAGCATACATATCACTTATCCCTCAAGTGCCAAGAACAACATGGAAAAATCTGGTTATGTCAAAAAGTACCTTACCAAGGCATCAGTTCATTATTTGGCTAGTAGTACAGAATAGACTAGCAACTGTGGATAGATTAGCAAAATGGAACATACAAGTGGATCAAAGTTGTGTACTATGCAACACATAGGAAGTGAGAAACAATGGAGCATCTTTTCTTTGGCTGCAGGTACTCAAGAATTATATGGTCTACTTTGTTAAACTGGGTAGGATCACTAAGGATGATAGGCACCTAGGCAGAAGAAGTAGCTTGGGTATCACAAAATGTCAACAACAACTGACCAAGAGCAAGCATATATTGGGTTTCATTGCAGCTGCTACTATCTACCATATTTGGGCAGAGAGAAATGCAAGAAGATTCAAAGCCAAATCCAATTCAAGCACACAGATCATCAGGAACATTGCCTTGCAACTACATATTAGAGGACAGTTTCAGCGTAAATGGCGTAGAATGTTGGCTAGTCTAAATAGATTTCCTGTATAGGCTATTATTATACTCTATAATAGTTAGAAAAAACTGAGAAAATAGGTCTATAGTCCAAACAGAGCTAGATGTATTGAAAATGCTTCACTGGTTGAATAAAAAAATTCATTTGACAAAAAAAAAAAAATTGTGAGTCACAAAAGAACACAAAGATTATGTTAGGGTAGTAGTGTAGGAGGCATTCTTTCCATGGAAATTACCCGTGCTCTGGATCCCTCAAGTGAGGCTTCCTTTTGGTCGGGCAGACGCACCGGTGGGGTACCGTCCGACGACCCGATAGGCAGTCTAGTCAAATCTGTAACGATAAAAAATAACGGTAACTTTAGAAGGACTCGCCATTTCTTTTTTTTTTTTCTTTTCTTTTTGTCTTAAAACAAATAACTGAGATATCCTAAAAGTTAGTTACAATACCATATACATATTTAAAAGTATTTGACTTGAAAAAGGATGAGTGGCCAAAATGGGATGAAGAGAAAATTAGGAACTTTTTTCCAAAGGATATTTTGAGGATTACATAAAATATTAGGGGTAAAATTATAAAATGAATGGTCAAACAAAAATACTTATAAGTTCATTTGACTAGTTTATAAGTTTACTCAAACACCCACTTAACCCAAAATTCAATCAGAAATATAGTTTTTAATCAGCTCAAGAGTGTTATGATTTTAATATTTTCATCATTGAAAATGCCCAAAACAAACCTAGCCATGACTCTTAGCAATTAGATTGTTCAACAATTAACTGTGCAATTTATAACAGTTTAATTACTTGAAAAATAAAAGATTCACTTTCAATACGAGTCACATGAGTTGTGATCGATGAATAAGAAAGAACTTAGGTCAAGTAAATTGATAATTTGACTCTACCATTTTCTCGATTACCCGTACAACTCACTATTTTTTATAATCTTTAATTAGTTGTTCAATCATAATTGTATTATGCGTTAAAATTCAAATACAGGTCATGTGAATTGGGACCGGATCAAGAATAGAACTAATTAGGTCAAGTTTATTTTATAATTCTGAGGATGAAGTCTAAATTGAATGTAGGTCAAGAAAATCAATAATTTGATTGCATCGTTTACCCGTAGAACCAACTACATGTAATTGTTTTAATCATCTTTCATTAGTTGTTAAATCAAAATTGTAAATTTCAGCATTAAAATTCCTTCTTCTCTTTTCATTTTTGTAATTTATCTTGACATTCTCTTGTCCTTATTAATGAAATTTATATCCACTACTACTTGTAATGTTTTGGCCCGCTTTGGTAACTTTTTTGCTCCGCGGAATACTATGATTTGTAATAACGCCATTTAATCTTTAAAAAAGAAAAGAATGTATGTATTTATATAACTTTATAAGGTTTTAGCTGGCATATACAAAGGAAAGCTAGTAATTCGACTTTAGAGTTGGTTGATAAGAGTATCAAGAAACTAAGAGCAAAAAGGAGTCAGAACAAGGAGAGATGCTCTAGGAATAAAGCTAAGCACCAACAAAATTTAATACCTTTTCCCTATTAATTACACCTCATAAAATATTTTCAGGTATACTGTTACTACTAACTTATATATAAATCGTACACATGTTTTTTATACGAGTGTAATTTCTACATACTTCATGATAGCTAGAAGGATTTTGACACAATCTGATCACTTATAAGATATTTACTGGATACATGAAAGATAAAGCAAGTAATTACATGCTATAATAGCAAATTAATATACACTATAATAATGTAAAAATATTTTACAATAACTATCTATATAAGTTAGATTCATTTTTTGTTGCTATACGTTAGTAGCAGATTTTATACGAGCACATAATGAAAGAGAAAATGACAAATACATACAAAAGAAATACAATAAGAAAAGAAATAAAAGAAATACAATAAGAAAATAAATAAAAGAACTTATACAAGAAAATAAATATAAGAACTTATACGTACATAAATTACAGGTAGAAATTTCGCCCCCCTCGTCCGCTGTGTTGTGGCAGAGATAGGGAAAGGGAATGGCCACACCACACTTTTTTCCATCAATATTACAACATATCGTAATGGCAAGAAACAAACAAACAATACTGAGCCCCCTACCCTCCAACTTCCCACCCCCTATCTTCATCACTCAAAAAATTATTACCCCTTACATTTCAGTTCACGCGACACTGTTTAACTAGGCATGAAGTTTCAAAAAGAAAGAGATTTTTTCTATATCAGTGGTCTCGAGACCAGCTTACGCACACTGCAACTAATTTCATCCGGCACCTGCTACCTCCTCACCATCACAAGTACCATATTACTTTGACTACCAATGCTTGGCCCAAAGGAAAGAAATCACCTTAGTTTTGTTTCCAATAGGATTTGAACTTGATACCTCATGGTTCTACCCCTTTCATACATCACTACAAGGGTGGAGGGAGGAAGGGCTAAGGGGCTTCAACCGAACCCCCTTCGGCGGAAAATTATACTGCTTATACATGGTTAAAATTATTTTTTATGTATATATAGTTGCATTGAACCCCCTTTGACTTCTTCATGTGTGTAATTTTTATATTTTAAACCCCTTTAATGAAAATCCTGGTTGCGCCACTGCATCACTAGGTCACATTGTTGGTTAAAAAAATGAATACTTTTGAAACTTGTAGTATAAAATAAGTCTTATATGTTTGTGTGACTATAAAACATCTTACTAAGGATAAACAAAATAAACTAAGATATTTTCTAAATATATAAAAGCGGTATTCTTTCCGGAACAGACCAAAAAGTATAGTATGCTACATAAAACGAGACAAAGAAAGTACTAATTACATTAATAAACAATTTTTTATAGAAAAATAAAATAAAATCATCTTCCTCCTCCTCTTTCTTCTTGACTTAATTCTTTTGTATACTGTTTAAACTAGCTAGTATAATGGAGCCAAAAACTTTATTATCTCTCTTCCCCCCTTGAAACCCTAATCTCTTCTATATCTGACACTTCTGAAAAGAGCCCACCTTAATATCCCTAGCTTAAATTCCTAAAAACCCAGTTTTCTATGTACCATATCCTCTATATATACACACTACATAATAGGCACTAAGCTGTATTATACTTTATTTTTTATTCTACTTATTTCCTATTGCCGTGGGCACTATAGATCACAAGATCAGCTTAATTAGCAAAAGCTAGCTAGGTCAATTTTTTTGCTTTATTTATTTTTTTTTTTTGCTTTATTTTGTAGGCACTAAGATGCATTCTTAGGTCTATACTGTATAGGAGAAAGTGAGAAAGAAGAAAAGGGAAACACTCATAGCTAGGGAGTGAAAAAAAGAAAAGGGCAGTTTATGTTTGGTTTTTTTGTTTGCTTTCTAAAGATAGATGTATTTTGTAGGGAACAGTAATATGTCTTTCTTTATATATACACAAGTTTTACTGTTTTTGATACTACATTATGTTAGCACCCCGTCAAAAAAGCAAGCTATATTAGAGAGAGATAGAGAGAGAGAATAAATTAAAAGCTTTTTATCTTAGTGTCTAGAAAAGGTTCTATATATTTGGTGTTGTGCTTTCTTCTTCCTTACTTCAATTAACCATTTCTTCCTCTTCCTCTTCTTTGTTAAGCTCCAAAAAAAAAAAAAAAGTTCATCAAAATGGCAAGTTGCATCGATGCTGCTTCTGAACAACTTTGCTATATCCCTTGCAACTTTTGCAATATTGTGCTTGCGGTATCTATCTATTTACCCGTCCATCTATCTTGATTTCGGCCTTTTCTTGTATTATGTGTGAACGTTTTCAAAATACAAATTCAGGATCTAGAGTTAGTGAATTTTGAATTAGTATGATCTTATAATTATATGTACACACATATTAACTTTTTTTTTGGCACTTATATACATAATTTTAACAGAAAGATGTGAATTCAGTTGAACCTATAGTACCTTTTCTAAATTAGCCTCTGTATGTGAGTTTTTCTTGTGTGTAATTTTTTGTGGTCTTTTTTCTTTGTTGTGCCTGAACTTTCTTTGTCATGTGTGAGAAGAAAAGCTGATTTTGAGAATTCATATTATATAAGTACACACAAATCAAGTGATCTATAGAGTCTGGGGTTTTCTTTGTTTTTATTTTGGTCTGAGAAGTCAAGTCACAATCGATATAGAGACTTTTCTTTCTTTCTTTCTTTCTTTTTTCTTCTTCTTTGATCTTTTGCAGTCAAAGAAAGAAAAAAGTCATACCCTGAAAACCTGAACCTTCCAATCAGCAGAGAGAAAGAGAATTCTTTACTCTATTGATTTTATGATTTTGAAGATAATTTGATGAAGACAAGTCATTACCAGTACTCATAAGAGATTTAATTCCCTCTTTTTCTCTTTCTCTCTTTCTTTCTAGCTATGTGCTATATACCTTTCTCTTTTATTTTACTGAAAAGATTGCACTAAGCGCAGGCACCATATAGCTCCTCACTATGTTCTGATTTTAGTAGTGTGCTGTCAAAAAAGATGAGCTTTTAGTTTCCCTCATGTTTTTATTCAATAATCATCAAGTTTCCACTTTCTTCATGAAAAAAAAAAATTCTTTAATTTCCCTAGCTTGGTGTAAACAGATTTAGGGTTTCTTCTTGATCTCTTTTTCCAAAATGACTCTATTTTGAAATGTTGTGGTACCCAAAAAATTAAAGTTTGTGGGAAGAGATTTCAAGACTTAGAAAACCCATCTCCCTACCCCCTCCAAAACTAAGAAAAAGTAGAAAAAATTAAAAAGAAATTAACCTATCCGAGCAATTGCGAGTTAAGTTTTAGAGTCGGTAAATTCTGCTTTCTGTATATGTGTGTGCCAAATTTGGCACACGCGCACACACACATATAACCAGAGCTCTTTGAAACATAATTGAGTAAATATAGTGTGTTTTTTTTACCAGCTTAAAACGTTAGATGATATATGGTCACACGCTTTAACAGGATTAACGCACTGTTGTAATTTAATTTGTTACACTAGTCTAGATTTGCCACTATCTGTCTATCTCCAGAGTTTCAAGAAGTTTTAGTAATTTCGATCTTAATTTTGTTGTGTTCTTTTTATTACTGATGATTTTTATGTTGTTTCTTTTTTTTCTTTTTCTTTTTATAATTGTTGCAGGTGAGTGTTCCATGCAGCAGCTTATTTGATACTGTGACTGTTCGATGTGGTCACTGCACAAATCTGTGGTCCGTCAATATGGCAGCTGCATTTCAGTCCTCTACTTCTTCTTCCTCTTGGCAAAATCATCATGTTCAGGTTTGGCCTAAATCCAAACAAGAACAACTTTATTTCTCTCTCTTTTATATTTTGCAGCTTAAATTGTGGGAGTTTTTTGTGTTCTCTCTAGGCTTCTGAATTCTAGGGTTTCTTTTCATTTTTTTCCTTTCTTTTGAGGGAATAAATATTGTACAGACATATTAATACTCAGATCGAGTTTTTCAAAGCACCATAAATAAAATTAAAAAGTTTTACTCCAGTACTAATATAGCCGCCATAACTAAAACCTATACTACATATTCATTTTCTACTTGAGGCTGCAGCTTTTATAGTCTCCCGGGTCTGTCCTTCAACCCATCAAAAGCATTTTTTTAGGCACTTCGTTATAATTGTTTGATTTGATAGTTTATGTTTGTCTGTTTTTTTTTTGTTTTTTAAAAATCAAATGATTTTATTTTCCATCAGGGTTTGTCCTCTACTGTGGAAACAAAGCCTCAAAACTAGGAATTTTTGGGTTTCCTTTAGGATGCCCATACATATTTTTTTTCTGTATCACTAATCCCTAACTGATTCAGTCACTTCAATGCTGTTATGAGTTAGACCTATCTTCTCTTCTTTGCTGATAAAACATCACTTCAAGCTTTTTGGTCAAACCATAAAGAAACCCCTCTTAGCCCTACAAACACCCCCCCCCCCCCCCAAAAAAAAAAAGAAAAAAACTTCCGCCAACCCCCTGAAGAACCTCAAAAATAATTGAATGAATAATAAAATAATATATAAAAGGATAGAATAAAGAACTCATCTTGAATATCTCTACTTATATTTAGCAAAATGGGAGCTGCATTACATTTCTCTTGTTGCTTCTATTCTAACAAGAATTTGGATCTAGAGAACTCCACAAAAAGGTTAAAAAAAACTGTAAAAGCCTCTAAAGTTATGTCTTGCGTATTCAATTTTAAAAGTTGGGGTCCACTTTACTAAGAAGAAATGGCAAAGTCTCAACTATCAAACTCTTATTATACCAAACGCACTCCGCGGGTAGATAGTTGATTGATTAGATTGATGCTCTAAATGATACCAATCAATTAAACTAGTGTCAAAGTTTAGTGTTTCCTTGGTTTTTATGGACAATGAATGTGTTATATATGCTCTCTTTGTTTTGGCAACACCTTTATTAGTTTTCTTATCAAGTGATGCATATTTATGACATAAATTTTAGGTGCCCAACTACACTGCTCCTGAGTACAGGATGGATTTTGGTTCATCAACCAAATGCAACATGAACAGAATGTCAATGAGAACCCCAATCACAAACAACACTCAACAGGAGAGGATTGTTAATCGACGTAATTATATTTATATCTAAATAAATTTGGGACATTTATTCCCTTCATTGTCTTAATTTCTTTTTTGTTGTTGTTATTAATGCTAGTGTATTTTCTTTTTCAGCTCCCGAGAAGAGGCAGCGAGTACCTTCTGCATATAACCAGTTCATAAAGTAAGGGCAGCTGTAATACTGAATATATGTATCTTTATTAAAGTTGTTGCAGAATTAACCACTACTATCAATTTTTTTATTTTTTTTTTACATAAAATGCCTAAATGTGCAGAGAAGAGATTCAGAGGATCAAGGCTAATAATCCAGATATCAGTCACAGGGAAGCATTTAGTACTGCTGCCAAAAATGTAACTGCTTTATCCTTAGATTCTTCAAACCCTTCTACAGTTTTATTTCCTCTATTATATATTTCTTGATTCTTGATTTAACTTATATACAAACAAAAAACTTATTTACATTGACAGTGTAAATAATTCTTACACTCTCAAATGCCTTATTTTCTAGGTTATTAATAACCTCGTTTTCTTAAAAATTCTTTTACACTGTTAGCGTATGATATTTAAACTCTATTTTCTTTAACAGTTGGATAATTACTGATTAGCTTTCTTTGGTGTAGTGGGCACACTTTCCTCACATTCACTTCGGACTCATGTTGGAGAGCAACAATCAAGCCCAACTTGCTTGTGGTAATGTACCTACAACTCAAGCTATATATAAATTTTCTTCCCTTGAACCCTCATGGTGCATAAATTTTGGGGCAGGTCATTTTTTTCTTTTAGTCATTTTTGCATCATTTTGATAGCGTTATCTTTATTTTAGTCGGGCATTACACTTTCATGTCCTATTCTATAAATGGTACCGTTATGAATAGATTTCAGAAATTTAATTGAGATACCTATGAGCATCAACTTGTAAATAAAACCAATAAAACCATAACATACATAGTATATCTCATTAAGAATAATTTTCAACGTAAAGATGGAAAATTTCCCAAGGTGTTTGGTAGAGATTTTATTGAAGTAATCTTCAGTAGAGATGTTTTCACATATGCCATTTTTCGATGGTACTGTAAATCCTATAATCCTATTACTATCCCTTCATTCTCTCTTCATTACTTCATCTACATTTTAGAAAATTAAACGAAATCCTTGAAAGGACAAAGGACAAAATTAGTGTGTCCTTATATCTTTTTTTTCTTTTAACCAAAAACCACCTTGTCTATTATTTTCCACAAAAAATTACACTGGCTTGGAGGGGGGCTTAGTACCTGACCTCCTTGATTTTTAGAACAGTAGGTCACAGTATCCTTTAAACATCTATCAGTTACGTTTTTAGCAAGCTATATAAAGATGCATTGAAACTATAAGAAGTTAATGCATTTACAGAAGGTTTGCTCATGGTGGTTCGAAGAACCAGCCGGAGTTTTTCTTCACTTGTCTCCGGAATGATGGGAGATCAAGTTTGTTCATTCTTAAAGGACCTCTAGCCTCCATAGGTAGGTCTCCTTCAATCAAAAAAATTCTTGGAGCCTGTACTTGTGCAGCGTATTTGGCTAGAGCATCCGCAACCTCGTTCCCTTCCCAGTAGCAGTGTTGAACCGAGATGTTTCTGCCTGTCATCTTTGCCCTTATTTCATCGATGATACCTTGAATCCTCCATGGGGGTTTAAGGGTACCATTTAGCAGTGTGTCCGTATATCTAAGAGGCATTTTTTTCCCAAAGCAAGTTGGTATATGTTGTAGGTTTCGTTATGTCTGAAGTTTGAATACTACTATGTTTTATGTTACACTATAATATTAGGCTAGCTACAACACTTCCTTTAAGGAGTTTTATTTAATTTTCTTTTGTTACATTAATTTCAGGGAGCAGAAAACTATCAAATGCATAGAGCCGCTTTGCTAGACAATAAAAGATCTTCATTTTATGGAGCTGTGTGAATTGAAGACGAGTGTGACATCAAGGTGTTCTATGATCATTTACCGAGTGTGGACATAAACTATATATTATAAGTCTTTCTAATTAATTCGTTGTATTTCACGGATATATTGTTGAAAAACTAAGTTTCTTTATTGTCTACCTCTATCAATGACTTTCTCTAAAGAAAGAAAAATTTAGAAAGGTTTCTCATATCTTGTTCTTCAACTTTAAATATGAAATCGATCTTGAATGTTCTTTAATTTCTTCCATTTCTTGATGAAAATCCCACTTGAATAATGTTATTAAGTTAATAAAAGAAAAACTAAAAGTATCAAGAAATGAATTTAAAGGTAGGAGCCAAGTTTGTAAATATCTTGAAGTATGAGAAATTTTACTGTCTTTGTTAAATATTTGAAATACGAATAAGATTGTAAGACTTTATGAATGTAGACATGTATTTGTAAAACATCTTCCTTTTCTAAGTTGAACACATTACTGAACCTGTTCACTATTCATCCTTAGTCTAAACATGTTAAAAACGAAGAGTTAAGGCTATAAAATTAATATATTATAATTTTATCAAATCATTCATTAGCAAGTACCACTTGATTTACACAAAATAGATCCACAGATCAAGTAGTAATGATCATGGTATGTTCAGTTCGGTGTTGCAATTTTTGAAGTCCAAATATAGAAAAACTTTCTACTGAATTATAAACTCGCAAAGGTGAATTTATTTATGTCTTGTAGCTTCTGCTTGATGAAGGGTCTTATCTTTTTACCAAAAAAGAAGAAGAAGAAAGGGTCTTATCTTCGTACTTATGTTCATTGTAAACTTCCTCTAAAGTCTTGTCAATGGGACTCCAGTATTCACATTCAGATACCACAATTAGAAAAGTGTAGCCTTTCCATATTGGTATACTTTTCATCTTCTATCCTTCATTCAAATCGAGTCCTATAACATCATAACCAGAAACTGAAACCTTCATTTAAGGACAAGCAAGAACATAAAAACCTTAAAAATCTTTTGACATGTCAATTAATCGATGTTAGTGTTGAAGATGTTGAAGTTGAAGATACAAGCAGTGCACAAAGCAGCAGTTCTGCAAACTGCATGCATGCACAATAGAACAGTATACGACCTAGTATACTATGTGCATAAGTATACATTGTAATTAAGGAAATTGTTAATTAAGGTAAATCAGGATCCTAGTAGAAGTAGGAGTTAGAATCCTAGTAGGAATACCACATTGTAAAGGCGGCAGAATAAGGCTATAAATATAGCCTCTGTATACATGATATACACGCACAAAAATCAATAATGCTCAGCTTTTGATTACTTCTTGTACTGTGTTTTCTACATGGTATTAGAGCATCCAACACAAAGCCAAGTTGCGTGATTAATCTCCCTCATAATCTCTTCATAATGGCATCAAACTCAACCTTCATGTCACTGTCCACCTCTAGCCTTCATCACCTAATTGTTGCTTGTCCTACCAAGCTTAAGCCAACCAATTACCTGATCTGGAGAACACATATCTTGCAACTTATGCAAGTTTTGAAAGTAACTAAGTGGATTAAGGAGGACAATCCAGGCTTGGGTGAAACATCAGACATAGATGAGAAGGAAAAAGTTGTTATTGGCAACGAAAAGGCTAGGCAAGACAGTGAATGGGAAGAAAAGGATGTACTGGTGAGAACTTGGATTTCAGGCACCATGACTGAAGAAAGTATGTATCTAATTGTTGGTTGTTCTACAGCAAAAGAGATGTGGGAGTGCTTAGAAGAGGAATATCTTCAAGCAATAAAAGACAAGGAGTTCCAACTCAAACAACAACTCCAAAATATCAAGTTAGGATCAAGAAAACTTGATGAATACATAAAGGAGTTTAAGGGAATATGTGATGGCCTCTTTGCCATACACAAACTTGTTGATGATGATAGCAAGGTTATAAACTTTGCAAGAGGTCTTGGTCCCAAATACAGGACTTTTAGAACTGTCATGCTTGGAAAAGCACCTTATCCTACTCTCAACCAGTTTGTCAATATCCTTAGAGGCTTTGACATGAGAGAAGATAGTGAGGAAGTGATTTAGGAAAACCACAACATGGCCTTCTCTGCACAAAGAGGCAGAGGTAGAGGTAGAGGCAACTATAATCAGAATAGAGAAAACTCTAATTATAACTCAAGGGGAAGATGTTTCAAACCTGCAGGACAAGGGAACTACAGTCAGAATAATCACAATGGACAAGTCTCAAATCAGGTGAGGGACAAGGAGCCATCTGCCAATCCTTGTCAAATCTGTGGTAGAAACAACCACACAACCCTCAAGTGTTTCTATGGGTGGGATTACTCATATCAGGCTAAAGAAAATCTTCCACAAGCTTTATCAGTAGTCAACTTACAAGGTGCAACATCTGAGGATAATGCAATGTATGTTGACTCTGGAGCAACAACTCATATGACCAACAACACAGGTAATTTATCTGACCTTAAAGCCTATAATGGAACTAATAAAATAATTATTGGCAATGGATCCCATCTAGATATTACACATGTTGGTAACACTACCAAGTCTGGTTTGAAAGTCAAGCAAATTCTAGTAGTCACAAAAATAAATAAGAATTTTTTGTCTGTTAGCAAACTTGCAAAGGATAATGCATGTACTCTTGAGTTTGATGAATCTGATTTTGTTGTTAAGGACAAGAAGTCAGGGAAACACATGGCCAAGGGAACTAAGAGAGGAGGACTCTATGCATTGGAGGCCGGATAACAACATCTTTGCATTAACAAGCTGGAAGAAGATAGATGGAATTTGGCATGCTAGATTGGGTCATCCTAGTTTAAAGTCTTTACAATTTTTAGATAAAAATAAGTTTATAGATGTTAAGAGTTGTAATAAATTGCATGTTGTCTGTACTAGCTGCCAGTTGGGAAAGAGTTGTAAACTTTCTTTTGCATTGAGAAATAAAATAGAGAAAGAACCTTTGCTCAAAATTCATTGTGATATGTGGGGACCTGCTCCTATTGAATCCTCTCAGCACATGAGATACTATATTTTGTTTGTGGATGATCATACAAGATATAGTTGGTTATATCCAATCAAGAAGAAGTCTGAATTTTTTGAAAACTTTGTGAAATTTCAGAAGATGGTGGAAAAACAGTTTTCTAAGCCAATTAAGATCTTCCAGTATGATAGAGGTGGTGAGTTCATTAGTAATGACTTTATCAAACACTTGGAAAACTGTGGAATCACAAGGCAGATGTCATGTCCTAACACACCTGAACAGAATGGAATCTCTGAGAGGAAACACAGACATATTATAGAAACTGGCCTCACACTGCTCTTTCATGCCAAATTACCTCTTTTTCTTTGGGTAGAAGCCTTCCTTACTACAGTATTTTTGATAAACAGGCTTCCATCCCCAGTCCTCAAGAATGAAATACCCTTTGTTAAGTTACATGGTGCCTCACCAGACTATAACAGCCTTAAAGTTTTTGGATGTAGGTGTTGTCCTTACATCAAAGGACAGACTAAGTTCAGTCCAAAAACCTATCCATGTGTGTTTGTTGGCTATAGTAGTCAACACAAAGGGTATAGATGTTATCAACCATCTACTAGGAAGGTTTTTGTGTCTAGGCATGTGATTTTTGATGAACACACCCTTCCTTATGTGCAGCCAGAGAAATCCTCTCAGATTTCTCAGAATTTTTCTACTCACTTAGCCACTTTTCTTGAGTTTTTCTCTATGCAGGATAAAACTTCATCCCACAGTGGTGCTTCCAATTTAGGGGAAGTGTTGACAGACACTACTTATTCTCATGATGCTGATGTGGTTGGTCACAATGCAGCAGAATTAGGTTCACCAGGTTCACCTGCTCAGACCACAGCAGTTGATCACAATGTTGATACTACAAATGATGGTACTGAAAGTATTGATGCAGAAGAACTAGTAGGTGACAGCTCAGGTGATGAAAGTAGTGGTGACAATGAGGAAAGTCAAAGCCATGATAGTGAGTCTGCTCATGATGTTGATACCATTACTGTATCAAATCCACAAGGCATACAACTAGAAGTGGACTTCTCAAAATGGTTCAACACTGGAAATAATACTCAGAATCTTGAGCCTAATATACAGATTGAAGATGGCACTACTGAAGTTATAGATAATGAGCAACCTCCAGCAACAGGACATCACATGATGACAAGGTTGAAGTCTAAGAAGGCACAAACTACTCATACAACCTTTGCATCAATCGGTAAGGCAACAGAAACTGAACCAAGAACTGTGACTCAAACACTTAGAAATCTAGGCTGGTATGTTGCTATGAATGAAGAAATAGATGCTCTTCACAAGAACCAAACCTGGATTTTGGTACCTAGGACAGCTTAGATGAATGTGGTTGGGTCAAGATGGGTGTTCAAAACCAAATTGAAGTCAGATGGATCTGTAGAAAGACACAAAGTCAGGTTAGTTGCCAAAGGATACTCTCAACTTGGGGGAATTGATTTTGAAGAAACTTTCAGTCCTGTTGTCAAAGCCACTACTATAAGAGTAGTTTTATCAGTTGTTGTTAGTCTGCAGTGGCCTATTAGGCAACTTGATGTCAAGAAGGCCTTCCTACATGGACATCTGCAGGAAGAAGTTTATATGACACAACCACCAGGTTTTATTGATCCACAGTATCCTGATCATGTGTGTTCTCTGAAGAAGGCATTCTATGGTCTCAAACAAGCACCCAGAGCTTGGTTTGATAGGTTCATCTTACACTTGCTACATCTTGGTTTTAAGTGCAGTAGAGCAAACTCCTCATTCTTTGTTCTACACTGTAGTGAATGTACTATTCTACTTCTACTATATGTTGATGATATAGTGATTACAGGCAGTTCTCTTCACCATGTCGAAAGGATAGTTACGGCACTGAGTAAGGAGTTTGCAATGAAGGATCGTGGTCCACTACATTTCTTTCTTGGCATTGAGGTTACATACTTCAAAGGAGGTATTCATCTAAACCAAAATAAGTATGCCACATAATTACTTAAGAAAACGGATATGGAGATGGCTAAGGCAATAAACACACCTCTTGCACAAAAGCATGGTTTGCATGAAGCAAAGGGAAGTCAAGTTGATGCCTCGGTATATAGGAGCATTGTAGGGAGCTTACAGTATCTCACATTGACTAGACCAGACCTAGCTTATGCTATCAACTTAGCCAGTCAGTTCATGCAAGCACCAACTGTTGAACATTTCCAAGTTGTTAAGAGAATTCTCAGATATGTGAAGGGAACATTACAACTTGGACTCAGAATGATCACACAATCACCTCTAAGACTCTATGGATTTTCTGATGCAGACTGGGGTGGATGTGCTACCACAAGAAGGTCAACTACTGGATATTCAATCTATCTAGGTGCTAATTGTATCTCTTGGGCATCTAAGAAACAATACACTGTCGCAAGGTCAAGTGCAGAGGCAGAGTATAGGGCATTGGCCTCAGCTGCAGCTGAAGTTAATTGGATCACCTATATTCTTAGAGACATTGGTGTCACATTGACATCAACTCCAATTTTATTTTGTGATAATCTGAGTGCACTATACATGATTGTGAATCCTGTCCTACATGCTAGAACCAAACATGTTGAAATGGATTACCATTTTGTAAGAGAAAAGGTGGCCAGAGGACAGCTCATAACTCACTTTGTAAGATCACAAGATCAGCTAGCTGACATTCACACCAAGGCACTCATAAAGCAGCAGTTTGCAGGATTTAGGAGCAAGCTAGGAGTGGATGTTCCACCTCTCACTAGCTTGAGGGGAAAGTGTTGAAGATGTTGAATTTAAAGATACAAGCAGTGCACAAAGCAGCAGTTTTTCAAACTGCATGCATGTACAATAGAATAGTACACGACCTAGTATACTATGTGTATAAGTATACATTGTAATTAAGGAGATTATAATTAATTAAATTGTTAATTAAGGTAAATTAGGATCCTAGTAGAAGTAGGAGTTAGAATCTTAGTAGGAATACCATATTGTAAAGGCGGCAGAATAAGGCTATAAATATAGCCTCTGTATACATGATATACACACACTAAATCAATAAAGCTCAGCTTTTGATTACTTCTTGTATTGTGTTTTCTACAGTTAGGTTTTACTTTTGGTCGGACAACTATTTGTTAAAGTAGTGCTTGTAACGACACTCATGGTAGGATTAGCGTGTTATATGTAGGTGCTAATAATGCCACACAATGAAAGTGTATGCTAAAAGCATATTATGTTTGGAAGTGGAGAGAAGTGAATTGGAACATGTTAAGAATACTTTGGGATTTTTTATTTTTTTTTAAAAAGCAGCAACTAGCATTAAAGCGGACGAAAGTTGGACGTCGCAACAATTCGATAATATTTTTTGGTACTTGCACCTTTGAAAGTTGTAGCTGGCGAAAGTTAGGTGCGCGCTGCAGCACGTGACACCTATAGCCTGTGTTTTAATTACGGGGGACAAGGGTTTCAAAATGATATCTTTCAAATTATTGTAACAAGTTGGATAGAGGAGAACGACCCTACCCCTCGGTGATCCAAACGTAAGAATTTTGCAATGATTTTGAGTCTGTAAGCACCAACAACAGCCTTAGGTAGGTTTTGTGATGCAAGCCCATTTTTCTCAAGGCTATTCACAAGGAACAAAGCTCGGGAACTACAACACTTGCAAGGTCTATTTATGAAGCGGGAGGCTCTTGAGTATACTTTTGATGAGCATCTTGGATCCCAAGTCCATTTGTTGATGAAGATTGCTTGGGGGAAGAAGAGGAAATGGAAATTCATCACAATGGCTAAAGGAGGAAGAGTTGGCTATTCTTGCAAATGAGATTTCAAGATTTTGGAGAAAGAAGAATAGCCAAACAAGGCCCTTGTCTCATTAAAGGTGTTTATATCATTTTACTATCTTTTATTTCTAGCATAGTATAAATAGTTCTCTTCTTCTTCATGGAAGACTTAGATTATTTTGATGAGATATTGAAAACTTGTAAAACTCTAGAATTGAGTGTTTGAGAACTTGTTGAAGCTTTTGGTTGTTTGAATTGTTGAGACGGTGGTTGATTGGGAAATCAATCCCTTTTGGTCAACTTAAGAGTTTGGCGTTTTTGAGTAATCTAATTGAAGGTCTTAATCTTTTATGGTTAGGATTGTCTTTTAGCCTTATTCAATTGTGTCAATCTATTCTATCCTTAATTTCTTGTCTATTTCTTGTCTTTCATTTTTATTATTGTATCATTTTGAGGGACTTGAAAAACACTATTCAGACCTTTTACTGAGCCTTGTTTTGACAGAATCTATGCTACATTTCTTCTTTATAACAGTATTGTACAGATCTTTCTAATTGCAAAGCCAGTCTTGAATCTCTGCTATCATCTGTTGGAATTTCCCTGATTTTTTGTTAATTCCTTTGATCATGTCCACCATCAACTTAGAGTCATTCTCAAGTATGATATTCTTCAGTCTCATACTTGAGCAATACTGAAGTCCAAGTAGAGCAACCTTAATTTCTACTACATTGTTGCTCTAGAGTTCAAAGGATTCAGAGTAAGAACGCTAGCACCATTTCTCCATCATATCCTCTGATAATGCCTCCTGCTCCAGCTTTCTTCATATCACTCATAGATCTTCCATCAATGTTGATTTTGAGTTGTTGTTGTGGCCTCTTCAAATAAACTAGAAAGCTGATAATGGGAGTTGAGTAGTTATCTACAAGCACACACGTATCTTTCCAAGATAAATGAAGGTAAATATGTGTAAAGTGTTTATACAGGAGTATTTTAATTTGAAAATTCACTTGATTAACAATTTTATTGATATAGTAGGAATGTTGGCCATACTTACTAGCCCCTCTTCTCTTCCATAACTCCCAATTTTTGTACATAGGAACAATGTTGCACAAAGTCTTATGCAAAGCATTAGAGTTACCAGAGGCCCGCCAACTCAACACACTACAAAAAAACAGCCTAATTGCGGGGGTTTAATAGCGGGGGTCAGCTCCAACCTCCGCAAATCTCATTAAATAACGGGGGTTTATATAACCGACATTATTAAAAGAAACTAGCAGCGGTTTAAAACCTCCTCCATCTAAAAAAAAAAAAAAAAAAATAGCGCGCATTTTTCCCACACTTTTTTTCGCTGCTCTTTTTCTCTGAATAACAAAAAGCTCGCATAACAAAACCCCTTTCTCAAAAAGCTCAGTCTTTCACTAATTTTTTTCCCTCAAGATAATTTCATGCTTCCTTTTGAGAGATTAGCTCAAATTTCGTGCTTATTTTCTTTGGATTTCCCTCAAGGTAATTTTCTCATAATTGAATTTTTTGTGTGAATTTTACCCTTATTTTCTTCGATTTCCCTGATTTAGCAGTGGCTAAGGCGTCTCTATCACTCACTCTGGCATAGAAATCGACAAGTATCTCTTCAATTACAGTTGTTTCTACAAATGGGTCTTTCATCTTCCCTATTTTTGGGTTTGTGTATTTTTGAAAATCTGTTTATGGGTACTATCTGTTGGATGTGGGTTTTTGGGTAAATCGACAGGTAAATATGTTTCAGCGGGGTTTTTGGGTACTATCTGTTGGATGTGGGTTTTCTCTGTTTATTTTAGATTTCTTTGTTGAATTGGTGTGTCGCTATTGTATATTGACTCCTTTTCTTAACCTAAAATCCTCTAAACAGATTAATTAATTAAAGCTTCAGTTTTAGAGCTTTTATAACTTGTCTATGTTGGCTCACAACCATAACGAGACATTCAAACTTAGTCGATGCTGCTTATTTCTCAAATCGTCATTCTATGCACCTTCAAGTTTTGCAGAAATTATGTTATGTCGCAAAGCATATTTTTTAAGTGTAGCTAAATCTGCACTAATCTTATAATTCTATATTGTATTCTAGTAGACCAAGCTGCAGGTATAGTTCACTTAACTTTGGTGGTGTTTGAATATGGGTGGTGTAGTATCTGCAACTCTAAAATAGAGATTTCACTTAACTTACTTCTCAATGTTTGCAGCAAGATTTCACTATGTGGAGTTCTGTTCTTATTTGTTACATATTTTAAAGATTTTTATGCCTTTGAGGTTTTAGGTCGTGGAGGTTTCCGTCAATTTCTTGTGGTGATAGTGGTACTTTGTGGCAGTTTGTGTGCCCTTTGGAGATAAATATATTTCTTAGTTTCACTTTCTGGCAGTTTGTTTGCCTCTTGACTTATGATGTACATTTTTTTGTTCATTTGGACACTATTTTACCTTCTTAAATCTAAGCTGCTCATTCTAGTCCATATCAATACAACTATTCCTAGATAGTAGGAATAACTGCTACAGTTTGCTTATAGTGGGAAAGCCATCTTAGTTTGCTTATAGTGAAAACATAAAAAAAAGAATATCACTGGAAGATGTAGCTAGAGAAGTTCCAGCAGATGGAAGCTTACTAGGAAAGTTAATATTGCTAATGTTGCTGCAAAAAAAAAATGACCAGAAATAGAGCTTGCATATATATGATATACATTTTTTTGTTCATTTGGGCACTATTTTACCTTCTTAAATCTAAGCTGCTCATTCTAGTCCATATCAATACAACTATTCCTAGATAGTAGGAATAACTATTCTAGAGACTCGTTAGCTTCGTTGAAGTTAGAATAAGAGATGTCTCCTTCAAGTTAGAATTAGTGTCTATTTCTCTTCCTTGAAGAAGTAAAAGAGATAAATATATTAAAGACTTGGTGATAAGAGAATATAAGACACATCTATAAATAGGTGTGAAATACAATTAACATCTCTTATTTAATGGATGAGGGACTAACTTTATACTAACACCTACCATACTCTAATATTTGGATACCAACTCAAGCACGAAGTGGGAAAGCCATCTTAGTTTGCTTATAGTGAAAACATAACAAAAAGAATATCACTGGAAGATGTAGCTAGAGAAGTTCCAGCAGATGGAAGCTTACTAGGAAAGTTAATATTGCTAATGTTGCTGCCAAAAAAATGACCAGAAATAGAGCTTGCATATATATGATGTACTTTTTTTTGTTCATTTGGGCACTATTTTACCTTCTTAAATCTAAGCTGCTCATTCTGGTCCATATCAATACAACTATTCCTAGATAGTAGGAATAACTGCTACAGTTTGCTTATAGTGGGAAAGCCATCTTAGTTTGCTTATAGTGAAAACATAAAAAATAAAAAAAAGAATATCACTGGAAGATGTAGCTAGAGAAGTTCCAGCAGATGGAAGCTTACTAGGAAAGTTAATATTGCTAATGTTGCTGCCAAAAAAATGACCAGAAATAGAGCTTGCATATATATGATGTACATTTTTTTGTTCATTTGGGCACTATTTTACCTTCTTAAATCTAAGCTGCTCATTCTAGTCCATATCAATACAACTATTCCTAGATAGTAGGAATAACTGCTACAGAATCATAATTAAGAGGGAAAAATCATGTAGCATTCATCCAAGTTTACAAACTTCTCTGTTTTTTTGTTTCAATAAGGAAATACGAGATGGGAAGAGGGTGAACACATTCTTAATCTAAATAACTGCTTAAAGGATAAAACATAAAGGAAGTAGTTTATTGCCTCACTAAATCCAGTTGCTTCAGGAAGGCAGATCCAAAATGAAAAAATTAAAAGTGATATCCAATTCTATATGAAAATTCACCAAAAAAAAAAAAGCTTTGTTTTGTATTCTCCAGTAAGCCTGTCAGTGACAAAATTAAATTACTGAACTTTTTAGGAGAGTTATGGCAAATCAAAGTATTATTAGCATGGACTTTAAAATTCATACAACAAATGTCTTAGTCATATATTAGTCTATAGAGCCATTATTTCTCAAGTCGGCATTCTCTGCACCTTCAAGTTGTCTTTCTTTAATGAGCTTAGTTTTCTTTTCTTTTTTCCTTTACTTTTTTGGAAGAAAGGATTGAGTGAGATTTGTTTGTAATGTGAGATGGCTATGTATGGTGAGGTCTGTGAGTGTGAACAGGGAAAAGATGAGTAAGAAAGAGAAAGAGAAGGGAAAAAAGAGAAAATTATATGTCATCTATAGTCAACATTTGATGATATAATTAGAAGTAGCAGTAGAATGAATGCAATCACGCTCCTTCGATGTTTACGAAGTAGCACTACTTAATTCATGGTAATTTATTATATGTCTACTGTAGCGAGGTAACTTTATTGATATGGTCAAATCATATATGGTAATGATCTGTGTATAGCAGAACTACATTTAACTGCTAATTTATCCTATTGTGATGCTTTCTTGTTAAGTAGAACCAGTTGAGTCATTTTCCCATTTTCTGTTATACTAGACACATGTTATATCATTTATGATATATGCTTCTCAGTGGTCCAGATCAGTAACTTGATACAAATGGTGATTGGGTTTATTTCTATTCTTTGAACTTAACTGTGTTTATGCTTTTTTCACTTAGAATTCTTGATTTTTGCTTCTTCCCGTTGAATTTGGTTATTTGAATGGATACTGTCCGATTTTTACTTGATATGCTCTACTATATTTTCCCTGATTTGGCTTTACTAGGCCTGCATTGTCATAGCTCGAGATAATGTCAGATACTGTTTTGACTTGTGAAGGTCTGAGTTGAAGTTTCTGAAAACTTTGTTGCTTGTTTAATGATAGCAATGTTTTCTAGTAGTTGTTTGATTTTCTTTTTCTGATAAGTTAGAATAGTGGCCCTGATAGCAATGCTTAATTCTCTACTATGTTTTATTTTCTACTGTATGAGCAGTTGGATTTCCAAATTAAACTTGAATAAAGAGTTGTGGTGTTATCAGGATAGTAGCTAACTCTATTTCTATGTTTTTCATGCAGCCAAGTGATGTGGCTAGTGGATCCCTTTCGCCCATGGATGCAAGAAGATCATGCGGTGATAGTAATCCTAGTGACAACCGTTGATTTCATTGTATTGTTTGGTAGGAACGAATGTTAGAACGCTGGAGTGAATGTATTGTGTTTAAATTTAGTTTTTGAGTGATATGATAATGCTACTTAAATTTTTAGTTTAAAAAACTAATGGTACTTTATGATAACATTTGTGATTTTACAATATGTTATTGATATCTCTTAAAGTTTTAACGTTTTTTTGCTTTGATTATGATTTCCAGCTTAATTAGTGATTTTGTAATCATAATATATAAATTAAAAAATTCAATGAATTGTTGGGGGATATGAGACTGCCAGGACCTTTAAATATAAGCTAATTTTTTAAAAAAAAATTGTATATGTATTGCGGAGGTTCTAAACCGCCGCAATCTGTAATTGAAAATTATTTTTAAAAGATTAAATTTTAAAATTATGGGGGTCAACTGCCGTAAAATAACCGCCGCAAATTAGTTCTGGCGGTCAGTAAAAAACCGCCGCTAAAACACATTGCGGGGGTTTCAAACCGCCGCAAACCTTAAAAATAACCCCCGCAATTTAAGCGTTTTTTTGTAGTGACATTAGTTATCTGACAAATCCTTTGTGCATATTAATAGCCAAAGTACTAGCAAAAAAGCCTTAAACCCTTTTAGCTATATCCCCTTCCATAAAAACATGGTAAATAGCATGAAAGGAGGATGAAGTCCAACTTTATCCCCCAAATCGAGGGAAGTTAAGATTAACACTATCCAAGTGAGCTTTTGAACGAAATCGTGCCTACCAGTTGTTTGATAAGGCAAGATCTCTAAATGTTGATAGATACCAGACTGGGTCCTTGGGGAGAGAGAAAAGAGGCATTACTCCCAAATAAAGTGTTTCCCTCTGCTAAGAATTGAGAGGAGATATTCGTTGTTACTTAGTACACGGATTTAGATTAGTCAAAATAGAACTAGACAGATCAAGGTGCGGAAGGCAGTCTGAAAGAATTTATTGAGGTTGAGCACTTGGCTTGACTCTTGGGGGTTAAAAAACAGTTGATTTCAAAATCAGCTTTAAAAGTATTAATATTACTAAATCTAACTTGATTTTCAAATGATCAAATTATTTTTTATAATATTTGTTCTATGGGGACATAACATTTGACATGGCATATTCAAGAGGAGGTTCTGTGATATATGTTATTTGCAGACGACATAGCACTGATAGATGAAACGCCCGGTGGAGTTTACGATAGGCTGGAAGTTTGGAGACAAGTCCTAGATTCTAAAGGATTTCATGTTAAGCGAGACTAACATAGAGTATCTGGAGTGCAAGTTCAGTGAGGTAACACATAAGGCGGAGGTGGAAGTGAAGATTGATGCACAAGTCATATCAAAGAGAGGAAGTTTCAAGTTTCATGGTTCCATAATCCAAGGAGAAGGGGAAATTTATGATGATGTGGACAATATCACTAGCGGACTATGCTGTTACAGATGGTATTAGAGCCACTCATGTGTCAGCCTTGTCGATGGAGGGTAAGAGTTCAACTGAGTCTAGACGAATCTAGGGTAGGCAGGGCAAACTTCAGTGATGAGTCTAGGCAAATTGTATATTGTGGGACAAGCCTCAACGAGGACACTGAGTCCATAAGAGTAGGTGTATGTGACACCCTAACTTAGGAGAAGAGTTCCACATCAGCAAAACACATAGAGAATGTTGGGTATATAAGTAAGTAGGCCTTACACCCTGGTGATGCATTTTCAAAGGACATTTGCACTTTTGTCCCTATTTTGTAGTGGTCTTTAATTTTTGCCCTTCGAAATCAAACTTATGCCTAGAAGGGCATAATTTATGTATCATAATATCCCTAAGTTATGCCAGCATCATTAAAGAACTTATCCCTGGCTAAATATAAGTTCGATTTTGAAGGGCAAATATTAAGGACCGGCCCATTTGAAGGGCAAAAATTAAAGACCAGTCCATTTGAAAGGAAAACTGTGCAATTACTTCATTTTAAAGCCGTGCGGGCTTAGGCCTAAATTGGACAATGTCAGTAGCGGGTTAGGTTGTTACACACATCCTAGGTTTTGGGCGATATGAATGTGTCTCCAAGGCTTAAAGATAAGTTCTAAAAATTGGTGGTTAGACCAACATTGTTGGATAGGGCAGAGTGATGGCCAGTCAAGAACACCCACATTTAGAATATGGATGTAGCGAAGATGAGGATGCTCAGATGGATGTGTGGGCATACTACGAGAGCTATGATAAGGAATAGAATTAGATGGGAAAAGGTGGCAGTGGTCTCCGTGATGGACAAGCTGAGAGAAGCGAGGATGGGATGGTTCGAGCATGTGAAGAAGAGGTGCGTGGATGCGCTAGTAAGAAGGTGTGAGAGGTTAGATGTAGCAGGAGTTAGGGGAGGTAGAGGTAGGCTGAAGCAGAACCAGGAGAGGTGATTAGATAGGAAATGACATAAGTTTAGCTTATGGACCCTGGATAGGAAGGTATGGAGGTCGAGGATTAGGGTAGAAGATTAGTAGGTAGTCCAGTGTTGTCGCACCTTATGTGGGAGAGGTAGGGGGCTAGCTTCTTCTCCTTTTCTCCTTACTAGTGGTATTATTTAGTAATCGTGTATCTTCTTGTTCTTCAATGTCTATCATTATATGTTGTTTTATTTGCTTAGTATCTTGCTACCTTGTTGTCATATTTTTCTTGCTTCATAAAATTTTCGTTTGAGTAGAGGATCTATCGGAAACAACCTCTCTACCCCCACAAAGATCGGGGTAAGGTCCGTGACATCCTACCCTCCCTAGAGCTCACTTGCGGGATTTCACTGGATATGTTGATGTGAATATGATGACTTGGCTTCTTAATGTGTGCATTTTATGTAATGTTTGCATTCATTTTTAGTGCATTAAATATGATCACGTTTAGCAAGGAGAAGCAACCTACCTCCCGGAGCATGAGAAGGAAAACTGTTAGGTTTGCTATCCCATGCTTGAAGGTGCTAATTGTTTTCTCTAAAGGTAGGTTGACACTCTCCTTACGTGACACCAGTCTCACTTATGCTGGGCCAATATTTGTAACTTATCAAGACAAATGTTTTCAGAACCAAACCAACAAAACTTTCCAACATTATACATGAAACCCTTGACCAAGCCTTGCACACTTTTTTTCCCCATTTTCTATTTGAACGGATCTAGGTAGTCTCAACTCAATGATCAGGTATAAACTTTGGAATGTCAAACTCAATTTATATCTTTTTGCATATCAATGATCAATGGAGACCTGTAAATTAGAAAAAATGAATAAAAGATGAGTATTTCAATTTGAAATTCCTCAATTCTCAATTGCTTCAAAAGAAACGTGATATCAAGTTGAGATAATTAATCACCAAAACTCGTCTTTCTTTTTTTTATTCTTCTTCTTTAATTTATCTTTTGACATATCACCAATAACACCTGACACTATGTTGTACTATCCTATGTTTTCAAACATCACTATTTAACTTGTGCGCCCATCTTTTGACATGAAATTACATTTTATGTCTGTTTTCTCTTGTAATTTGGACTGATATTGATGGCAAAAGTTGTTTCTTCTTCAAAGGTGAACATATCTAGTAAAGGACCTTTTATGTCCAAGCATATCATGTAGTTTACAACTCTCCCACAAATGAAGCAAATGTTACCTATGTGAAACACAATAGCATGGACCGCAAAATGCCTATTGGCCTGCCAATTGCCATCCAATCTGTGTAACCATATACACCCCCCCCCCCCCCCTCCCCCCACAAACACAAATATTTGCATCAAAGCAAAGAACAAACACTTTAACAATTTGCTTCAATGGCTTACTCAAAAAATTTCTTTTTCTTTCATTCAACTTTTCAAAAGAATAAGTGGTCCAAAAGTTTTACATGAATGCGTTTACCAATAAAAGGGGAAGATTATATATGTCCCCAATTGTTCCCCACTTTTGATGTGCACTTGAAACATTGCACCTTTCATCATGGAGCACTTCACTAATGTATATCATATATCCTTTTTTTGCTTGGCCTATTAAGGTTTTAGGGATTGCTATTTGAGATGCCATCTTTGATGTGTGAGCTTGGAACACGTCTCATTAGTTGTTACCGTGAGATAAAAGGTTGATTTCATAATTTTAATGAGCTTGGAACACGTCTCATTAATCTTTGATGTGTGTGCTCAATTAGATATATACAGATATATATGTGTAACCTACTTAATTGGTCTGCTAAGTTATTATCTTTTCCTTTAATATGTTCGAAAATTAAATTGTATATTGAGATAGTATCTATAAAATTTAACCATCTTCTTCGACTACCACATTTTTACAAAAACTCATTTCGTTTTGTTTTAATTGTTTCTGTATTTGTATATGCGTACATTTTTCCTGTAATATTTCCATTATATGTTGTATTTTATGTCCTATTGACGATTTTGCATTAGGATGTTGTATTACTCCTTCTCTTTTATACCATCTATCTTTTATTTCTCTTCCTAAAGCTCCTGATAACTTGTTAAATAATTTTTTACCTAAGTCTTGATCAAAAGCATTTCCACTAATAGTACAATAATAATAGTCATTTTATACACACACACATATATAGTTTTATTTGCTTCGGCCGACTGAATACATCCACGGCTCTTAGAACTTTTCAGTAAATTTTAATTAACTATAGTGTATTATAATTGAGCATCTGAATACATCATAAAGTGCCTTTATTAAACTCTTCGGACTCATATGCGCTTGTTCACAAGTGTCCATTGCGTAAATAAGTCAATTACGTAAAACATGTCTTTAATTGTACACATCAACAACAATTGGAACATGCATGAGGTTTTACGGCTTGTTGAGACTAATGTGTATAATTAAAGTCACATATTTTAAGTGGTTAACTTGTCTACATCATGGATGCTTGAGAACACACACACAATTGAGTCGGGAGTATCTAATAGTTTGAATATCTAAATGAAATTTACTGGTAAGTATAAGAGTTTATCGATGTATTCTGCCTTCTTTTATGGAGTACTTAATTATATTAAATCTTTATCAAGATCTAATTGATTTACGTTTAAGACTTGGTAGACTAAGTATCAGTTTCACTTTTGTCAATCTTATATAAGACCGTGAAAGAATTAGCACAACTTATAATTGACATTGACCTACTAGTGATACCCAAGACATTTAACAGAATTATTGAGCTACATTACTTTTTATATCATTTAATTTGTATTCTGACTGGATTCTCCATTTTTTAGTTACATGGATGAATAGTCAAATCAGTTATATCGTGTACTATATATTGATAACAAAAAAGTCCAAAAACAAAAATCCAAAACAAAAGGAGATAAGGAAATGAATACTATCATCATGATTAACAAAAGAAAAGGGTCAAATTTGTCATGTCCTATCCCAAATTGAGTATTTTTATTCTCTGTTAAACTTTTGATCGAATTCTTACCCCGCCGTTAGAAAAAATCTCGTTTTTTGTACTTAACTTTTAATAAACTCAAACTCGACAACTTGAATGTAATTTTAAACCGTAATCAAAAGTTGATAAGTGAATCAAAACAATTTAGTAACAGCAAGGGTACGCGAGATTGTGAATGGACCACAAGTCTAATTAATAACAAAAGTGAATAATTTCATACAGTACATGGGTAAATTTGAACTTTTTTCTAAACAAAAACAATTACACTAGGAATGATGAAAAGATATTTATGGTCGCCACTTGCTACCAAGAATTTGTTAGGTACATGTGGTTATAAACATGTAGGTCCATTTAGCTAGCTAGCATCTTTGAACCCTTTGGCTGATGACTTATAGACCAAAGGATGAGACATGCATTTATGCATGTGAAAGCCAATAAGTTAAGGAGGAATTTATTTATGAGAGAGAAGAAAGAATATAAGAGCAACAAGAAAGGCAGTAAAAAAAACCAACGAATGATTGAAACAAAGTCTCCTTGGGATCTGCAAAGTTTGGTTAGGAGTTAGAATAACTTAACAAATAGAGTACCAGAGTAATAGGAAATAGTTGTAAAAATTTTACTACGGAATGGATGGAATCCCTCCATCATAAATTAAATGTCTCATATTTGAGCTCTGAACATGAAAAAAATCTTGTTAGAAAGGTATTTCCCCGTTAAACGAATCTTATACAGCATAAATCCGAATTAGTCGGATCCAATGCGAATACTGAAGCGTGTGGGAAACCAAAAATAAGTTATAGAAAACTCATCAAGCTGGCAATTTTATTTTAGAGAGAGAAAGATATTATGTATATTATGTATTGAGAGAGTTATGTGAATACAAATGAAAGTAACACCGAATCTGAAATGTCAATTCATGTCTGCTTAGCATTCATTCATTTCTTGTCATTTCATCTCTGACTAGCTGCCCTTTTTTCCCAGAACCCCATTCTCTAGTGAGCCTTTTTTTGGACACATATTCTGATAAAATTGTTGTATAAAAATTCATATACGTACACAAGCGCATTTATTTTATTTAATACTACTATTATTCATTGGTTTTAAGAAATAATATTATAGAAAGGAAAGATTCAAATTTGTCCATGTACTTAGGGGGTGTTCGTCGATCGGTTTGGCACGTTTTCAGATATTTCGATTTGATATTCAACTTAAAATGCACCAATGCCATGACTAATTAAAATTGATCGGTGTGGTTGGATTTTTCTCCTTTTGATATATTCAATTCGGTA
Source organism: Lycium barbarum (assembly GCF_019175385.1). NCBI lineage: Eukaryota > Viridiplantae > Streptophyta > Magnoliopsida > Solanales > Solanaceae > Lycium > Lycium barbarum. Next base: position 13,213,237 of record NC_083343.1, read on the forward strand.
ACTTCCATTTGTTCGGTGGTTGGTAATTTTCTGGTCGGTAAAAAAAAAAAAAAAAAAACGACCTCCAAATTATTTGAAAAGAACCAACCTCCTGACTTCGGTATCTAAAATTGCAAAATTATAAAATGCACTATATCTAGGAATTTTTACCGTGATAGTATACATTTTCACCACTAAACCGTTGGTGCTTATGGTGTAAGATTTTAGTTTATTTATTTATACTTTTCAAATTCATTTTTTTGCGAAAAAACCAACCTCTCTGGAGGTTGGTATATTTTGCAACAAAAAATATTAGTATTAAAAAAGGACCTTTGGAGGTCTATTTTGCAACAACGAAAAATTATTAAAAAAAACATATAGCGATCTCTAGAGGTCGATTTCTACTTTCCCGGTTTGGAGCTAAAAACCGACCTCCGAAAGTCAGTTTTCACTTTTTTGGATTTTTGGCGCTAAAAAAATAAACCTACATAGGTCATTTTTTAAAAAAAAAATTACAAAAATCAGAGGTTGATTTTTTTCGACTTCTTTTGGAGGTCAGTTTTTGCTTTTTTTTAGTAGAGATTCATATAGCCGACCACAATTTGTTTGGGAGTGAGACGTGACTTTTGTAATTTGAGTTGCACCAAATTATGCTCACCCTACATGGGCTATCATAAATTATTCAATTTTTCCTCATTACCTGTTTTGTTTATTCATATTTTTATAGTTCGCAAATCGTCTTCCTTTTTTTTTTTTTTTTTTTGATGGAATTCCAGTGGAAAATAAGTGGATTTTATGTGTCCATTTTTCAAAAAGAAAAACGTAAATTTATGTGTCCATCTTGTTGAAGTTCCATTAGGGTTTAAGGCAAAAACAAGAATTTTTTTTCTTACCACAAGGGTAAAGTTATTCAATTCAATTAATACATATAGACACATTTAACATTTCCCCTTTAAAATTATAATCGAAGAAAAAGTACTTATTTACTTCTCCATCATATATTAGGCGTAAAAACATACAGCAATCCCTACTTTGCCTAAGGAAAATTCCTGAGGTGATTCCAAGAGGGGGAAAAAAAAAAGTTGTAGCATATCTTGCAACACATAGGTTTCATTTTGTCACATTTAGGTGTAAAGTTCAAATCCCAGAAAAGGTCATTTTCTATTCTTCGTTTCCTCTCTTTTTAAATATTCACAGACCACACCATACAATAAAAATGGGAATTTAAAAATAAATTCTCTATTTCTTTTGTTTGACTTATGACCATTTTGGGTTGTGTCACAAATTGAACTCATAATTCAATGGCATAAACTTGTCAATATGATAGTAATAAAAGCTTGTATTACTTCCAAAAGATGTGATATCCTTCTACTTACTTCATAGCTTAAAACTAAATAGTTTTAGCGTTCCTGCGTTGCACGTGTTTTTTTGCGTCAGGTAATAAAAAAGTGCATAAAATTTAGAATGAAGATTAAGTACAATATAGACTTGAATCCATAATAAAAATTACACGATCAAAAAACTTCATTACCTTATGCACTTTTTTTTTTCCAGAAATCATCACCATCGTAGTGATGGGGGGTTTGGCAGAACCCTACCATGTCGATTGAAACCAAAAATTTAGTTACATTGGAGGGGGACATGGCACCTTACCTCCATACATAAGATTACATATATATACTATTCAATATACTAATGCATTGAAACTTAAGGAAGTTAATGCATAACATCTAAGTCACCTCAAGGTGGTTCAAAGCACAAGCCTAAGTTCTTTTTAACTCTTCTCCTAAAGGAGGGGAGGTCAAGCTTATTCATTCTGAGCGGTCCTCTAGCCTCCGTTGGCAGGTCACCTTCATTCAAAAAAATTCTAGGGACTTGAATTTGTGTTGCATATTTAGCTAGTGCATCCGCCACCTCATTCCCTTCTCTAAATCAATGCTTTATCGAGATGTTTCTGTGAGCCACCTTTGCCTTAGTGTTTTCTATAATGTCCAATAACCTCCAGGGAGGCTTAAGGGAACCATCTATCATTTGTACCACCATCTTGGAGTCCAATTCTACTTCAAGGGCTTCGAAAGGATGATTGACACACCAAGAAATTCCAACTAGAGCTGCATATGCTTCACTATAATTGTTAGTGCAGAATTGGGTTGGATATGCAAAGGCCATGACCATATTCCCAATTCTATTCCTAACAATACCACTGGCTCCTGCTTTGTTTTGATTTTTCATATAACTTCCATCAGTGTTGAGCTTCGAAGTGTTTCCTGTAGGTTTGATCCATCTGATCATCTTACTAGTTATCACAGCTTTGAAGTTTTCCGCTTGTAAACAAACTTTGCTCCAGTTCCAGGTGTAGTCTATGGATTTGAATTTCTGTCTTATTGCCACCTTGATCTGAAATACGGATTGAAAACATATATTAGAAGCAGTAATATTTTTTGTTCAAATTTATTAGTGCACCTTGCTCTCCAAATTTCCCAACATACTATCATTGGAGTGATAAGTAAAAGGAATTTGTGAACACTATTTCTTAGTTTTTGTCTCCACCATTGCCAGAGAATTGTTTGAATAGTGGAACCGGTAATGCTGATCCCCAGCAGTCTGGTCATGATTTGCCATGTTTGTTTTGCAAGCTCACTTTGTGAAAAAACACGATTCCCAGTTTCTATGCATGCAGTCCTGCAACAACAACAACTAGCACCTTTGTCAATGTTAAATCTTGAAAGATTAGCATCTAGAGGAAGATTTTTCTTTAAAAGCTTCCACATGAAAAAGGAAACCTTGAAAGGAATTTCTTTTATCCAGATGAATGATAAATGTGAGGGGCAACTTCCTTCTTCCTAAGGAATTCGAATGCACTGGAACATGTAAATAAACCATTGCTATTCAGATTCCAAATAGGCTGATCCTTTTCATCATATTTACCGATAGGGATACTCTTGATCAGATTCAGAGTGTCCCTTGGTAAGGAAAAAGGATTATCATCAATCTGCCATTGCTGATTCAATAAGAAATGGTTAACTTTAACATTACCAGGATTGGCCGAAGGGTTTAACATCTGATAAAGAGACCCATGATGGGTCTAGTTATCCTACCAAAACAGACTGTTTCCGGAATTAATTTTCCAACTGATGTTGGCTTCAATATTATCTCTAATATGAAGCAAGTCTTTCCAAGCAGCTGGATCTTTTGGAGCAATGATCTTAGAGTTGAGATTGCTTCTTTGGCAATACTTTGATTTAACGAATTGTGCCCACAAAGAAGGTTCTGTTCTCAATCTCCACCATTTTTTAGCAGCAAATGTGTGACAGATATCAAGAAGACTCCTGAAACCCAAGCCCCCTTCTATGGTAGGGTATGGGTGTCAAGTGGGTCGGGCCGGGCCATTTTAATGTGGGCCACAAGGGGCCGGGTCGGGGCCGAGACGGGCCGTAAGTTAAGGGGCCGGGCTTGGAGAGGGAAAGGGTGTCCGGCCCAGCCCACCTCGGATAGGGGCTACACCTCGGGCTAACCGGGCCCGTTAGTGGGCCGGGCCGGATTTTAGTTAGTGGGCCGGGCCGGGTTTTAGTTAGTGGGCCGAGCCGGATTTTAATTATTTTAAAAAAAAAATCTAATACTAAAATTTATTAAGTTTGATACTTTAAAATCTAGTTGTTGTCAACTTTATTTTAACCATCAAGTTCCTTAAATTATACTTTGGCCGTATTTTCAATCTATAAATACCATTCATTCCTCCATATTATCTCACAATTTCCTACTCTCCTCTTTCTCTAAATTTCCTACTCATCTAAATGGGAACTAAATGGGAACAATGCACATGAGTTTTGATACTAAACCAAAGTTCTTAATTTAATTATCTCATCTGATCCTAAGTCCTAATGTCATGTGCAGATTGTCACACCTCCATCATCGGCGGAGACATTTCAATACGCTAAAAAATATTTAATTATTATTATATATAAAATATTTGAAACTAATAAGATTTTATTAATATATTATTATTATATATATAACTAATAGTTTATATTATTATATACTGTATAATAATATACCGGGCGCTAGTTTTTTTTCGGGCTCCTTCAGGCAGTGGAGGACGACCCTGAGCCTCAGTTCGAGACTGAGCAATATCATTAGCGGGACTAGTGGGTGTATTATTGTCATTATCATCATCGTCTACTTGTATCTCAACTTCATTCTCATCTTCTATACCGTACGTTTCTTGTAATTCTATATAATTCATATCATGTGCACCCACACCTATGTCGCCTATTTCACTAGGTGGTGCTTGCGGAACACGGGTATAATTTCTAGCGCTAGTACTACCCCTACCACTACCACTACCGGATATTTTCTTACCGCTAATACTACCACCGGGACATAAAGCTTTACCGATTCTTTTTAGTGGTTCCATTATGCAAATTAAAATAACTAAAATTAAAATTAAAATGAAAGAATTAAAGTACTAAATAAAAGTAAGAGATGGAACGAAGGTACCAAATTATTGAAGATAACGAAATAACAACGTGATCGTAAATTGATGAATTGAATACTTGAAGCCTTCCACTTGATCTTGTTAATTGCAAGTTTGCAAAAACAATTATAGAATACTAAAATTATAGAAATTGCTGAAAATTAAGAGGGAAAGTGAGATAAAATGAGAGGATTGTAGTAAAAAAATGATGAAATGTATGAGGTATTTATAGGTGAAAAATGGGTTAAACTGTAATTTTTTAAACTTAAAGGTCAAAAATAGTTTTAAGGGGTTGAGGGGTCCTTTTTTGGGCCAACGGTTGAATTGCCAATCTTTCCGTTGGCAACGGTCACTTGGTCACTTTGTTAATTCTTTGGGGCCCACCTGCCCATTATTAATTGAAAAAAAAAACAAAGGAAGAGATAACTAGTTTTCAAACGTTGGAAAAGGTCACTGCCCAATTTATTAATTCTGTGGGGCTCAGCTGACCAGTGACCACTAATTTTTTTATTTTTTTTAAAAAAGGAGAGCTAATTAGTTTTCATTTAGTAGCAATTAAATATTAACGGATCCGACTCCTCTCCATTTTCATTGTCTCCATTTTCCCCAAGTTCTTACTTGAATAAGAGACATATTACATGAGTTAAAATTAATGGTTAAGTTTTAATTAACTAAAGTAAGATTCTAACTATGGTTTGAATAATTAATAAATATTTCATATATTTGCTTCCAAAATTTTAAGAATCCCACAATTATAGCTATAGCTATTTTATTGGGATACAATGTTTTTAAATACTTATTATTAGTAATAAATGTAGTACTTATCTTTTTTTTTTATTGAAGTGGGCCGGGCCGGTGCCCAGGTGGGCCATCACCCAGGCTGCTGGTGGGCTGTCCACCTTGTCCGGCCCAGCCCCCTAATAAAACCCACCTAGCCCAGCCCCTTACACCTCTTAGTGGGCTTGGGCCGGGCCGGTGGTGGGCCGGGTTTACCAAGCCAGTGGTGGGCCGGGTTTACCGAGCCAGTGGTGGGCCGGGTTTACCGGGCCGGGTCCGGACTGGACCGGCCCACTTGACACCCTTATGGTAGGGTAACTCATGTTATCCCAAGAGGACCAATGATAGCTGTTTTTCCCATCTTTCTCTCCCTAGAAGAAGTTAGCAAATTGCATTTCAATCTCATATAGAGATGTAACAGGGGGCATTAAGGTAGCAAATATATGAAGTGCTTGAGATTGAAGAACATGCTTAATAATGGTAGCCTTACCACCTGGAGATAAGAATCTTCCTTGCCAACCTGCAATCTTATTTAGGATCTTTTTGGAAATGTCAGAAAAATAAGAGATTCTCTTCCTACCACAGGATATGGGACAACCTAAGTATGTGAAAGGGAAGGAAGACTGTTTGTAACCAGTCCACCTTCTTATCCTCCTGTTATAAATCATGTCCATCTTACTATGGGTGAGAAAGAAAGTCTTATCTTTATTAATCTCTTGACCAGAAGCCTTTTGATACAACCTTAGCAAATTCATCATGATCTTAATAGAAAACTTATCGGCAGAAGTGAAAAGCACAAGGTCATCAGCATAACTAAGGTGATTAATCTGGGGCCCTTTTTTATGCATAGAGAAATTAATGAACCTATCATTCTGATTAAGATGATTCAAATCTCTTGAAAGAGGCTCGGCTGCAATAATAAAAAGAGCAGGAGATAGAGGGTCTCCCTGTTTTAAGCCTCTAGAAGATTTAAAAAACCCATATCTAACACCATTAATAATAACAGAATACCAGTTGTTAGAGATCAACCTATAAACTAGATTGATAAAAAAAATCATCAAAACCCATCTTTCTAAGAACAGAAATTAAGAAATTCCAAGCCAATTTATCATAAGCTTTAGACATATCTAATTTTAAAACAACATTGCAACTGTCAGGGTTAGGTCTAATACCATGAATAATCTCTTGTGTTAAAAGAATATTCTCGGTGATTTGCCTACCTTTAACGAAACCAGATTGATTCTCAGAAATGATCTTAGGCAAAATATTGTTAATCCTTAAAAGCAAGAATTTTAGACAGTATTTTGTTTGAAAAATTACTAAGACTGATAGGTCTAAGCTTAGAAAAACAATCAAGTGAGGTGACCTTAGGAATCAGTGTCAAATAAGAATGAGTATAGTACTTTGTAAGTTCAGACCCATGAAAGAAGGAGAGAACAAAGGAGATTACCTCTCTTTTGATGATGTCCCAGCAGTATTGGAAAAAAAAACCATTAAATCCATCAGGTCCTGCACAACTATTAGGGTCCATAGAATCTATTGTCGTCTTAATCTCTTCTGTTGTGGGATATCTTGCTAATAGGACGTTGTCCTCAGTACTGATCAGATTGTTGCAACCTCTAATAAAGTCCAAATTCATATCACTTGGTTTTTCACTGAATAAGTCACTGAAATGATCGATGGTAGCTTTGGAAATATTTAAATTCCCTTCGACCCATTGACCATTTTGATCTTTAATTTTATAGATTTGGGCTCTTCTTCTCCTAGCCTTGATGGTACTGTGAAAGTACTTCGTATTGGAGTCCTCTTCTTCTACCCATTTGATTCTAGCTTTTTGTCTTAAAATAGAATCTTCCATTTTCAACCACTTGATGTATTCAGCTTTAGTCTTATTAAGCAGCATTCTATCAGTATCAGAATCAGAATTTAAGTAAGCAGTTTCTGCGTCTGAAACTTCCTTCTCAAATTTCTTGACGTTTTCAAAAACACCCCCAATACTGTTTCTAGACCACTTACTAAGTTCCTTAGCCAAAGTTTTCAGCTTTTGTTGTAATCTCCACATAGGGTTGCCATATACTTCAGTATCCCATACTTTTTAACCAAAGGAAGAAACTCTTTTTGATCAGTCCAAAAATTAAGAAATTTGAAGTATTTGATTACCTGTTGGTTGTCGTCGGAGCAATTGATGAGGAGTAGGTTGTGATCAAAACCTGTTTTGGATAAGTGCTCCACATTGATGTTTGGGAATTTAGCACTCCATTCTTCATTATGTAGCAACCTGTCTAATCTCATATGGGTCCTCTCGGTCCCTCCTCGCCCATTACACCATGTATGGATATTACCTACAAAACTAGCATCAGTCATTTCACAATCATCCATACAGTTTATAAAATCAAAACATGTATTTAATCTAAAAGGAGCACCCCTTTTCTTTTCCTCGGCTTCCATTATAGAGTTAAAATCCCCTCCGATGGCCCATGGGCCATCGATGATGGAATTCAAATCTCTTAACTTCTGCCAAAGATACTTCCTTTTGTTTGCTTTAGATCTGGCGTAGACAGGTGTTATCCAGAAATTATCAATGCTTCCCTGCAAGTGAACCTGCAAAGTCACATGTTGTCTGGTTTTGGAAACTACTGAACAAATATAGTTAGAATTCCAGAAAATCCAAATTTTACTATGAAAGTTGGAGATGGCATGATCGAAACTCATCCTTCTCCTAAACTTCTCTATTTTGTTACTATTATGAAAAGGTTCTTGTAAAGTTATAAAATCAATTTTATGAAGTCTGACAACCTTAGTGAGTCTGTCCAGAGCACCCTTGGAGGTTATCCCTCTAATATTCCATATTATGTATTTAATCATAATGGAATTTCAGAGGAAAAGACAACCTTCTCAGATTGTTCTGGTTTTCTGGGAAATTATTGTTGTTTCCCTTTTTGTTCTTTCTACCTTTCTTGTTTTTGTTACCTCTTGGTGACAAACCTTGTCGTAAGATAGCTTCTTCTTTTTCTTGTGTGATAGGGTCCTTGATTTCTTTTGGAGTTGGAGCAAATACTTCGATTAGACTATCAAGGATTTGTGCTTCTTCCTCTTCAAAGACATCTAAAAAGCTATCAGGAACCTCCTCGTTTGAGGATATTCCTGCTATTTGTTCTTCACTAGTGTCATAACAATATTCCTGATCGGAGTTATTTCCTAAATCGGGACCATATTTATTTTCAGGAGGAATGTACTCAATGCTACCCAGATCAATCTCTATTCTGCCTCCTTTTAATTGTAATTACCTTATGCACTGACCCTCATATTATATTATAATTAATTCACATGAGTTAACTCTCTGAGTTTGTCAAAAGTTTATGATACAAAATATAGAATAAGACTTCTTATATAGATGTGTTCAACTCCTAGTTCTAAATTATTTTAGTTTTAGATTCCAGAAAATAAAAAATTGGCAAAATTCTGAAAGTGAAATTAATTATTTGAATCCTAAAAGCACGAAGACTTTTAGTAAATTGTTGATTTTAGACAATTTAATGTCACTCGAGAAGATCAATATTTTAAATAGTTGAGGAATTGGTTTAATTTGCATTTTGCAATACATAGTGTACTTAAATATGAAAAGTAAAGAAAGAAAAATCCATACACTAATTCATAAATAAAGAATAATTTGAGAGTATCGAGAAATCAAGATAAAACAATATGTTTATCGAGAAATCAAGATAAACAATACTTATGTTATTTATGTACAGTGATGAACGTACCAAATAATACACCACTCCTATTTCTTTGATATTTGTTGAATAAAAAGACCGACTCATTCCATAATTTTCATGGTCAACTTTAGTAAATCAACTCGAATATAAACTTTGATTCAGACCGAACTAAAATTATAAAAGAAGAAACATAAAAGTAAAGATGAAAATTTACCTGTATTGCACATAATAAATTTTGTTTGATGGTTGACCTTCAATTCTTTTTACAGATAAATGACATTGTTTTGGGGCATTTTTATCCGTCGCCAATCTAACTTGGGTTATATCTATAAGTTCATGAAGATTTTATTACCGTGAATAATGTAATTTGAGTTTTTTTTTTTTTTTTAAATAAACTGGCATCAAGGGTCGAAGTGGCATATTTCTCGAGCGAATGATTGTGTGGATGTTCTTGAAGTATTTGATTGTCAATTACATTAGCGATTTAGAAAGATAGATTCACCTAAACCATCACCGTATCTCTTAAAATTAGTCTTTACCCAAGATGGATTTGATATTTCAATTTTCATTTTATGCGTTAGTTATTAATAAATAGTTGTTAGAAATGTTAAAAACTAAGCTTTTATAATATAAGAAGACGATTGTCTTCATCAAACAAATACTATTAAAGTTGGCAAAATAAATATATTTGTCAAAACAGATTTATCTAACAAAATTTCAATACCTTTCTCTCATAAGCAATACCTCTCTGGTTTCTTTTTCCCTTATCTGATGGAGGCCTTAACTACTCTCACTGAAATACTAAGTGTGTATGCAAAGAACATATTTAAACAAATACATTTAAATAATAAAAAGAATAACTTTAATATAAGATAAGTCGATGAAATAATAAAAAATAGCCAAAGATTGTCCTATTGGTATATTGCATTGTCTCTTCAAATTGAAAAACTAACGGTAGAAAAGTAATTGACGCATTCTTGAAGTACAATATTGCTATTGAAGCAATCTCAAGCTCTTTGTGCACTGATAGAAAATTAGGATTAGCACCATTGAAAATTGTACATACATGATAAACAAACAGTATACAGCAACTGACAACCTCTTAATTTGCAATTGTTTATAAAGAATACACAAATATTTATTATCGCATAATTTCAAGAAGAACCTAAAAGCTAGAAAGTTTACCTCACATCACAAACAAATATCGGAGACGTTGACACTATTTGAAAAGTTGAATTGGAAAAATTGACCAGACCGACAGGTTATAGCAACATGTAAAAATGTGTTGTCTCACCTACAACGCCGGAAACTCGACACGAAAAAATGAAATTATGAAGTATATATGTTAACATAAATTAAAGCGTCAAAGGTACATTCTTGACATAAGGAAATTGCAGGGAATTGGAGACCTAGTCTCCTTGTTTGAGTGGATATGGAGTACGTAGATGACAGCAGTTTCTTCTCCTTCTTCTCACAATATCTCCTTTGATCGTTGTATTTTTTTTTATAGCCTTTTCCTTATGTGAATGAATTTTGAGGGTTTTAATAAATAAGGACTCCTAAACCTAAAAGGAATCCAAACAGGGAAAATTTCCTTATCTGTCTAAATAAAATTTAGTTAATTTTAAAGTCTAAATATTTTTTAAAAATAATAAATGATTATTTTGTATATTATACAGTCTTTTAATGATGGACAAAAAGTTCAATCAATATTTCTAAGGCCCTTCATGCTTTTAATATAGTATAGATTATTGTAACATGTGTACAAACACAATATTTAACAATACCTAATTCGAATCATTTTGCTGATATCCAGGAGAAAACAATCGATCAGGCCAAAAAAGGGCGTCATAGGTTTTAACCCTTTATTATATTTGTTATCATAGTTTTGCAGGAAGGTACCACTCAAAGGAAAAGAATCAAATGTGAGAGAAAGAGACCCCATCTCAATGACTTTGGCTATAAAGGATGTTACTAGAAAACCTTGGAAGTAGGTCACATCAAAGACCACCGTTGAGAGGTAAGTACCTTTTTCGTTTGTAATTAAAATTCTCAAATTCGAGCATAATAGGGTTATTTTTTGTAGGGAGTACTTCATCTTCTAAAGTGGAACTTCTTGGCAACTGGCGTGATCTAGATTAATCGAATCACAAAACGAGATTGAAGATCTTGATAATCGTATAAAGTGAAAGTCATGTATGTTAGTCCATTTTCTTAGATAGATAGGAGACCACTTATAAAGTTCTTCTCCTCCATTTGAGGAAGGTATTTCAAGTATTCGGCTGAATAGATAATAGAATGGTAGGTTGAACAACATCTAAGGGTGTGGTTTAGTGATCAAGAAGTGAGTGTATACTATAGGAGATCAAAGTTCAAAATCTATTAAAGAAAAGAGAAAATTAGGTGATTTCTTTTCATTTATCTAACCTAGTTGGTAGGTGAAGTTACTCGATATTTATATTAGACGAAAGTAGCTGGTACCTAGCAAAATAATCGAGATAGGAAAAAATTAATTCAACACCACCTTTTAAAAGATCGGTTGAACAAAATCATGTGTTAGTAGGGCCATCTTATCAACAACTTGGGATTTACATATCGTCCTTATGACTTACCTGGCCAAAGGGATAAATTCCTTTCAGTTGGGAAGAAAATTGAATATTTAGTACAATGCATGATTCTTGAGGCATCATGTTCTCTAGTTGTTGTGTTAAAACTAGGGAGTTCAAATTCCTTTTTATGTGACAACTAAAATTGGTGTTCCTGAAACTAGACCCTAGTTGTAACTGAACGAGGATATTTGATCTTGATTTTCTTTTATTTGTTTGGTTGGGGCTAAAAGTGGGGTCTGTCATGAGTAGGAGAAAAGGACATAAAACAAGAATATTATGAGTCATTTATGCTTTGTTGGAGCGGAGGAGGTAGAAGTTCAAATACGGTTCAGTCAAATTCAGTAGCTTAAGAAATTCATTAAATATATATGTATATTAATTTTAAAATCAGGTTATTAACACTTAAAATTGTCGTTCTAAAATTCATAACTCATAATATTGAAATCCTAGTTCTGCTTTTGGTAAGAGAATAGTGCGTACTTGTTTTCATCCTTTTAAATAGAATAGGAATTTCACTAGACACGAAGATTTACATTGTTAAATAATAGTGAAATTTGATTGAGAAAACACTATATTGAACTTTAAAATATGACTAGTTAAAAGAATCAAATTCTTGATATTCCAAAAGTTATATGAACTAATATTGTTAATGGAATAGTGTCGGACATTTTCTTTTTTAAGAAAATTTATTCTGTTAGGTTTTACGCTAACAGAAAATTTTATTAATAATCAAATAAGTCTAATAGCAAAAACTGCAGAAAACAAAACAAATAATAAAAAGATCAAAGAAGTAAAATTAAAGCTAAGAAAAACCTAATGAAGCTTTATGCATGATCCTTCTTGTTTTGACCCTCAAATTTGGAATTTACGTCTTGTCCATGTTGAGGATCCTTCTTCCTTGAATTGACAAGCACGCAAAATCTGTGAACTGCAGTAAACCTGTATTCTCCATTGCATAATTTGCCAAATAATCAGCTTGCTGATTTCCTTCTATGAATAATCTGATTCTGCAAGTCCTCCATAGCATTTTGAATCTCCTCAATCACATAAGTAAGTTCTCATGGTGGTTTCCATTGTCTTTGTATCATTTGCAGTAACACCAATGGATCTGTTTCCAGGATTATTTGTGTGATTTTAGCTGCTCTACAATACCTCATTGCTTCCTGAATTGTTGTTGCTTCAGCCTCTATATCAGATCCGCTCTGTCATTTCTCAAACAAAAACTGTGAGAACGTCTGCCTGGATAATTCCTCTGCTTGCTTCATTTGTGTTGCACTTCAATCTCCCGGTAGGTGGCATGGCATCCTCCAGTAAACCTTTGCAAATAATAGCTTAGGCTTATAGTGGTTTAAAACGCTGATCAGATCAGGCCATTCTGCAGATATGTTAATCATCCAAGGAAACCTGACTTTTGCAAACTGATATATCAGTTTATGTACTTGATATAGCAGTCTATGATAATGTCACATTTTTGCCATGCTTGATAAAGAGTTTCTTCTCTTCCATAACTCCCATAAGATGAAAGAAGTAAGAGCTTTGAAAATTGGCTTCAATTTGGCATTTGTAGCACCTGTCCACCATACTGTAAGAACTTGTTGCCGTTGTAATCCATCAATATTGATACGTGCACATGAAGCAAACTGTCTCCATAGCCTTGCAATTATAGGAATGTTAGGAATAAATGTGTCATGATATCTTGTTGAGAATCTGAGCAGCACCAGCATCTAGATGCAAATTTGATATGTATCCTTTTAAGATTATCATCTGTAGCTATATTAAGTTAACGAAAAGGAAAAAAAAAAAATCCAGCATCCCGATACCATTAAATTAGATGGGAAGTTTGAGAAAAAAAAATACCTTCCGGACACATAAGCTTAAAGAGCATGAACTACCAGTACGTCCTTGTACTAAATGACTGTTTCCTTTGTTCCATTTTGATGTAACGCTTTTTCTTTTCTTTAATTAGTTTCAGAAAGAATAATACATCGAAATCTCATGACATGTTTAACATCATACATTCAAAAAATCTGTTGTGCTTTCTTAAATCTTGTTCCAATAAAAAACATTTATAAACATTGTGATACGATTGAAGTGTCAATAAGGAGCCCTATACAAGAAATAAAATATAAAATCATAACCAACTTCTATATTGTATTACCCTATGCACCTTCTCTGTAGCTTTATTATGGACTAGACTAGTATTGAATTAACGTTTTAACGAACGAAATACGCGTAGTTTTAACAAAATCTCTTTAGAACAAGTACTTGATACTAGCTTGTATATTACCTATGGCATGGGGTTGGTAAGCCAACATATGCATGCTCCTCTCTGTGATAAAGTTCTTCAAATTCATTGACTGGTTCAACAGGACCAAGAAGCAGATGTCTATTTAATAGAAGTTGTCCGACCTTTCCGATCTATATAACTTCCGAGCAATACAAAGTAAACCCCTTCCGTAGAAGCAGGCAAAGTAAACCTCTTCTGTAGAAGCAGGCAGTAACCTATCAGAATTTATTTCCTCAAAATCTATCAACGCTCCATGTGTTGCATGATGAGTAATCCTAGAAAAGATCGGAGCAATCCAATAGATAGATTATGGCTTCCTCGCTATCGGCAAACTTACATAGGCAATGAACTGCTTCGACTTCTTCATTCTTAGCATTGTTAAACTCTAGCTTGACAGAATATGATCTTATAATTATTGACTAGATTAGTGTTGAACTAAACGCTCTGTTAGATGAACTACGCATAGTTCGAATATATTTACTTTATTACTGGTATTTGATACTGGATCATAAATAGCATATTTTTTCTTTTGTTTACTTTTTCCATGCCATTGGACTTGCCAATCCATTTGGCCAAGACTTAAATCAACCTTGAAGTCATGGATGGTCAATTTTCCCTATATAACGAGCAAAGATTGCAGAAAGTTCCACAAAGGATCAATTCAGCTTTCATAAAGAAGATGCACCAGGCCTTCACTCTATAGCTCAGATGTATAAGAAGACAATCATAATCAAGTCAATCCCCAATTATGTGTTTATTAAGATGGGGCTTAGAGCTGCTGCAATTCACAATCAAGTCAATCAGCAATCATGTGTTTACTAAAACTTTTAATATAGTATTGATCCATATCCTAAAAAGAAAGCTGTTGCACATGACAAGTATCAAGAACCTAAATGTGGGTGAGAATACAAAAAATTATGAAACAAAAGTTCCCATCATTGACAAAGCTTCAATTAGCATGTTGCTTTTCCTACTGCACCAAAAGATAGTCTAGATGTCCTGTCTGTTCCAAAGCTAAACTTAAGATCTGAAGCATCCACGGGGACAGATGCATTGCCCATAGAAGGAAAAGAGAAGACTAGGCGTTCAGCTGATTTTCCAGTGCCAAAGCTGTATACTGGAGCTGTGGATGCATCCACCGGCTGAGAGAGGACACTGGTCGTGGATGATGGCATGATGGACGGTGTTGGTGGTTCTGAGAGTGCACCAGATGATGCAGGGATTGGAAAAGTGAATCCAAACCCATTAGGATTGGGCTTATTAACGGAAATGGACGCCAAATTAGGTTTTGCCCCAGAGGCCTGTCCAGGAGCACTTCTTGGTAGCTCAAACCCCGTGGAGTTGGATAATGTTGCAGCATTTTGCCCATTACTTTGATTATGGTAAGGCCACCGTGGAGTAGCACCTTTATCTTTCTGACCATCATCAGTGCCTATGGAGTCCTGCAGCATAGACATCCCATGTTAACGGCGGATCTATAATATATTAGCGATGGTGGTTTTTTGCTCTTACACCCTCCATTTTCTAATGCATAAATTTAATTTTAAACTGTAAAAATGGTATGTTTTTTCAACAACAAACTCAAGAAAGTTAGGAAGGTACAGATTAATGCCATTTGAAAACGTAACTTCCAATAACAAATAAGTACCTTGCGCAAACTTGGAGTCTGAGAACCAGAAAAGAAACTTTTAACTTGGGAATCAGCACGCTTAGAAGTGAAGGAAGGCACAGTATCGGCTTTAGTCGCCGTACCAAACACACTAGCTATACTAGCAGCTTTAGCACTAGCATCCGTAGCAGTGTCAGCTTCACGCGGAGTTTGCTCCTGAGATACCACGCGATTGACTGTTCCAATATCTCCTCCCTTGGAGGATTGGTTAGCTGCCAGACTATTGTTCATACGCAAACCAAATTCTCCTAAATGTGATGATTTCATTTTACCATTTGGAGTGGAATCAGAGATTTCGTTGCGGGGATATTTCTTCCATTCGCTGGCCAACTTCAATTCAGTTTCCTTTTCAGCAGGAGTTGGCTTGTGTCTATCAAGTTGCTCTAATATTTTTCTTACAGTCTCATTTGAAGAACTTATGTGCGGCATAGCTTCTTCAGACCTGCCTGCTCTATGATCCACTGACTGGGACTTCTCGACACCACTAGTCTGACCAACTTCCAAATTCTTTCCAGCAGGAGGCAAGAACAATTTAGAAGCACCAACTTTTTCTGAAGGTGAAGAAGCATTTGGCGAATTCAGGAAAATAGATCTCCTAGGGCGAGATTCTGAGCCAAATTTATTCCGTATCCGCCGAATCGGTCCCGCAGATCCATAGCTTGGAAGAGGTAAATCAGTCCTAGTCTTCTCCTGAAATTTTTTAAGTGCGAGAACATTAAGAAAGATCCCATCTGCTCCTTGAAAGTGTTCTATTAGATTACAATAAAGACTAATGATCACAGAATTCTTGTAAACATGCAAAAACCTATAAATCAATACAGGAAACTTCTAATAGGAAGTCGCTTAGTACACAGGATTTTTGTCACTGAATTAAATTTAGACTGCTAAGACAAACATATACCTGGTTGTAGATTGATGATTGAGATTGTTGGAAGGGTTTTGCTGAGGGATCTAACCACATGCTACCAGCCTGCGACTGAGTCTGCTGGCAAAACGGAAGTGCAACATGAATAGCTATTCCCAGATTAACAAAAGTATGCTTGAAGCATAAGTTAATTTAGTCAGAATACAAACCCTATCTCTAGATTTCGGCAATAAAGTTCTAGAGTATGGGGTCCTCGGGAAATCAACAATGTATCCTCTCTGATTCTGTGGAGTAAAATGGCCATGCTGATCTTGCACCATGGCAGCGGGCCAGCAAGTCGATGACTTAGGCGTAGGTGGCAGATGAAACCTATTTTGTGGAGGAGCTTCTTCTCCCTTGGATACAAACCCATAAGAATCATTCCCCTTGCTTAACCTACGACTTCCCATGTAAGCTCTTGCAATATCAATTGGTGATGCGCCAACTTCATCTCGTACCTGCAGTAGTGCACTATTTTATCAGTACATCCTAGAATCAATACCAAAACTCCGAACCAAGGGTGCATTAATAAGGTATTTCATAAAATAATTATTTGCACTTGTTACTTCCAAGCTATTCCAAACTTTATTAACTAGTGCATTTTTCCTGTTAAAGCTTCACCCGAGACCTTCTCTTAACTAATTAAAATGTTGTTTCTTACTAATTAATCAATCAAATGTGACTCAAATTTCAGACTAGCTGGATACAGATACATTAATCCTCTAGTCCATTCTGTTCTATTTGCGTCTATTCGAGCTGAGATGAAGTTCAGCAGGCTAAAATACTAACATCGTGGTCATTTCACAAAATAAATGTGTTAATAATGATAATTAACTCACATTTGTTTGGGGAAGAGGTGTTGAAGTTCCTGGCATAGCAAAGTCTGTTTCATCCTGCTTCCTGTCATTTGGTCTTCTAGGTGTCTCATGTGTTAAATGAAACCTTCCAATATCTCCTTCAGCTGTTCTACTAGCTTTCTTTTCCTGATCATCGATTACCCTTGAGTTCAATATCTCTGTCAAACGCATTATTTCATCCCTGCGTATAGTGAAGACAGCTTTTGAATAAGCAGGTTTAACTGACAAAATTTGAATGATGCACAAGGTCAAAAGAGTTTCCGGAATGAACACATATTCTCAAACCACTGAGGGCTATGAGGAAGATAGCAATTTTTAAGATGCATGCATTTTTCATCTAAAACAGGAATGGGTTCCTCACTCTCTAATGAGGTGTCACTGTAAAAACATGATAGCTGGATATAAGTAGAACTACAAAAAGACACATAAGAATGATATGCTACCTCGAAAATGATTTCCCCTGCATCAATCGCTCAATTCTGGAAATTTCACCGCTATCAGAGGAATTCTTTGGTTTCTCTTCTTCCAGCTTCTCTGCTTCGGAGATCCCATTCGATTTCGCCATACTGGGATCCTCTTCCTTTCCTTCAGTAGATCTGGAATTCTTTGGTTTCTCTCCTACCAGCTTCTCTTCTTCGGAGATCACATTCAATTTCCCCATACTTGGATCCTCTTTCTTTCCTTCAGCAGATCTGGATAGCACGTACTGCATAAACATAATATCCAACGCTTCTGAAAAAATTCTCTTAACGAGAAAACTAATCATAAATAAAAAAATCAGTTTTTTTCTTTTTTTTCCCCTTCGGGTTTTTTTTTTTTTTTTGGGGGGGGGGCACTTTCACTGCATCAATTCCCAGTAAAGCAATGGTATTATTTCATACTTCGTTTGGTTGTTGGTGTTGGTGTAATTTTATACTGGAATTCAGGTATAAGTTTATATCACACCCAACGTGGAATAACACAATCCAAGGATTAGCCATACCTTGGTAAACCCAGCAAAATGACAAAAGTTGTTTTTTTTGCCACAAAATGTTATTAAGATGGTCAAGGTTAAAACTGGGAACAAAAGCTTATTCAAGTTTTACTCAGTTTAAAACCAAACACATCTTTTAGATTATACATCGTATATCTCGTCTTTAAATGCAATGAAACAAAAGAATCATACGTTCAAGGATTATAATACCAGTATTATAATCCACATATTAAATCCCAATTTCTGTCGACGAACCGAAAGACCCCTTAACTGCTATGCTGCTCGGTCTCGGGTGTGGATGTCTGACACGGGTATGGATCTAGAGGTCGGATCCTTCGTGATCAAAATTTTTAAGATTCGGGGATATGGATCCAGATATGAATGCGGGTGCGGGGATTCGGCTAAAAATAACTCACATACTAAAATTACAGGTATAAAAATGTAAATTAGGTGTTCTCAATTCTTTCTATAATTCTATTCTTGATTTTATCTTTTCAAAAAATCTCTATTTGGCCCCTTCAAGTAATATTTTTCCAAACTGTTATAGAGAATTAGTTTGTTCCCTAATCATGTGAATTACAGTTAGGGATAAATACTTATCTCTATCATAGTTTATATAGAAGTTTCTTGAGGAGTTTATAATGGTCTTGGGCCACTCTGCCTAAAGTAATGAAAGTCTTAAAGAATATGATACAGTGGATTATATTGAAATTCTATTAGAAGTCTGGTTTATCTGTTACCCGATTAAACAACATAATCTTAATGAGGTTCCAAGTCTAGCCTAGGTCGGCAAGCTTATCATAGATCTACATCCAACTTCGATAACATACCCTTCATACCAGCCCCTTTCATAAACCCTAACCCACCATGAGATAGATCGACTTCCCGACGACAAGATCTCTGAAAATCCCAGCCGCAAAAGACCTTGCAAGTGCCAACACGCGCCAGCTGTCAGTCAGCGTCAGCGAGCGCGTTAGCGCCACGCACCACCAGGTGAAGCGCTTTTCCGGCAGTTTCCAACCTCGTTTCTTCTTCTGTGGAGGTCGTCCACACCTTCCGACTCTACCCATACTACTTTTTCTGGCTGATTTAGGCTTCTCAGATCCGACTGATTTGGTCAAAATATCCAGTCTCTATTGACCGGATCTAACACAAATCCCGCACCCTAACCCGTGTCGGTGTCGTGTCGACACGGGCACGGCAGCAAAAGTTCCGGGTCCGAGCAACATAGCTTAACCGATCCCTGAGATATTCTCTGTTTCTCCAAATCTCGCTATCAGACTTAACGTGGGTCACCAACCTAATTTCCTTATCCTCCTTTTTTCTTCTTTGATTCCTCATTTCCATTTTCCCCTTTGAAAATTGAAGCAAAACAATTTCTTGCTTCCTTCTCATTACTCCAATTTTTTGCTATTTACTGTCTGGCATCTGATATTGGTCCAGAGTGTTTTTTTTGAACTATAGCAGCAAACACATTCCTCCACTTCAAACTAAACTTATTAGTACAATTCCTATATCTAATTTACTATATATAAGCATAACCTTTGTCTAATTCATCTAAAAGTGGCGAAAGAGTGTAAAATATTTATACTGTAATGTTATTTTGGGTCTCTGAATGTATCTTCTCAACAAAGGACTACATAATTCAAAAATATTACAACTATTTCAAACACATCTTGACAAAAGCTTACATACTAACCTATTCAAGATCAAAAACTAATCTATTCAAGCTTTCTTTTTCTGATGAAGCTAACCTATTCAAGCTTTCTTCGTTTAAGCTAAAAGGGAACGTAACAGAGAGTAAAATGCATATGAAATAGTGGTGCCACTGCTATAGACAACCATTAATAGCATAGAACAGTATTTACATTACACATGGTCTACTTTAACTTTCAGAATGGGACATTCTACTTTTGCACCTTCATGAAGTTTCATCAGATTCCATTATGCAGACCTACCTTTTTATAGGTAAGAGAAAATATTAACTTTAGAGGGTTACTTTAGGCTAGGAAGAAACCTACTGTAGTTCCTTTGAAGGATTTATCAAAAAAGCATATATATAAAAGGCTTTGAACATCATATGCCGGAGCAGCAAGACAAACACGACATAGTTAAGTTACCTAAAAAGTTTCATCCCCGCGGTCTCTTTCCACAATTAATCTTTGCATGAATCTACAAGTAAATCATGATTCTTTTTAATTAGCAAATTTCTGGAGGTTCCTTATCTCAAGTTAACGTCAATGAGTTTTTTGAAATTCATAATACACCCTCTGTACAAGTTACATGAAATACTTTCTTTTCCAGGACAGTATGAAGTATTTGACATACTTCTATTAATGATAACAACAAACGGAAAGTTCTTTTTCTATTAAGAAAAATGCAATTTTATGAAAACAAATTTGATTATTATTTTCTTTTAAGAATTTAAAAATTGTTAAGAGGCCAAGAGAATATTCAATGTGTTTACTTTACTTGTCAAAAAAAGTGCATATTTTTCTTTGAGAGATATTTTTATTGGATAATGGGTCTGCCTCTCTACCCTTCTCTACTTAAAAATTACCAAACTTTTGCCTGCAGCAGAGTTCGAACCTGTAATGTGTGCCTAAACTCCACATCACAAGTTGATTCAATGTCACCGCTAAACCAAATCCTGTGGGCCAAAAAAGGTGCATATTTTCTTTTTTGGTAAGTAAAAAAGCGAATCTTCCAATGTGACTTTGATGTGCTCAGTGTGAAATAACCTTTACACTTATCTTTACGGGAAAAAGATGAATTTTAGATATCAGCCTATTGACTCGTTTTTGTCTAGCACCCACTAACATAATATAAGTTCTAACACCGCTTCCTGAGGCACTTCCCATTGAGATATCAAGTTTGACAAAATCTATGAAAAATAAAAGTATAAAGCATAGACAAAATTAAGATTGCTCCTTGTCAAAAAAAAAAAAAAAAAAAATTAATTAATTAAGATTGCAAATCACAACCATGATATGATACTCGTATCTCTCTAATTGCCCAGATAAATTTTAACAATTAATTTGCATCTTCTTTCAAATCATAATCATGATATGATACTGGTTCCTCATCAATTCCCTGGTCAAATTCTAACAACTAATCTGATATTTTCTTAGTGTAGCAAGATAATATACAAGTCAATTGGCTTCTTAAACCCTTTTTTCAATAAAGTCATTAAAAGGGCAGCCCGGTGCACAAAGCATCCCGCGTTAGCAGCTCCATAAGTAAAACACCAATCAACATGTGGTTCTCATTACCTAAAGACCACCTTTACTCTGCTCTTTATCATGTTCGTTTGTGACTCTTAATATTCCAGTCCAGGAGCATCTAATCAGGATGGACAACTGCCAATTGTTTTCCCAAAAAGTAAGGCATCACACTGGATGGAATTTAGTGTTTTCCCTGGTCAGCAGAGATCTATTAGCATAGCAACCCTTGCCTTCAAGTTTTCAAAGGTCACCTTTGCCAACAAATTCTATTCTCACCATTTTATCTCCATCCAATCTAAGTGTTAGATCTATTTATTATATTTTGTGTTCCTTTTTCTCATGTAGTAAGACAATAGGCATAATAACAAAGGAGCATCTTCATCCACACTCCTTACCAATAAAATGGAGAGATAATAGAAGAAATCTACCAAAGTGAAGCAAGTAGAAAAAATTGGCAAAGCTTACACTTGAAGTGCATTTGTCGTCATTCCCTACATCTTGTATTGTTGCTGGATCTTCTTCATCTGTCCCAAATAAATTTTTTGAGATTGCCGATCAAACAGAGAAAACAAAATACACAATAACAAGTTTTATGATTCTATTTCTAATCAGCTCACATTTCCTTTTTTAAAGGCAAGCAATAATTGTATTGCTAGTAAAAAACTCATTCTCTAAACATGGAGATCTGGAAGACCAATACACCTTCAATATCATTTACAAAATTCATCCTATCCCAAAAATTCAAATAATTACATCTACACTACAAAAGAAATGGGAGTTGTTTCTCTTCAAAGCATTTAGCCAAGTATCCAAAACAGCCATAGAGGAATGGTTCTTCATGACTCTCTCTATTCCTTTACACCCATATTCTGCAAGGCTGGAACTGCTGCTGTGGGGTTGTTAGGTATCACCCTACTATGTGTCCCTCTGAGTCAGTTCACACAGAAAACATCACTATACATATTAAAAACTATTTTTTTGCAGGTCTTTATGTGTCAAAGAAGGCTCATGAACTATTAACAGGCAGAAAGATGCTATGTTTTAGGAGCTTTAGTCTTTCAAATCATCTTCCAACACCCCTGATTCCTTTTGTGCCATTCCTTATCAACCGATGTAAGCAAAAACCCACTGCGATGATGCCATCCTCACAATACACTATGGGTTGTCCGTCTTTGATCAACTAATGGGATCCTTTCCAAGCAATCAAACAGCAAGATTATACTTCATATCTCCGGTCTTTTATATCCTTCCTCAGCTTCATATTCCATACCCCTATGACATTCTGTAACTTTACAAAACTTGAAAGCTGCCAGGCTGTATATGTTTTGATAATCTCTTTAAAGGGTACATCATCCGTTCAAATATCTTGGCATGTTCGAAACAAAAAAAAAAAAACTTCCTTTTACTCTCGGCTTCCATATATTTGTCATTTGAGGCCTTGACTGGCCTCGAACACCAGTGGTTTTCCATCCATAACTCCCTATTATCACCTTCCGTATATCCTTCTTCTCATCACTAACTCTCCATAGCACCACTGGTTTTCCATCCATACAGCCCCCCACCCCCCCTTCTTTTTTAGTGGTCTTCTGTAGATCCTCCGTGCATCAATAAGTCTTCGCAGCCATTTGTAAAGGAGACCTTTTGTTACTTATAAAAAGAACAGAAAAAGGAGACTTTCATTATGTAAGCTTAAACTTAGATTCAACAAACCACCTCTTTTACCATTTAACATATTAGACCACTTAATTAAGTAGATTTTTTTTTTGGTAATTTCCTTTGGTTGGGTTGAAAATGTCTACTTAATTAAGTAGATATTTTCAACCCAACCAAAGGAAATTACGTCTTATCTTGCATTAGTACTTTAGAGGTGTGATGGTCACCAAAGATATAAAGTAACTTGGTGTTCCATCTACCACACTTGCTACTTCTTTAGAGGTGTTGCGGTTACCAAAGACAAGGTTTCATCTAGCACACTATTGATAGGTGTTAATAATCCCGCAAACGATATATGTTGCTTCTTCCAAAGAGCAAGTTTCCTTTGAGACTTCTCAATCACATCTTCCCATACTTTTTGATCTTTGTATTTGGCTCCAGCAAGAAGCCCAAATACGTAGTTAGGTAATCTCCACCTTACAGCCCAATATAATGGCTAATGCAAGGGTTTGGCTGTGTGCATTAACAAAGAAAATTCTCCTTTTCACTGGATTTATATGAAGCCTAGGAATTGCTTGAAATAAAAGCAGGCTCAAGTACATCAGTTATTTCTTCCTCATCTTCGACAACATCACACACTATTCAAGTGTGTGTGTGTGTGTATATATATATATATCTCATCAACGCTGAATATGTGATATATCCATTGAATGTCATCATTTCCTCTAATACTAACCCCTAATATCAAGCCAAGTTCTACTGCTCTTTTCAGCTTTAACCTAAGTGCTTCCACCGCCATAAGAATTTAGAAAAAGGTAAATGATGAATAATCATCCTGCTTAAGCCCCCCATAAGAAGCAAAAACGCCCAGGTCTACAGTTAATTAGTATAGAAAGGTATAGACATCCTTACAGTGGAAATGCAGTAACTTATCCACTTGATCCACCTATCTCCAAACCCCATCACACAACCCACAATGCTTAGCACCTTGACCAATTTAAATGGTAGTAAGCTTTGTCTAAATCCATCTTACACAAAACTCGTGAGTCCATAGTCTCATCCTATCGCGATTATTGCAACATTTGCTATTAGCCTTTTTTTATATAAGGTAGTATAAATTACATTAACCAAGTACCAAGAAGGTACTAGAAGCAAACAACTTACAACAAAACTAAAACAATTACACTCTCAAAGCTTCTATAAAATCCATAAACTCTCCCGCAGTTCTACCATATCACCCATACACCAGAAATAGAGATTTTGAAGGCACCTATCTTTAACACTAGCTAACTGACTCTTTTGATTTTAAAAAATCTCTTTGTTTTTTTCCAACCAAATGGTCCAGATGATGCAAAGAGGTATGAAATTCCAAAATTTCATCAAGCTTTTTCCAACTTCCTGATTCTGCCAGCAAACAAAAAGATCTTTCACATTCCTTGGCATCACCAATTGCACACCACACATGTTAAGAAAGAGATCCCATAGCTGCTTTGTGTAACTATAGTGGAGAAATAAGTGATCTGCAAATTCCTGACAGTTTTCACAGAAAAAGCATCTACTGCACAAAGGAATTCCTCTTCGCTGCAACTTATAATGTGTTAAGCATGCACTCCTAGCTGCAAGCCAGCCAAAGCAAGCTACTTTAAGAGGTGCTTGTTATTTCCACAACAGCTTCCACAACATTTGCTATTAGCCTTAATTTGACAAATAATTTTGGTTTCCTACAATCAAAGTATCAATTGCTCTTCCTAAACCTTTCAATAAGAACCTGAGCAATTATCTTATGCCCTTTTTTTCTTTTCACATGTTATCTTATCAGTCCTTAGCTTTTTTTTGTGAAGGTGGTGTTCATGATCAATTTGCGTGCATCGCGACTAATCCACCTAACAGCCTGAGCTCACAAGCATAGGATCCTTAATCCTGCCAACAAAAGCTAATGCAGGCAGAATCACATTAACTGTTGTAACTGGGGTTAAAACCTAAAACCTTCAAGTTGTTTCTCCTATGCCTTTGACCACGGGGTACCCCTTGGAGAACTTATGGGTCCACAGTCCCTTAGCTCCTCAGTACCTTTTTCCTCTGGGACCAGTGCTAGCCTGCTTGATGTCAGTCTCTTATCAGCCAATGGTAGGAAATTACCAAATCTAGGCTTGTGCAATCATGGGCAGACCACATATAGGATGACAATATTTTTTCCTATACAATAGATAATAATTGTGTGCCATATAAGGTATATCATTCAAGCAAAGTAGCAAATACAACTCTCAAGCTCACAAAATCAAACATCTTCCAGATTTGATCAATTCAACTAAACAAAACTACAATGCTATTAAAGCAAAAACGAATGCTATTAAGATACACACCAGGTTTCATGCAAGGTGAAAATGATGTCAGAGATGGAAAAAGTAAACTTTGCACCTAAACAACAAACCCAAACACACATACGGAACCCCATAATTCTCTCCTCCAATTTTTTCATAAAACCTACTAAATATCTAAGAAAAGCACTGCAACCTAGGAAGACAAAAATCAAGCAAAAGCTACTAGAGTCACATTCCAACAGATCAGGTGCAACTAAAATAACCAAAAAGGTTGATTTTTGCAACTCCAATTCACCAAAAGACCAACATTATTTAATCACCGCTGGTGAAAAAAATACTCCCTCCGTCACAATTTAAATGTTTTACTTTCCTTTATGGTCTGTCATAAAAAGAGTGTCTCTTTCTATATCTAGTAAGTTTTTCAATTCCAACATTCCACCCGGCAAGTTTAAGACCACAAGATTTAAAAGTATCCCTTTGTTTCTTAAACTCCGTGCCTAGTCAAACTAAAACACTTAAATTAGAACAGATTGAGTAACAAACAGGTCAATTTTTGCAACTCCAATTCACCAAAAGACCAACATAATGAATCACCACTAGCAAAGAAACATAACAAACACACATATCATGGAAACCCTAATGTTGCACACAACATAATATATTGTAAAGCTAAAGCTACTAGGAGTTACATTCCAATAATTCATCACCACTGGCTAAAAACGTAACAAAAAAAAGGGTCAATTTTTGCAACTTCAATTCATCAAAACACCAACATTATTTAATCAGACTGGCTAAAAACATAAAAACAAAAAAAAAGGTCAAATTTTGCAACCTCACAAAAACACATTCATGGAAGCCCTAATGTTGCACACAACATAATATGTTGTAAAGCTAAAGCTACTAAGAGTTACATTCCAATAATTAATCACCCACTGGCTAAAAACGTAACAGAAAAAGGTCAATTTTTGCAACTTCAATTCATCAAAACACCAACATTATTTAATCAGACTGGCTAAAAACATAAAAACAAAAAAAAGGTCAAATTTTGCAACCTCACAAAAACACACATTCATGGAAAACCCTAATGTTTGCACATAATATGTTCGATACAAGTACAACAAAAACTACAAATCTCTAATACCTAATTCACCTTCAATTTGTTCAAGTGGATGAGTAGTTCCATCAATAGCATTAGATATAAACTAACTCGACGAGTAAAGGGCATTTTAGTACATTCTACGTATCGTTAAAAAACTTCGTGTCCAGTCAAACATAATGAACTCACCTTCAAGTGGAGGAGGAGTTCCAGCAATTGCATTAGATATAAACGCCGGGAGGATTCTGTTGGCGCTACCGGATATGATACGGTAAGCCGGATCAACCAGTTTCGATAACCACCCGACCCGACCCGGCCCGAATCGGTTCAATGTTTGCGGACGGTCGTAAGGAGTCGCCGGAGGTTTCCTGGACGGGGGTTTCTTGAACTTGCCGCCGGCGCCTCTATCGCCGCCGTAGTGTGTCGCCGTTGGATTGAACTCCATGGAGAGCAAAATTGAGGGATTTTTTTTTGTTGCTTTTGAGTTTGAGGAACGTGACGGTTTGGTCCTTGAACTCTTCAAATAGTTATACTTTGGGCCGGTTAGAGTTTAGACTCGTAATTGAATGAGGAGTCTTTTAATTATCTATATCCGCTATGGACTTTGCGAAATACTCTCTAAGAAAATATATTAATTCTTATATAAAAATAGGTAATTTGATTAAATTAACTCCAATTAAATAGGTATTAGTATTTGATCATATAAGACTTAATATAGGTGAATCTGAAAAAATAAGGTTGATTCTTTATTGATTTATCATGACATACAGATGGAATAATAGATGAAGTGCTTAATTTATCATGACATACAGATCAATTGATGCATATTTTTAATGAATTTGAAAGATGATTTAAAATAAGTAATTAATACTATAGGTAAAATAGGAAAAAAGAAATTATCTTCCCTTGATATATTAAAAGTGACAAGTAAATGTGAAAATCTATTTTTAGAATATTAGACAAGTAAAAGTGTACGGAAGGAGTATATATTTTATATAAGGGTGTTGCCTGGGCGTAGAATTTTAAGAATAGAAGAAAGATTTTTAAAATTTATAGTCCAAAATAAGTCATAAATATCTGTGTGGATATAAATTTTTTTCATTAAGGGTAAAATGGTAAATTTAAAGTTACATTGTTATTAAATATAGAAAGGTGCAGATGTTAAGACTGTCATATAAATTGGGACGGAGAAGATAGTAAGATGGTAAATACTGTTTCTTACCATACTTAATTAAAGATTTCGAATTAAAATTTTTTGTGATATATTACTTTTGATACCTTTTATTTTTAAAGTTTTTGGTGTGATTTCAAATAGGGATCTTTTTTATACAAATATTGGTAATGCAGCAGCTATAATACATAATTAAAATATGTACGTACTTTTAAATTAACAAATAGATGTTTTTTCCCCACTCTTTTTTGTTATTTCTGGTTTGAGGAAAATAACGTTTTGGCCCTTAAAAACTCTCGAGTTAGTGATACTTTAGGCTGTTTAAATGAATAAGGAGTGTTTTAACCTCAAAAGTTAGGGCAAAGGGTTAAATTTACCCTCTAAGTATGGTTTATAGTTTAAATGGAAAAAACTCAAATATGTCATCGAACTATCGAAAATGGCTCATTTATGAACACGTCAATAGTTTGGCTCATCTATGCCATCAAACTATCGGAAATGACTCATTTATGTCACTCATCAATAGTTTGGCTCATTTATACCCTCGTTGTTACCAAAATGACTCATCCATGTCATTTTTCATTAATGTCGGTTTTACAATACCAGATATGACACGTGACCTTCAACTAAATTATGGTTGTGGGTGGGTCGGGTGTATGGGTCGGATTTTTATTAATTTGGGATTTAAAATTGGGTTGGTTTAATTAAACGACATAGACATCTAATTGGAGGCCACATGTCATATCTGGTATCATAAAACCGGCGTTAATGAAAAATGGCATGGATGAGTCATTTTGGTGATGGTGATGGCATAAATGAGTCAAACTATTGATGAGTGTCATAAATGAGCCATTTTTGATAGTTCAATGGCATAAATGAGCCAAACTATTAACGAGTAGCATAAATGATTCATTTCCGATAGTTCGATGGCATATTTGAGCCTTTTCTGTACTTTAAATTTTCCCTCCTTCAAAGTTTGGGATCAAATTTGCCCTCCCCGTTAGGATACTTGATAAATTTGTCCTTACATGGATGGAAGTGTAACTTGGACTCCACAACACAAAAAATTAGCCACGTCAGATCCACATAGGTTCTACGTAAGCTCCCAATGTCGGGCAAATTCTGGAACGTATCCAAAATCTCTCTTTCTCTCTCTCTCTCTCTCTCTCTCTCTACGATATCTCTCTCTAAGATTTATTGTCTTCAAGTTTCAACTCTCCGGTAAGTCCAAAACTAAATTGATAACACTAGGCCGCCACATAATTGCATAACCAGAGACAAATGATTATTGAAAAGGAAGTATTCTTAAATAAGGAAAAAAATTGGAGCATTATGTGGCGGCCTATCACGAGACACATTAGATCGTTTCTCCGCCCATCATCTTCACTCTTTACCATGTCTTTCCGATCCTGGTAACTATTTCTTTTCGTTTTTACTGTTCCAATTCATTTATTTTTGTGTATTTAGAGTAACGCCATAGTTTAATTTGGATTTTTTTTGTTAGCTTGGAGATCGACTTTTGCTTGAGAATAGCGTTGGTGATGTTGTACTTTAGCTCGAAAATCGACTTTTTGCTTGAGAATAGCGTTAGTGATGCTGCACTTGATCTATGGAGGAGTTCTATTTGTCTTTTCTCCTTTTCTCTCACTTAATAGATCTATCTGGTCTAATACGACACTGTGTTTTTTTCTCTTCGAGATAACAAAACAAAAGGACAGCCCTCTCTATATCTCGGTCTCGATTTAGCATAGATTGACTGAATCCAGAAAACCTTCCACACTGGAGGGACTGAGAAGTTGACGAAGTAGCGAGTTAAATGAGAGGCTAGAGTCAAAGGCGAGCCAATGAGCTTCTCAGTTAATGAAGAGCTTCCCTTGATGTGAGCAAAACTATCTATTTAAATTATGTTGAAAGCTATTACTAAGAGGGCATTCGAGTCGAGTCAACTAGCTTAGATATCAGTCGCGTCGCGTCTGCCGCTTAGTTAAAAACTAGAGGTAGAGCAATAGCTTGGGTTGACCCTCTTAATGAAGATCAATCTGGCAGAGGAGAAGTAGATCCATTCAAGTCCAAAGCAAGGTGGAAAGACTCAAAATGTTGAGGAAGAATACCAGATAAGGTTTCTGAAAAGGAGGCTCGACCTACAGGGAAAGGGTTTGTAGAGAAGAATCCGAACTGAGGAAATTAGAAAAAGAAAATAAAGTCTCTCTTTCTACGGTCACCTCTAGCGGCACCCAGGGAGCACGAAGATGTACAGGACGATCCACCTACACTATTGGTGGAAAGGTATGAAGAGGGATGGCTGGAGCTCGGGTATTGATATATTCCATCAAGAGAAAGGACCGGGAGACAAAGTCAAAATGCAACGTCCTTTGCCCCATACTTTGAGATGTTCCTCCCCGCTGATCATGGAGCGAGGAATGCTCTCGAAACCAATTCACTTGAGTGAGACAGAGAAGCATCTTGACTTTCTAGTAGAGTCCACTTTGGGCTACACCCTCTCTAGACAAACGATTTGATTCAAGCCACTTTGAATTTTCCACGCGGCGATCTTTATTTGAAATATGAGCCACTAAAATTTCTCCTTTTTGAGTCCCCGATGGCTAGCGGGGGATTCGGTATAGCAGCTCAGGTTCGTTTGCGTTGCGCGTTCCCGATGGACTGAGGGGATAATCTAAGACTTATTAAGTTCCCGCCCCGCTATTCCTTTATGGAATGAGCCCGTTAGCTTGACCAATCCCAATGAGGGAAGTATTGAAAGAGAAGCGGAAGGGACATTTTAAACTCATCGAGGCCCCCATGAAGATGGCTCTACTTCGAATGAGAGAGAAAGTGTTACACCCCTCATCTTTGTAGTGGTAGAACTTATGATTTCCTAGTTGGGTGTGCCTTGGGAATCGAGACCCGAGCCCTAGTTTTAGACATAGAAAGTGTCCTACCCCATGTGCAATGGTACCAGCAGGAATTCCTGGTGATTTACGGGGTTAGAAGTGAACGAATCGAATTGAATCGACATGACCTGAATCGAATTGGAAAAGTCTACAAACACCAGTCAAGATCGACGGGTCATCGAACCTGTCAATGGGTTGTCGTTGTGCGGCGTCGATAGGGTTCTCCAGCCCTGCATTCTGCAGGCGCAGGTCGACGAGCACGTCGATGGACCGAAGACACGTCGACGGGTTGTCGACCTGCTCGTCGAACCGGACCACTAAAGCATTTAATTCTCCAAGTATAAATACGTGGTCCACGACTCTATGTCTTATTTCTCTCATTCCCAGATTAGAGAACCTTAATATTTTGCTCTCCCAACATTTATGGCATAGTGTTACGCTCTATTTTGAACTGGGTCCAAGATAGTTTGCAACTTCACGGTTCTTCTAACTGGTTTTGAAAGGGTTAGAGTCGCCACCTAATTTTTAAGGAAAAATAGGAAACCTATATGTATTTGTGTGTCTACTCCATTTTAGTCCACGAAACCTATAAGATTCTAGATAAGGGTTTTATTTACCCCGAGGGGAAGGTATTAAGCATCCCTCAGAGTCTGTCCGAAGACAGTCCTTAAACTTAGTTTAACTGAACACTAGAGGGGGATTATTTATCTGTTTATCATTATTATTACTTGTTTTCAAAATGTTGTGATTTCATGAAAAGCTATACTAGGTGATAATATGCCAAGTGTATACAATGTATAAAAAAATATATGTATATCAAGTATCAAGAGTTTATGAAGAATGTATATCGATATGAATGTACAAAGGAGTGTAAAGAAAACATACCTCGTTCGTATGGTAGTGTATTTGTTAGTAAAAACAAATGTATATCTATTGGCACAAAGGTATATCAGTTCATGTAAAGAATATATACAATAATATAGAAGGTGTATAAAAATATAAGAGTATGTAAAATAAGTATGTAAAGAATGTGTGTCTATGTGTAATGTATGTATATTAAACATATAAAGAACATATTTCAAGTATAAAAGAGTGTATATCAAATATAAAATGTCTAAAGAATTGTTTAACTAGGTATATTAATGCATAAAGAATGTAAAAAAAATAAACTACGAATATTCATTGGTGTAAAGAGTTTATATAACAAAATTATTCAGAAAAGTAAAGTTTATTTGATTTGTTTCTACCGTTTAGTTAAAAAGAGCGTTTGTTTAATGAATATCCTATCAAAAGAATAAGGAACAAAATAATTGTAAAAAAGTATTTGGTAAAAAATAAGTATAAGGAATTGTGGATAAAAATGAGTGAAAAGACAAAATGCCTTTAAAGAATAAAAGATTTGTAAATGGGTGACCTAGTATTTACCTAACATCGAAATGTGGATTTGACTTAACTAAATATGTATTGGTGTAAACGGAACAATACAAAATGTACGTTGCATTAAAAGTGTATAAAAAATATAAAAAAAAGGATGAACTGGTATTTTTGCCTAAATGCCAAAAGTGTGAATTTTATTAATAAAGTATTTATACCAAATCAATTTAATCTATTTATGAAAATATTGGCGGCCTAAGTCTTGCCTAAAACGAATGGAAAATTTTAATTAAACGGATAACGCGACAAGCAAATAAATATATCAGCCCGTCATTCAAAAAATAAAATTTCTACAATTCTACGAGTTTATGTTTCGTATAGTTATAAAGAGCGCGGAAAAGTAATACAAACAGTGATTCGAGTTCCTTCCGAGTATTGTCTTAGAGATGAATTTTTGGGTACCTGTATAAGCACTTTGTAAAAATGTTAGTAAGAGAATAAATAACTATTTAAAAAATTTAAAAAATGATAAGTAAACTTAAAATAAAAACCCTTCTTTTGTGCATGCGAGGCCTTGGAAATCGACGGAAATTTCTTCATCGGCCATTTGGGTTTAGTATTCGCCCAAATCAATTTAGTAAAAGCGGTAAAAGGTGTGACAATGTCAATAACAGTCTCGGGCAGCGTGATAACAGTGAATGGGCACAAAACCAACATTTATTTTAGCAAAAGATAATGTAAAACAGTCACATAACAACAACAACAACGAGCAGTGGCTAAACGAAGCAAAATTCGCTGTTGGAAAATCAAAAATCAGTCCAAAACGCAGAAAGCAGGAGCAACAATCAACACAAATTTAACAAAAGAATGTCCAAAGTGGTCCGAAAATGTCAACAACCAGTGGCAAAAAAAAAAAGAATGAAACAACAATAAAGTGTGACGGGAAAATAGCCACTAAAAAATTAAAATTACACAGATCTGTCCCAACAGTAGCAAAAGGTAACAACGAATAACAATGTTGGTTGCCAGAGCATTTTAAGGGTAAACAACAGTACACAATAGGAGAAGAGGTGGAGTGGTGGTGGTGGAGTCGCTTGGTTGCTGGTTGTGGTGTTGTGGAGTGGAGGTGTGCGGGCTGCTTGGGGTGTCGTTGACGGTGACGAAAAAGAGAGGCAGTGGCCGCGGTGGGAGTTGTGGCGGTTTGTTGTTAGCTGCTCCGGCGACGTGAGTTCGCCGGAGAAGATGGCGGAGAGGCGGCGATTTTGGTGGGGGGATGAAGAACGGAGGGCGTAGTGGGCTGGTTTCGTGGTTGTTGGTGGAAAGGGTGGTTCGCCGGGGTGGTGTTCGGCGGCTCCATTCA
Source organism: Lycium barbarum (assembly GCF_019175385.1). NCBI lineage: Eukaryota > Viridiplantae > Streptophyta > Magnoliopsida > Solanales > Solanaceae > Lycium > Lycium barbarum. The sequence continues at coordinate 13,246,572 of NC_083343.1, forward strand.
CGATCTGGAAAAGAGGAAAAAGAGAAAAAAAAATGAGAGCGGAGATGGAGGAAGAAAGGAAGGGGGCTGTTTGGTTCGTCGCCGGAGCTCCGAGCTCCGGCGTGGTGGCGACGGGAAGAGAGAGAGAAGGTGAGGGGAGAGAAATTGTTTGGGTTTAAAGAAAAAAAAAATCTGAAAATGTGAAGTGTTGTGTGTGCGTGTGAATGAAGATGAAGACAAAGGATGAAAAAATAAAATTTAACCCCCACCTTTTCTTATAATATCAATGAACACCCCTTTTGTCCAAAAAATAAAAGAACTCCCCCCTTGTCCCCTCAATGCTTATTTTAATTCTTGGGTTATTGTCCAATGGGGATTTCACCCTTTTAACCAATGTATAAAAATTTATTAATCAATGGATCAAGAACCCAACCCATCACCTCAAATGTCAACTTTTAAAAAGGTGACGAGACCTTGACTTGATCGAATTTTGTTCTGTGTTTAAAAATTAATTGCTCTGATTTTCTCTACACTGACAGACTGTACTAAAATATAGTTAATTAATACATGTGTAAGTAATAATGTAAGTATAAAATGTAAATAATAATGTAAGTATAAAATATAAAAATGTACTGCTATAAAATAAAGAGACAATTATTAATTGCACAAAATAGTAGTGTTACGCTGTACATGTGCAAAAAATAATGATCCTCGAAAATGACAATAAATTGATAAAACTCCTAAAATAAGGACAATTATCAATAAATTGTCGAAAAAATGTGTAAAAAATGTGTTTCGCGCCCTAAAACGTTAATTTTAAGCACGGCGAGCCAAAATTAAGTGTCAACACATAGTAGTGAAGATTTGACAAGACCCGGACCCCGTAAACCCGAGCTTGTGAAGAAGAAGGTTTTTTCTAGGGTTTCTCCAAAAATGGGAAGCTTAGGGAGTTGAAGTTAAAGTGATTGTTGGGATTCTTGACCCCTCAAGGTATGTAAATGATTCCTACCCTTGTATTTGAGTTTGCTATCAAGAGCTTTAGTGATTTTAGGTAAAGAAAGGGTATTTGTGGAAGTGATAGATTGACGAAGGGTAAGGTAGTATCATGATACTATTTTAAAGAAATGATTAGGGATGGATTTACGTGTATTTGGATACATATAGGCACTATCATTGTAATCTTATAAAGGAGATGGTCGTTTATGATTCGTTAAGCTTTATACGTGTTTGGGGATGATTAGTAAGCAAAGCAAGTAGCCTAATTAAGGCCTATGTTATCTTAATTGTAGATTTACAAGTTCAAGAAGTAGAAGTTGGGCGATTTGATATACATCAAGGTATTTTAAGGTTATTCTTTTTTTTTTTTTTGGCATGATCCTATAATATGAACCGATAAACGAGTAAGAGAGTTTCCATATTATTCTATTCTTATAAGTAATAACAGAAATACAGTTTTTATGTTCATGTACCCAGGCTATAGTATTTCCCCATATTCTGACCTTGTGATTTCTTGTCCTAGTAGTATGAGTCCAGTAAGGCCCATGAGAGGCAACTATCATTTTATTATTTTAAGAATCCTGTCGTTCAGTTCTACTTGTACTATGCATTCACTTTCAGTTCTCAGGGGTGCAGTGAAAGGCACACTTGACAGGGGTGAGGATGTAACCTGTGATACTACGTTGTACATGTGAAAGGCACACTTGACAGGGGGGGTGAAGGTGTGGCCTGTGAGTGGTCCATGAGCGGCCTATGATGTTAGAGTACATACATGAGAAAGGCACAGTTGACAGGGGGTGAAGGTGTGGCCCATGATGTGACAATGAGGTGAATATATATATATATATATATATATATATATATATATATATATATATATATATATATATATATATATAAGCATGTCCATACTTCCCGACATACAGATTCAGTCAGATGCTGACAGATACTAGCTCATACAGATTTATGTAGATAGTCATTTCAGCTTATGAGATTAGATCTTATTTATGATTTTTATATATATGCATGTTGTCTTTATGCCTTACATATTCAGTACATTATCCGTACTGACTCCCCGTTGCTCGGGGGGCTGCGTTCATGCCCGCAGGTACAGGTAGACAGGGAGGTGGTCCAGCTTAGTAGGACCGTTATCCAGCAGCGATCAGTGCACTCCATTCGATTCGGAGTTGTAGTCTATTTTGGTAGGCCATCCTTTTGAGATGTATATAAATGGGTACGACGGGGCCCTGTCCCGTCCTTTCTACAGCTTTATTCCAGTAGAGGTCTGTAGACAGTTGTATGTAGGAGTCAGACGTTGTAGCCTTGTCGGCTTATATTATTTTGTGTACAGTATATATAATAGCCTAGTTGGCTTGCACTGTTCTTCCGCATGTTGTGTGTATATATGCAGATGGTAGAGAGTTCGGATGTTTCCTCTTTATCAGATTAGTTTGTGTCGTTTATGGGCTATTGATGTTCAGCATGTTTCACATAAGTGATTAGGGGTGTTTGGTCGCTAGAGGTCAGACCCCTTGTCACTGCTCATCGGTTTGGGTCGTGACAGAAAGTCAAAGGAAAAAACACGTTATCTCTTTGCGAGATGGAGGAGCTCTGACATTATTCAAAAGCTCACTAGTTCTCACAAGAGGGAGGCACAGCAAGCCAAACCAGTCCAAACCATCACTTTTCTCGTCAACAGAGAGAGCTGATCTCTATTCAGAAGGAGGAGTGGTTATCTCTTGCTTGGAGCTCTTCTTCGTCCTTCGACCTTTTCGAGAATGTTGTATTCTCTGTAGTATGCCCGCTTGGTGGGCGGAGCGCTCGTTATCCTAACTTTTCTCTTTGCTGAGGCCCTCCCATTGCGGCTCCCATGTCTTGCCGACTCTCCGAAAAAAGTAAGAGGGCTTAGGTTGCAGTGGTAGAGTCGCTGCTGATGAGTTCCAGCTGCCAGAGTCTTTGATAAGAAAGAGGCTCAGTCTTGGTTGGTTCCACCTCTTTGCAGGGCCAGATCTTCCAATCTTTTCACAATTATAGTTCACTGCGCCCGCTCCTTTAAAGGGCGGCGGCTTGAAAGCCCGAAAAAGGACTTACTCTATCTAACCAGCTTTATCTGATTCAACCGCAGCAGAAGAAGGGGCGAGCCTTGTTAGAAACCCATCATTCTTCCCTAAGCTGTCAGAGTCCGATCGAAGCGAGCAAGAGATAGAGGTCTGGTGGAGTTCCCAGATAGACTGACAGCTGAGTATCTGGCCAACTCCTCGAACTGTTGGGTGCTCCATTTATTTTCAAGCTTGCTCTTCAAACCGGCCCCTCTTTTCAATAATGGAATATTCTTGAACCCTGTCTGAACGAAGAGCTTCCTCGATCTTTAGCACTGTTGAAGAAGGGCCTGTCGTACATAGGGGAGCAGTAGATCGTCGATTGAAGAGTCAGGTCATTCAACTTCTATTGGAAAGAGAATTGATGAAATTTCGTCCAATGGCAGCTCTTGACTTGTATTAGATAGCTGCTAGAAAGAATGACCCTTTGCACAAAGAGCGTGCGCTTTTGTTAAAGGACTAAGTTGAGAAGATCTCCTTGGCTCCCTGTCAGTCCTCTAGGGCCCAAATAACGTCATTTTTTCCCATGAACTAGGGATTGCAATCCCGAGAGATGGAGCAACGAGATCGAGATCTAGAAGTAGAGATAGAAGCAAAGATTGCAGCAAGAGAGGGAGAGGGTATTCTGAAGCCAAATGCTCTTGGAAGGGTAGTTGAATAGGGGGATAAATCCTTTTTTCTACCTTTCAACCAACCCCTTCGATTTAGTTTCTGCAGCAATATATAATCTCGGACCCGATGGATGCCTACAGAAATCAAATAGTACTAGTTGGGTAGATAGAGGTGGTGAAATCTAACCTTTGCTGTTTCAATATAATATTCAGACTTGGAAGCTTAGCCCCGTCCATCTTCAACGCAAGAGTGCTCGGTCAATGAGCTATTACGCACTCTTTCTGCACTACAATGCCTCAGCTTTGGAACAGGAAGGAACCTTTTCCCAAAATTTCAATACTTCAGTAGGCCCTAGGCACTGATGTGAGGTTCAAGTTTTCAGAGAGATCGAATTCCCTTTCCGATGCAGTTCACGATGCAGAGCTGCCAACGAAGAACGGAACTGGCTTAATATCAAAATAAAAAAGGCTCCGCTTCCCTCGTGCTTGCTTGCGTGAAGGCTTAGATCCCTTTTCTCTAGGTCCAAAAGCTTTGGTTTGGAACCCTATAGAGAATGAAGAAGGGCTAAGGATCTTCCTCCAAACCAGACCCGCGAATGAGATGTCGAGATAGACCAGAATTGGAATTCAAACTTAGGGCTTAATAGCGCACGGGGTCTTACCATCTAGCCGTTGATACTCCACATCTTCACGGAGAATTCAATTTCACCTGGTCCATGTCAGAGACAGCGGGGCAGAACCCCAAAAACAACAGGAAAAAGAGCACCGTCTACTCAGACTCTCACACCAGCGACGAGAGCGGAATAGTATGTGCCATCCTGAGCTCATCTTTGTTAGCGGTATGACTCTTTTGCTTTGAATTCGAATTAGGTAGGGAGAAATGGAATGATCTCCCCGCTGGATCATTTATATAATCTATCTAATTAGATGAATAATGAACCTATAGTGGTATTTTTGATAAATGGGAGATGAAAAATGCTCGGGTTTTCGGTCTGTTAATGCTCGGGTTTTCGGTCTGTTCCCGTTCACCTCCCCACTGTCTTTTATGCGAGGAAAGGCCAGACAGACTGATACCCGAGACCCATAATCTTTCTTAGGAACCCGAGTTGGTCATTAGAGCTAGAATCTTCATAGCTTCCTCCACTCACCTCCACGGGCCTTTACCTATTTCGACTTGCATTGAGAATACGTACTCTGACCAGACCTCGAAAAACTTCGAGATCACCGGAAATTGGGGCCTGGCCATCCTTCGTTTGTGGTCGAAGTCAACCTCGAGATCCCCTATTATATCTTCTTCCAGAGAAGTGGAGAGCAACCTCTATATCGGCAACAATGAATGGGTCTCCATAGACAAAAAGACGATCTAGACCGAAAGAGAGAAAAGACGTGCTAGCTAAAGGGTATCTGCAGTTGAATGTCTTGTCTCCTAGCGGAGAGCTACCAGGTACTCATTCAAAAATAATGGGTTCCTACTTTTTCTTTTTGAGAAAGAAGAGGTTACTGAACAAGCGAAAGAGATGACTTTTTTAGAGCGTATTGCTATTTTGAAATCAAAAAAGGTTTACCAGCCAACCCAATCTGACCTTTGAAACTCTCTTCTCATACTCCTCGTTCGTCGTGGAGATGGCGATTGACATTGAATTCCCTCTTCTGCTCGCAATTCAAAAGTCTCTCTATGGCTGAAAAATAAGGGGGCATGAATGCAAGATGCCAGCGGAATGATCGGCTGGACAGAGGCTAGGGCTGCACCTGTCCCCAGTGGAAAAATGAGTGATATGTTCCCCTGCGGATCATGGCCAGCTTCTTCAATCCTACTGCTCTTCTCCCTCTATATAGCGCGGGTAGCTTGCTTCCAAGGTCTTTCATTGATCTTTTCTGCCCCTCGCTCTGAACCGTTAGAAACCGGGGTATAAATAACAACAAGTCAGGCATGAAAGCCAAGTGAAGTGACCAGAGGGTCCCTCCCCCACGCTCCACTTCACTTCGCTCGTTTTCTCTTTCCTTCTGCCTGCAAAAAAAGTTATGAGATTGAAGATATGATTCACAAAACTAAATAAGAACCATGGTATTGTATTTGTCGGGCATTGGGAGCTTACATGGAGCCTACGTGGATCTGATGTGGCTGATTTCTTTGTCTTGTGGAGTCCAAGTCACACTTCCATTCATGGAAGGGCAAATTTATCAAGTATTCTAACGAGGAGGGCAAATTTGATCTCAAACTTTGACGGAGGGCAAATTTAAACTATAAACCATACTAAATAGATTCAGTTTAAAGTGTATCCGAGATCCAGTGATGGTAGAGCGACGGTGCTTGTTGAATGGTGCCATGGGTTGATTCCAAAGCTATCACTTTCTTCTGAAGCCATTTCGTCCTAAAAAAAGTCATACGTATATTAGAATTCAACAGAATTTACACTATGGACTATAAATTGATAAAAGGAACTCACAAATCAACATGGGAATTACATGGTTGAAAGTAAAACACTGCTACAGAGAGGCTAATTATCTGTAGCATATGTATTAGCTAACGTGACATGAACAAATGAGGAGTTTTAACATACTGATTTAAGTCCCCATTTGTTCAGTCCTTTTTTTTTTTTTTTTTTAAATTATAGCTTAACAGATTAACATGCATGCAAATAGAGGGAGTGCCCTTTAAGAGAGTCTGCTTGTGAACTTCAAGGTTGAAATATTGTACATGATTGAATCCCTGCAATCCCAGATAAGGCAATATGTTTTCCTCCTTATGTACACATCTTATGATTCCCACCCAACCTATCTAGGTGTTTTAATAAATTGAAAATAAGAAACCGCATATTAAATCACTTGTGTCAGTCTCAAATTTCTAAGTACGGAAAAGGGTCAAAATTACCCCTGAACTTTGAAAAATAGTTCATTTATACCCTTCGTTATACTTTAGGGTCAATTATACCCTTACAGTTATACTATGAGGTCAATTATACCCTTATGACTAACGGCTGCCACGTGGCATCATCCCAACCCTTCAAAATTATTTTACCCTTAAATAATTTTTTACCCACTAAAATAACTCAACCCGACCCGATTTTTTTTTCGAGCAAAAATAATACGGATACTTTTTCCAGGAAAAAAAATAAAAATAATTTCGTATTATTTTTGCTGGAAAAAAAATTGTTGAGTTATTTTAGTAGGTAAAAAATTATTTGAGGGTAAAATAATTTTGAAGGGTTGGGATGATGCCACGTGGCAGCCGTTAGTCATAAGGGTATAATTGACCCCATAGTATAACTGTAAGGGTATAATTGGCCCTAAAGTATAACGAAGGGTATAAATGAACTATTTTTCAAAGTTCAGGGGTAATTTTGACCCTTTTCCTTATATTAGCAAAATAGTTGCAAAATGACATTATCTCATTCTTCCTAATGTCGTACTATATTTTTTTCAAACCAATCTATCTAGATAGTTAAATTAGACATCGCATTAATAAATTAATCAGCAATGATCAATTCAATAATTGATGTGCATCTTTTGATTCGTGCTAATGGCGTGCATCTTTTGATTTGTGCTATTAATCTACATCTTTAGTTTTGTGCTATTGACATGCACCTTTTGATTCGTGATCCACATTTACACAGTTAACGGAGTGTCATGGACGTCTGTAATGCTCAAAGCCACAGGAGTGATGTTGCTCTGCTCATTGGAATCAGAAGCTATCTCATCCATGTAAATAGAGGGACTGCCCTCTAAGAGATTTTTTTTTTTTATAACTTAACATATTAACATGCATGTAAATAGAGGGACTGCCCTCTAAGAGAATTTTCTTGTGAACTTCATGGTTGAAATATTGTACATGATCGAATCCTTGCAATCCCAAACCCAAATGAAAATATTGAAATTGATGGTTAATTTTTTAGGAAATTTTGAATTGATAATAATAAAATAACCTATATTTAGTATTATAGAATTATAAATCTTGAGTGTGTACTTTTTAATTGCAAGTCATAGGTTCTTCTACATTTGTTATCTTTTAAAAACATATTTTTACTTTGTTATATTCAACAATTTTAAGGATAATACAAAATCAAAATATTTGTTTTCTTGATATTTATCTAAACTCCGAAGACGCTAATTGATATAGAGGTACTTTTATTTAAGATGAAATTTGTGAAAAGCTTACATATATTCTTTCAAGTATACAAATACAATCAGTGAAGATTGAAATACTACTAGAAGTGTAAAATGTATTGCTGTAATGGGACCCACAAGTTTAAAGAAGAACTCTTGCAAATGCAAAGAGAAGTCTCAAATACGAAAAGCAATGGGGCCCACATATACAAAAATCTGAAGTACACTTTTCGGCAGAACACAAGTAATTAAGCCAGCATGTACTGGTTTTCTTGTCCTATCGTAGATGTGTAGGTTTATAAAGCAACTTGGTAATACAATATTAAAGCCCCGAAATCTTAAAATATCAAAAATACCATCTGCTAGGAAGCACGCATGTCAACGGATAACTGCTTCCTAGCCTCTTATTCATAGTAAAAACTAGATGGCCTATCCCCGTGCTTCGCACGGGCTCTACACTTCGAATTATAGTGTATCTATATATATGTAATTATGTTTATATATATATATATATATATATATATATATATATATATATATATATATACTATGTTCAAAATACTATTAATATAATATTTTAGTTTGTGCTCCGTATTTAGAACTTTATTTTATTCGTGTTTGCTACGAAAATTTATTCATCTATTTTTTAATTTTTGGTAAATATTCTCGGTTTAGCTCATTTTACTTGTCATGTTATCTTTTGGATGGTTTTCTAAGAAAACGTCGATTAGAATTATAATTTGACTAATTTACCTTATTCATTATTTGATCTCCATTTGATATATTTTTTTACGACATTAATCTCTTTTCACATTTATTAGAGTAAGAATAAAAATAAAAATTAATTAAATTCTATCTTATTTTAAAATATAAATATTTTAAGTATATTTATTTTAGTAAACATAACAAATAAATGACATGGCGGAATAACAAATACAACAGTTTAATATCTACATTAGATCTCTGGCTAATATAAAAAAAGAAAGAAAATTGTATGGCTTGACTAATTAACCTTTTGAAGAAAAGTATTTTCATTTGCTCCCACTAATGGATTGATACGCACGCGGCAATGAATCCATCATTATTGACTTAATGAGATACTTTAGAAATTACATGAATATTGTTTGATTCTTTAATATGGGGTGCATTTTTTTTTTTTGACATTATTAATTTGCACTATTTTTATGCATATATATATATATATGTTAAAACACGATTAATATAACATTGTAGTTTGTACTCTGTATCTAAAACTTTATTATATTAGTATTTACTACGAATAAAATCTGCACTTTTTTTTACATTATTTTTTTTAATATGAGGTTCACTTTTTTTTTTATATTGCTTGATTTTGTTAATATGGGGTTCACTTTTTTTTACCGTGAGTTTGGAAATGATGGGTTCCACTTTTTTTTTTTTTGTTTTTTATATTGCTTGATGCTGTTTAGTATGGGGTGCACTTTTTTTTTGACATTATTAATTTGCACTATTTTTATGCATATATTAGTATTATATAGAAGCATGGGTTTGCACTATTTTTATGTATATATATATATATATATATATATATATATATATATATATATATATATATATATATATACATACTATGTTTAAAACACGATTAATATAACATTGTAATTTTTTAATATGAGATTCACTTTTTTGTTATATTGCTTGATTTTGTCAATATGGGATACTATGTTCAAAACACGATTGATATAACATTGTAATTTGTGCTCCATATCTAAAACTTTATTATATTAGTGTTTGCTAAGAATACAAAGTCTGCACTTTTTTTTGACATTGTTTATTTTTTTAATACGGAATTCATTTTTTTATATATTGTTTGATTTTGTCAATATGAGATACTATGTTCAAAACACGATTAATATAACATTGTAGTTTGTGTTTCGTATTTAAAACTTTATTATATTACTATTTGCTACGCGCATGGTGTTTAATATGGGGCCCACATTTTTTTTACATTGTTTGTTTTTTAAATATGGGATTCACTTTTTTTTTCAATATTGCTTGATTTTGTTAATATGGGGTCCATGTTTTTTTCCATGAGTTTGAATGTGGTGGGTTCCACTTTTTTTCCTTTTTTTTTAATACTGAATGGTGTTGAATATGAGACCCACAATTTTTTTAATATTAGTTATTTTTTAATATATATATATAGGGTCCAGATTTTATTTTATTTTACAATTTTTTATGAGCTTATTTAATATGAGGCCCAATTTTTTATATTTTTTATGGGGGCTTCCACAACGGACGATGAAAAAGCAGCACCAACCGATGCTCCTTAATAATAGTAATATCTTATGATGCTGACCCAAACTATCTAGGTGTTTTAATAAATTGAAGAAAAAAGAATGACCCGCTTATTATATCACTTGTGTCGGTCTCAAATTCCTAAATACTATATGAACAAAATAGTTGCAAAACAACATTGTCTCATTCTTCCTAGCGTCGAGCTATTTTTTTTTTTTTTGGGACTTCTCAAACCTATCTATTTAGCTAGTAAAATTAGACGATGCATTAATAAATTAACCAGTCAAATTGAATAATTAACGTGCATCTTTTAACTTATGCTATTAACGTGCATCTTTTGATTCGTGATATTGACGTGCATCTTTTGATTCGTGCTATTGACGTGCATCTTTTGATTCGTGATCCACATTTACACAATTCATTACAAAGTATCAGTGACGTCTGTAAGGCTTGACGCCACAAGAATGATATAGCTCCACTCATTGGAATCAGAAGCTATCTCATGGGAGCTGCAGAAACAGATTGAAAGATGAGTTAGAGACAATGGTTTCAGAGTTAACACTGTTACAAGGAGGCTAATACTCTTTGCCACATATGTACCTATGACCCGGTGATGCTAGAGTATAAGTGACGTATATTGTGCTTGAAACGACAAGACTGTTGTTACTCTGCTCATTGGAATTAGAAGCTATCTCACGAGTGCTGCACAAACAGATTGAAAGATGAGTCAGAGACACTAATTTCATAGTTCAACACTGTTATAGAAAAGTCAATGCTTTTGGGGAAATATGTACATATGACGCGGTGATGCTGGAGTATCAGTGATATCTGCAGTGCTTGAAGCCACATGAATGATGTTGATCCGCTCATTTGGATTTAATGGAAAAGAGAACACGGGTGTAAAAATAATTTATAATTATTCAAATGTATGAAAAAGGTTCTAAAAATAAAATAAAAAATCTGAGAAAATAGATAAATACCAATTCTGGTATAAGAGAGAGGTGCCACCTTGAGCGGAGTCAAAGAGGATTGGACCCCCTTCGTTGAAAATATATACCATATAAATAAGAAAAAAAAAATTCTTAAATATCTATAGATTCTTTTAATCCATTTGGTATAAGAACTTTTTTTTAATCCTTATTTGAATTCTTGCCTCCAGGTGCCACCTCACCTTTCTCATGGTCTTTGAATAAGTAGTCTTTTAACACCAAAAGTTATAGTGAGATGGTAGGTACCTCCTAGGCTCCTACTTAATCAAAGATTTTGAATTTGAATATTGGGAATGAAAACACTTTTAATTCGTTTTATTTTCAGAGTGAATTTAAAGTCTTTTGCACGAATTTGAATTAGTAATATGGTACTAATAATATAGGGATTGTAATACAAATATTAGGAATATAGCGCCTATGTAATAAAATTCTCAAGTAAATCTCCAAGAAATAGTATCCAGGAAAATCTGTAGCAACCAAATCTCCAAGTAATTCCCTAGGTAACAAAATCCCCAGATAAATCTCCAAGCAAAAATCTCCTGCTAAAATCGCAACAACAAAATCCCCCGCTAATTCCCAAGAGGTAATAAAATTCTCAAATAAGTCCCCAAGTAAATTCACAAGTATTGCTGCGTGGGAAATTTCTGGCGAGTTCACAAAGGAAATAAAATTTTCATATGTTTGATCTTTTACCGGTGAAATCACTACAAAATGATACTTGGAGATTATTTTACTCAATGATATGCCCATGTAATGGCGCTAAATGGCGTCAAATTTATCTGTGGATATGCCTGGGAAAATTATATCCGCGGGTAAATATAATAGAGTATAGGAATTTTTAGATTTCCGTAAGAATTATTCGCGTAAAAGAATTTCCATGCAAAATTCTCATGTAATTCATGGTTTCTAGTAGTGATATTTTATATGCTAGTATAATATTATAGACATCCATTACATATTAGTTTGACATTATAGATTACATGTATGTCAAGTTACACGGTTAGGCTGATTTAGTTATGTATTGTGGAAATGTGAATTCACATTGCATGCGTTTTCATTGAAATATGGAGTTTGATGTGTGAGTTAGTCACACAAACTGAGTTATAACCAAAAACCGAGTTAGGTTGTTTATTTGGGTCGTTCCCAACTCAATTATTGCATCTAGATCGGATCCGTCTGTCATGATAATCTGAAACTTAGTTTGCGTAACTGATCATATGGTTAACTAAAAGTTGTAGCTGTTCTTTTAGCAACCTCTCTTTTACAATTCTAACTATAACTATCGGATTCTCAGTTATGATTCTTTCTAAAAAGGAGATACCGGTAATAGTTTCTAATTTGGTAATTTATGTCCCAAAACATGCTATTACTTTAAGGCTATCTAGTTTTTATGGGTCAAATTTAAGTGTGTCGGCAAAGTAGATGAATTAAAATTGGGAAATCTACATGGTGTAGCTAACATTAGACCTTATTTTTATCTAGTAGTTATATTTAAATTTATTCACACCTCATAGCTAAAAGGTGTATATCAATTACACTCCATAACTAAAACATATAAAATAGATTAAAATAAAAAATTAACCCCTATATCCACATTTTTCTCTCCCCTCCCTCCTTCTCCCTCCCTTCAGCTCTCAATATCACCGCCGGAGCTCCGACGAACGAGCTCCAGTCACTGCTCCCTCATCGTCACCACTGCTTCACGCGAAAGCCAGACGGAGAAGTAAGCTCCGGTCACTGCTGTTGGTTGTGGACGAGCTCCGGTCACTACTCCCTCATCGTCACCACTGCTTCACGCGAAAGTCAGACGTAGAAGTAAGCTCCGATCATTGCTATTGGTTGTGGTTCGTGTTGTTGTTGTGGTTCGCCGGAGAAGTAAGCTCCGGCGATGGCTATTGCTGTTGTTGTGGCGGGGATGATTAAGAGACTTTGTATTCATTTTGACGTTGTTGTTGTTGTTGTTGGCTGTGGTTATTGTTGTTGTTCACTGTCTTTCTCTCTTCTCCCTCATGACGAAGTTAGATCTAGCCAGAAATGACTTTCTACTTTTTAAATACAATCCGTTGTTGATGACGACGACGGTGACAACAGTCAGATCTGGACGGGAACTACCAAATCTGGCTGGAATCTGACAGGAATTTTATTTCTTGTATTCAGTTTTGAGTGTATTCGTTAATTTTATTTCTTGTATACAAATGAATACAGTGAATTTTGAAGTGTATACAAATGAATAGAGTGAAATTTATTTCTTGTATTCAATTTTTGAGTGTATTCATTAATTGTTTTACCGCAAATTTTTGTGTTTTTGATGTTTTAGTTGAATACATCTGATTTGAATACAGCAAGTCCGAATTGAATACAGTAAAATCTGACTCAACCGAATTTTGAATACAATCGAAAAGAATTTTTGATTTTTTTTTATTCGTTGTATTCATGAATGCAGCTAGGCCGTTTTATGAATACAGCGGGAAAACTGTAGCTACACAATGTAAATCTTGAAATTGTAGCTATGGCAAAATTTTAAAACCCCAAAGTGTAGTCATTTATGTAAAATTCCCATTAAAATTTGGTTAAATTTATGTTTAGATCTCATGACAAAAAATTAAGTTTAAAACTTTCAAGATCCTATAATGCTGAACGGAAATTTGTCATGATGTCAAACGAATTTAGGGTAGGGGTTGTGGGTTGGGTCATTAGCACAAATATCCTTATTTTGGGATGGTCTTTAATTTTTGGCCCTTCTATCTCACTATTTTAGTTTTTATCCTTCAACACTTTAACTTAATAATAAGTGGACGAAATTACCCCTCCCATCCCACATAGTTAGGTTTCTTCTCCAACTCTTCTTTTTCCCCAACTACAATAGATTTTTTTTTTTTAAAATGTAAGTTAATCAAATGCAAAACCTAATTATGTTTTTAGCAAAACATGAATTTTGGATTCTGACAAAACTTTAGATGCAAATTAAGTTCAAACTAAGGGAGTAAGATACAATCAAAAACCAATTTAAGATGATGAAAATATAAGTCAAAAAGTTGATAATTTAATTGATTACCTTGGAGTTTTTCCAGGCTTATTTGGTGAAAACTTATGTTAATTTAGAGATCGAATAGCAGTGATTATAAGAGATCCCAGACTTCTCAGTCGTTGAAGCTTGGAGAAAAAATGAAGGAGAGAAATATATAAGGATGTGTTTGACACGACATATTTTTTATTATGTGTGTAATGCCACAAACAAAATAAGGCACATATATTTTTTGTTAGGAAGGTTACACAGAGACATAATCTTCTAATCATTTGATATAAAACTAGCACTAACTCCCCCCACTTTCTTTTACTTGCCTGGGATGCTAAAATTTTCTCTTTCTTGTTCATTTTAACAAATTAAGAAAATATTAATTACTTTACTTTACCTTTAATATTAAATAATTATATAAAGATAGGCCTTCAAGTCTAATTTGACTAATTTTGGAATCTAAAGTTAGGCCTTAAGGCTAACTTGGCTAACTTTGGAATATAAAGATAGACCTTAAGGCCTAACTTGACTAACTTTAAAATCTAAAGTTATGCCTTAAAGTCTAACTTGACTAACTTTATAATATAAAATAGACCTTAAACCCTAACTTGACTAACTTTGGAATCTAAAGCTATGCCTTAAGGTTTAACTTGATTAACTTTGGAATATAAAGAATGGCTTTAAGTCTAACTTGACTAACTTTGGAATCTAAAATTATGTCTTAAGGCCTAACTTGGCTAACTTTGAAATCTAAAATTATGTCTTAAGGCTTAACTTGACTAACTTTGGAATCTAAAATTATGCCTTAAGACCTAACTTGACTAAGTTGGAATCTAAAGTTATGTCTTTAAGGCCTAATTTGACTAACTTTGAAATCTAAAGTTATGTCCTAAGACCTAACTTGACTAAATTTGGAGTATAAAGACAGGCCTTAAGGCCTAACTTGACTAACTTTGGACTCTAAAGTTAGGCCTTAAGGCCTAACTTGACTAACTAACTTTGGAATCTAAAGTGCCTTAAGGCCTAGCTTGACTAACTTTGTAATATAAAGTTATGCCTTAAGGGCTAGCTTGACTAACTTTGAAATCTAAAGTTAGGCTTTAAGGGCTAACTTGATTAGCTTTGAAATCTAAAGTTAGGCAAGGAGGCCTAACTTGACTAAATTTGGAATATAAAGGTATGTCTTAAGGCCTAACTCGACTAATTTTGGAATCTAAAGATAGGCCTTAAGGCCTAACTCAACTAACTTTGGAATCTAAAGATAGGCCTTAAGGCCTAACTCGACTAACTTTGAAATATAAAGTTATGCCTTAAGGCCTAACTTGACTAACCTTGGAATATAAAGTTATGTCTTAAGGCTTAAATTGACTAACTTTGGATTATAAAGTTGTGCCTTAACTCGACTAACTTTGGAATATAAAGTTATGCTTCACGCCTAACTTGACTAACTTTGAAATATAAAGTTAGGCTAAGGTCTAACTTGACTAATTTTAAAATATAAAGTTATGTCATAAGGCTTAACTTGACTAACTTTGAAATATAAAGATAGGCTTTAAAGCCTAATTTGACTAACTTTGGAATTTAAAATTATGTTTTAAGGCCTAACTCGACTAACTTGTTAGAATCTAAAGTTATACCTTAAAGGCCTAACTTGATTAACTTTGGAATATAAAAATAGGCCTTAAGGCCTCACTTGACTAACTTGTTGTTTATCTAATTATTATTAGATGAATGGATCTTGTACAAATTAAGTCGTGCCAACTGCCAATATCACGATGTTTGCTTAAATTAATTTTAAGTATGCCACTAATTTGAGCCATGGGTGACGAGAGTGTTACAAGGATAAATTTGAGTGGAAGGCTAAATTTATTTCAAGAATTAAATCTTACTTTTTTGCACCATCATCTAAGCTTCAGAGTTCAGACTTCCTCCAGTGAAACTGCGTCCAATAGTTCTCTATACCCTTTTAGATTAAAATCACGTGTCTCCCATAAATTGAAGGTCTCGATTAAAACCTATTCCATCTTTATCTTTTATCAAACCAAGTTCTCATTCTCTTGTAAGTCAAATGACGTAGACCGAAAAAACCCCATTATTCTCTCTTTAATTTATTTTGTAGTAACGTGACCCAACCAAAGTTTTACGGTTGAAGAAAAATAATTTAAAGGCAAACACGGTAGAGTCATTTCATTATTTGGAGTTTCTTCTTGAAGGCTTTGAAGAGGAGAGCTCTTCCACCATTGATAGGATAAAAAGGAGGATGAAGTTGCAGAAGAAGAGAAGAAAAGGAGTTTAAGAAGAAAGCTACGCTATTTGGGATGGAAGGATATTTGCGTCACAGAAGTTTCATTAAATGAAGGCAAGGCCAGAAGTTAAATATGTTAAAAACGAAGGATAAAAATTAAAGACCACTTCTTTTGAAGGACACTCGACGCAAAAACTTGGTGTGAGTTTTAAGAAACCCAGTAACTTTTACTCGGGCCTTGTCTTTATAATAAGAATTCATTAAACATAAAACAAATTTCTAGTTGGGAACTAAATATAAAAGTGGGTTGTTGATTTAGCCGCAAAGGTGAACCAGAGGTAAGCTTAATGTGCCCTCCTTGAACAGGGGTTTGAATCTCCTCGGGCACCATTAATGATTTTTTGCTTTTTCTTTTTTCTTTTTTACAAAAAAAAAAAATTATCACATAAGCTTTTAACCTAGCTTTGTTGTTCTTTTTAATTTTTAATTATTGGAAACTCATAAACTTCAAATTTTAAATCTGTTTTTGTATGAGGAACTCGCTAGACACACATATGTCAAATAAAAGTGTCTATATAGTCATTGGCAAAGTTAAAATGTCTGTCCAATTGTTGTGAAAAACTCAAAGGGATCATCTACGTATTTCGTCTTTACAAATTTAAGTATGGAGAGGTATGATGGACATAGAATATATATCACAAGAGAAAATACAAATAAAAGTTGAGGCATAGTCAACCTAGTTTATTTTTCCTGAACCTGTGTCGTCAAATATGATGAGTTGATATCCTGCAATAAGTTTCTTTTCGGCATCCCATTTATTTTCAACCATAAAGTTCAACTGATATTTCAAGGTTCGACACGCACAGAAAGTTGGTTCTCTCGACTTTTTATTTTAAACAACAACATACTCAGTCAAATCCACAAAGTGAGTGTGGAGAGGATATAATGTACGCAAACCTTACTCTTACCTTGGGAGATAAAGAGGCTGTTTCCGGTAGACCCTCGGCACAAGAACAAGCAATTTAAAGCAGTACATATAAAAAGTCCATGGCAAAATACTACGGAAAGCATGATGACTGGAAAAAAGGGGTCGTAACTACCACAAAATAATACTATAATCGAAATATAAGAAACAACAGAGAGTATTGTTTACCCCGGATTCGGATAATCAATTGAATTTGTAAGTAGGTATAGGATATGCGCTTTGGGTCTTGATGTATGGTAGATAGAGAAAATGTGTATATGAAAGCTCTTTAATGAAACGACTACTGATGACAATTTGTTATGATAGCAATGGGAAACACTTGATATAAGAAACACAATAATAATGGAAACAAACGACCTTGGCCGAATCAAATATTGAGAGAGAGATTGGATATGTGAATTCTTCTATTATAAGTGTTCTTGGAAAGTAAAAGGAACCAACCCTTACAAAGGAGGGGGAGGTGCCCTATTTATAGTGTAACCTCTGTGATTTCATACAATATGAACTAATAAAATAATAACAATAAGGACAACTCTGCACGGATTTGGTGGGATTAGACTGACGGCGCCGTCTGACACACGCATGGTGGGTAGTTGACCATGACAGGACGCTACTGACGCGGGGCCTGTGTGCAACGGCCATACGGACCAACGGCTACCCGGACCGATAGCTACACGGACCAACGGCCGTGAATTCTCGGGTGACTGGTCCTGGTCGTTCCAACGACGTCGAAGGCAGATCGGTCGGTGCCCTCGCATAGCCCCGACCTAAGCATTACCCCGGTCAAGGGCGAACAGTATCCGACACAGTCTCCTTCCTTCCTCCGGTTCCTCGTTCCACCGGTTTACCTCATATCCGGTTTTTACCGTATACAGATAGCCCCCACACTTCCTGGGTCTCCGATCTATCGGAGTAACGGGGAGTGGATACCTTTCTGAAACCGGTGGTTCTGTCAGCCCGTCGTTATCTTCGCATTTTGGCGGGAACGGTTGCGCAATACCTCCCCTTTTATCGGCCACGTGTCTCGCCCCTGGTGGTCCACTCCTGACAACCGCCTTTTGCACGTCGTTTCGAGTCGCTTCATATTAATGACGGGGGCACGTGGCGCCGTCTGGTTGGTCGTCCTCGGTAACCGTTCCTCTTCCATGCCTATATAAGGCCCTTTACCCCTTCATTTTACCATTTTCACGCTCCAATCTTCTTCAACCCCTCTTCAGTTCTGCGTTCTTCCCATTTGTACCACACTCAATTAACTTCAAACTTGATCTGCTTACTGATTCATTGTTTCATAGTGCGTGCAAAAGAACCGACTTAGTCACCACTACTGTCGAATATTCTCTGCTCGAGTGTTGCTGTTTCATACTTTACTCCTCCTCGAACCACCAGTTCCTTCGTTTTTCTTAAATTCCTCTCTCGGGCCTTCTTTCTTTCCTATTTCCAAGATGTCCGAATCCACTTCCCACGATGCTCCACCAGTGTCGTCCCCGGGGGCCAAGACTGCATCTCCGGCTAAATTCGAGCCCACGGCTTCGGATGTCATACCGGCTAAATTCAACTTCAATAAAGATCTTGAGGTCGAAAATCCTTCCTCCGTTTTGGACAGGGGATTCGACGTGAGGCGGTATCCCTCATCTATTACCGAGGAGAAGCTCGATACAGTCCGGGCCGATTGCGGGTGGGACACCCGTCCAGTTCGGGTTTTCGCCCCTGGACCAGATGAATCTGTTACTCACCACCGTGAAGGGTTTCTATACGTTTACACATACCCCTTCACGCTCAAACTCGACCCTCCGGTGGATCCGGTCATCCTCGACATGTGCCGGACTTACGGTGTTACATTGGCTCAGATCGGCCTAAATGTTTGGCCAACAATGCCGAGAAGGAGTTCACACTAGCCCACCTGATACGCCTATACTCCCCGAGGCTGTTCCGGGGTGGCGTAATGAAACTGGCTAAGCGCAGCCGGAATCCATTCTTCTTAAAAATGGATGAAGACAGAGACCGGGGATGGTTGTAGCGATACGTCCGGGTGAAGACCGAGGACATTATCCTAGCCGACCATATGCCTTTCCTGGAGAAGTGGAATAACAAGCGTAAGTCTGAAGTCTCGAATAGTTGACTTAGCGTTGTTTCGTCAAATTTCGATCCCGCTTTCTCACTGTTTCTTCCTTATTTTTGTCAGCCAATGGGTACGTTCCTCCGGTCATTCGGAATCTGAGTGACTGGGTCACTGTACTTTTCGACCTGTATCCTTACGACGATCGGACATGGGCCCACCTGTCACGCGGCCGGTGGATCACCCAAAATCATGGTAACATTTTGTTTCCCTTCATGCTCATTGTATTTCCCACTGTTCATGGCTGTTTGCCCTCTCAACCCTTGCTATTGTCTTTGTTCTTCAGGTTTGCCCAAGGGCTCGGTGGCCCCTAGACCGGAATCGGGGACCGCTCCCACTGCACCGGTGTCCGATTTTGACACGGCGGGTTCTTCCCGTGTTCTTGTCGATGCTGCAAAAAGGAAATGGCCTTCCGAAAGGGGGCAGACGCCAAAAAGGAAGAAGGCAAGAAATGTTGCTCGGTCTTCAAGGGAAGAGACGGAGCCCGACATTATTGTTCGGAGAGTCGCCTCAGTTCCCTCCGTGGCTCCCATACCGGAGGAGACAGTCTCCGCTTCACCCCTTCCTTCTGTCGGCGAAGGTCTCTTGGTTCCAGCTCCACGTTCAGGTGCGGAAGAAATACTTTCACCGGCTCCTCTTCGGTCGATTGACTTTGTCGACATTTTAGGTGAAACTTCTTCGGAAGACACTCCCCTGCAAAGGAGAAGATCCGGGGAAGCGGCTGCTGCTGAAGCCGACAAAAGGACCGATCCAGTACCGGAGAGCGAAGCCCCCACAGGCGCTCGTCCATCTCCCGAGCATGAGCCCGCCGCAACTGCGGAGCCCCCGGCCTTTTCCGAAAATATTGAGGCTACTCCAAGTTCATCTACTCCGGTTCTGCGGGTGGATGATTTTGACTATATGTTCTCGAGCACCCCCCCCCCCGCCGCCGCTACCGGCGAAGCAGCGGGCTTTGGTCATCTCCCTATTCCTCGAGCCACGAGGCCGGCCAACCGGATCTCCAAATGGGGCGCCAGGGACAGCTTGGTAAATATTTTCCCGGCCCCGAGCGTGGAGCCAAGGAGAACCAGATCGGCCGTAGTCACCGTCCCTGAGGACTGCAGCTTTCTATCGCGTCCGGTGGGCGTAGCGAGCTATTTGCGACCGCTTATTTTTGACTCGGACAGGCGCAAAATGACCGGGCTCACTTGGCAGTGCCTCATTAACGAGGGTATGCATGCAAGCAACCAGGTAAGCTCTTCTGTCATCCTTGTATAGTTTATCTGTGGATTTTATCCTTACTTCGCCTAAGCCTTCTGACCTGTTTCACCTGCAGAGTGTGGTTCTGGTCAATGAAGCTTTCATCCGTGCCCAACACGAGATAGACGATCTTCGAGGGCAACTGGACGCCCAGGGCCGAGAAACGGAGAAATACCAACATCTTCTTCGGGAGAAAGAGGGAGAGTTGAACCGGGCGGCCGTGCTGGCCAACCTTCGGCATGAGCTTGATGCGGCTAAGGGCGAAAACCGTCGTTTGAAGAATGAACTGGCTGCTATGACCGATTATAACCGGAGCCTTGAGGCTGACAAAATCGGCCTTAGCCAGGATAAAGCCCAGTTTTCCTTGAGGCTGGATGAGCTCGAGACCACGGTTTCCCTACTCCGAGGGGAACTGGACTCGGTGAAGGCTGATGCTACGGGCTTGGCCGAGAAGAACCGGCAGCTAGAGTCCTAGGTTGCTTTGCTCAACGAGCGCAAGAGGGTGTCCGAGGAAAAATCCGAGGAGCGGTCTCGGATATGTGAAGGTCTAAGAGCTGAGCTCGAGGGGGCGGTTATTGCCGATGACGGCCTTAAGGTCGAGCTAGAGGCAGCCAATGGTAGGATAAGTGTCCTTGAGGAGAACCGGGCTGATCTGGAAGCAAAACTGGCCAAGGCTGAGGCCGACTTGGAAGAAACCTGGAGAAGTGTTGAGGCGGCCGAGGCTCATACTGCTATTGTCGCCGAGTATGAGAAGTGAAAGTCTCGGCGAATCACCCTCGAGCAAGCTGAGCGCGGCCTTTAGGATCTTCCGGACCTGATACTTGAAGCAAAAAGGATGGAGGAGGAGGCCAACCGTGCCCTTGGGTCCGAGCTAGACGACTCCGAGCGGACCGAGTCCGAACACTCATCCTCCTCTAGCCATGCCGGATAGCATAGGGTCTGTGCTTCATCCTTTGTTTTTGTTTTTTGCCTTTGTAGGATTTTGGTTTTTGATGTAAAGAGCCTCTCTTGTATATATATATAAAGAATGTCATTTCCTTGTTTCTTCGTTTTTGGATGTTTGCTATTATTTTTGCCATGATCGTTGGTTCGTTTTAGGACAAGTCGACTCGTAGTCGTTAATTCATCGTTCCCGTAGGTCCTATCCGATATTTTGGGGCCGGTGGTTTATCAAATTTTTGCTTGGATCATTGTGATCTCGTTGCCTTTGCCGAATTTCGACCACGGTACCCGGCGTAGGGTATGCGAATGAGATAGTATCGAAATACTATGGTTATCAACTGGGCAAAGTGTATTTAACAGAAAGCTTTTATCCCAATTTTTGATAACTTTGTGTTTGCAAAATGTTTGTACATATGAGAATTTTAACTCTTTCTTCCTTAGCCGTAGCAAATGTAAAATGGGACACGATTCGTTATGATCGTTTGGTCCTTACATCGGAGGCTATGGCCGGTGGCCGGGCCTTAGTTTTGCCGTAGCAAAATGCTAAATGGGACACGATTCATTATGATCGTTTGGTCCTTACATCGGAGGATATGGCCGGTGGCCGGGCATTAGTTTTGCCGTAGCAAATGTTGAGCTTCTCCGTCTGCTTTAATCGGGGTCATCTTCGGTGTGACATAGTACTCCCTTAGCACTTATCCGATCTCCGAGGTCGGGTGAGTGCTATTATGTCCCCAATCGGAGGGTGCGACACCGAGTATCCGGGGGCTTGCCCTTCATAATTGTTAAGTAACACGTTGTACTCGTTGCCTCATTAAAAACCTTGTCGGAAAATCCATTTTGGGACAAAACCGTACTAAGGAAAAGAGTGCAACACGTGTTTTCAGATCTAGATTCTAATTTTGTCCCGCTCTTGACTTCCTGCAAAAGAGAAAGGTTAATAAGAGAACATGGGGAGACCATACCTTAGCAGTAGTATCTCTTTAGATGGGCCACGTTCCAGTTGTTACGCAGATGCTGCTCGTCCATGGACTCCAATTGATACGATCCTTTGCCCGTTATACCGGTTACCTTGTATGGGCCTTCCCAGTTCGGACCCAGCTTTCCCTCGTTCGGGTTCTTGGTGTGCAAGGTAACTTTTCGAAGCACTAAATCCCCAACTTGGAAATGCTAAAAGTTGGCTCTTCGGTTGTAGAATCTTTCCATCCTCTGTTTTTGGGCCGCTATGCGGACCGACACGCTTTCACGTAGTTCGTATGCGAGGTCGAGCTTCATGGCCATGGCCTCCCCGTTTGACTCCTCGGTGGTATACCTGAAACGGAGGGTCGGTTCGCCGACTTCCATGGGGATAAGGGCTTCGGCTCCGTAAACCAATGAGAACGGGGTTTCCCCCGTGCTCGATTTGGATGTGGTTCTGTATGCCCACAACACCTCCGGCAATATCTCCCTCCAATGGTGCTTCGATGCTTCAAGTCTTTTCCTCAGATTTTGGATTATCGTTTTGTTCGTGGATTCTGCCTGTCCGTTCGTGCACGAGTGATACGGGGTTGACACGATTTTCTTGATCCTCAATCCCTCGAGGAAATTGTTGACCTTGCCGCCCACGAACTGAGGACCATTATTACAGGTTATCTCGGAGGGGATGCCGAAACGGCAGATGATGTGATCCCATATGAAGTCGATGACTTCCTTCTCTCTTATCTTTTCGAAGGCCTGTGCTTCAACCCATTTAGAAAAATAGTCAGTCATAAACTAAATGAAACGGGCTTTACCTGGTGCTTGAGGCAACGGACCCACAGTGTCCATTCCCCACTTCATGAAAGGCCAAGGTGAGATCATCGAATGCAGCGACTTCCCGGGCTGGTGAATCATCGGAGCATGCTTCTGACATCCGTCGCATTTTCGGACAAAACTTTTAGCGTCTTCGTCCATCCGATTCCAATAATAACCGGCCCTGATGATTTTTCGAGTCAGAGCTTCTGCACCGGAGTGGTTGCCACAGGTTCCTTCGTGTATCTCTCTCATCACGTATTCCATTTCTCCGGGGCCCAAACACTTAGCCAGGGGACCGAGGAAAGAGCGTCGATACAATTGGCCGTCCACTAAGCAAAAACGGGCGGCCTTGGTCCGTAGTGACCGTGATTCCTTCGGGTCATTCGGGAGCTTTCCGTTACGCAAGTAGTCGATGTACTTATTGCGCCAATACCAAGTTAAGCCCATTGTGTATATTTCGGCGTGTCCGCTTTCTATGGCCGTGTTTGATAAGTGCACGGTGCACCGTTGCCCCGAGGTCAATTTCCTCCCCCTCGACCGAGGATCCCAAATTTGCCAATGCGTCGGCCTCACTGTTCTGCTCCCTCGGTATGTGCTGCAAGGTCCATTCTTTAAACTGATGAAGCACCACTTGGGTTTTTTCGAGGTACCTCTGCATCCGTTCGTCCTTTACTTCGAACACGCCGTTCACCTGGTTTGCGACCAAAAGCGAATCGCACTTTGCCTCGATTACCTCGGCTCCCATGCTTCGAGCCAATTCCAAACCTGCAATCATAGCCTTATACTCGGCTTCATTGTTAGTCAATTTAGCAGTTTTAACGGATTGTCGAATGACATCCCCGGCCGGTGTCCTAAGGAAAATCCTTAGTCCGGAACCTCTAAGGTTCGAGGCCCCATCCGTGTGTATAGACCAAATGCCCGTGGTCTTTCCCGAGGTCAGCAAAAGTTCCTTTTCGACCTCGGGGACCATAGCCGGGGTAAAGTCTACTACAAAATCGGCCAAGATTTGGGATTTGATGGCCGTTCGAGGTTTATACTCGATATCGTAACCGCTAATCTCTACAACCCATTTTGTTAACCTACCTGACAACTCCGGTTTATGCATGATGTTTTTCAAAGGGTAGGTAGTTACTACACATATGGGGTGGCATTGAAAATAAGATTTGAGCTTTCTGGAAGCGCTTTCCAGCGTTAATGCCAACTTTTCCAAATGGGGGTAACGGGTCTCCACATCCCCCAAAGTTCTACTCACATAATAGATGGAGAATTGCGTACCTGATTCTTCCCGGACCAAAACACCACTTACCGCCACTTTGGAGACAGCCAGGTAGAGGAAAAGTGGCTCGTCGGCCTTCGGTGTGTGCAGCAACGGTGGGCTAGACAGGTACCCCTTCAACTCTCGTAGGGATTCTTGGCACTCCGGTGTCCAAACGAAGTCGTTCTTCTTCCTGAGCAAAGAGAAGAAGCGATGACTCTTGTCCGAGGACCTCGATATGAAGCGACTCTGCGCCGCTATCCTCCCGGTGAGCTTCTGTACCCTTTTTATGTTGTTCACGACCTCGATATCCTCGATGACCTTGATCTTGTCCGGGTTGATTTCAACTCCCCGGTTTGACACAATGAACCCCAGAAATTTACATGACCTTATGCCGAAGGCACATTTCTCCGGGTTGAGTTTCATGTTGTATCTGTGGAGTACATCGAAGGTTTCCTGCAAATGTTTTAAATGGTCCTCTGTTTCCAGGAACTTAACAACCATATCGTCAACATAAACTTCCATCGTTTTCCCTATTTGTTCTTCGAACATTCCATTAACTAGGCGTTGGTAAGTTGCACCGGCATTTTTAGTCCGAAAGGCATGATGTTATAACAGTAAGTCCCATAACGGGTGATGAAGGATGTTTTCTCTTGGTCCTCCGGGTGCATCCGGATTTGGTTGTACCCGGAGTAAGCATCGAGAAAACTTAACATTTCATGTTCGGCTGTCGCATCGATCATCCTCTCGATGTGAGGCAATGGAAATGAATCCTTCGGGCACGCTTTGTTTAAATCCTTATAATCGACACATATTCGAAATTTGTTACCTTTTTTGGGCACCACCACCACGTTAGCAAGCCAATCCGGGTATTTCACCTCTCGGATGGAACCTATTTTTAAAAGCTTTGTTACCTCGTCTTTCACGAAAGCGTGTTTTGGTTCTGCCATGGGCCTTCTTTTTTGCTTCACCGGGGGAAACTTCCCGTCCAAGCTGAGTTTGTGTGATGCTACTTCTGGTGATATACCTGTCATATCTATATGCGACCATGCAAAGCAATCAGCGTTAGCCCGAAGAAACTCAATTAATTTGCGCCTGAGCTCCGGGGTGAGACCCGTGCCCAGGTATACCTTTATGTCCGGTAAGAACTCGAACAAGATGATCTGCTCCAGCTCCTCTACGGTTGATTTGGTCGCGTCCGAGTCATCCGGCATGACAAAGGATCTGGGTATCCCGAAGTCATCTTCTTCATGTACTGGATCTGGCCCGGTATACTTTGGTTGCTATTTGGGGACCTCCCCTCCGGTTACACCCTTCTTTTCCTGAGCCGGCTCGTTGGGCCGGGGCGCCGCCTCCTCTACTGCGAACATTTCCTTTGCTGCGGGCTGCTCACCTCGGATGCTCTTCACCCCCTCCGGGGTGGGGAATTTCAGCAACTGATGCAGTGTTGAGGGAACTACCCTCATGCTATGTATCCCAGGCCTGCCCAATAATGCATTATACTTCATGTCGCCTTCGATCACGTAGAACACCGTTTGCTGAATGGTTCCATCCGTGTTCACGGACAACAAGATCTCTCCCTTCGTAGTTTCGCTAGCCATATTGAACCCATTGAGTACCCGAGCCACCGATACGATCCAATCCGATCTAGCAGCCCTAGCTGTTCGACCACTTTCCATCGGATGATGTTGGCCGAGCTACCTGGGTCAACCAAAATACGTTTAACCTTAGTTTTAAAGATGAGTATAGAAATTACCAGCGCATCATTGTGCGGTTGAATGATGCCTTCCGCGTCTTCGTCATCGAAGGAAATAGAGCCCCGGGTTGAATGGTCTCGGATGCGTTTTTCACGAACAATAGAGACCTTGGTCCGTTTCATTATCGGCCCCCGAGGGACGTCGATACCCCTAACTATCATGTTGATTGTATGCTGGTGTTCAACCGGTTCGACCCTCCGATGAGCTTTCCTTTCCTTGTAGTGATTTTTGGCTCGCTCGCTCAATAGATCTCGGAGGTGGCCGTTTTTCAATAACCGGGCTACCTCCTCTCTCAACTGGCAGCAATCCTCAGTTTTGTGACCATGGGTTCCGTGATATTCACACACCATGTTCGGATCCCGTTGTCCCGGATCTGACCTTAGTGGTTTCGGCCATCGCACATCTGGGACGCGGCCGATGGCAGAGACAAGATCCGAAGTACTGACGTTGAAGTTGTACTCCGAAATCTTCGGTGGACCCTTATTGCTGGCAGAACTTCTGGCATCACTCCTGAACGAGAGCCCCCGGCTGTTTGACGGGCGCTCGATCCGGTTGCTACCTCGACCTGAGAAGTGGCTCGGGCTTTCCCTTGACTTTTCCGACCTGAAATTTGGCCTCTCCGAGTGCGAGTATGGCTGAAACCTTTCTTTTGATGATTCAGACTTCGTTTCGTAACCCTTCCTCGGTTTCTCGAAACTTCTATTCACTTTTAACTTTACCGAAGAGAGCTCGAGCTGATCGTCCTCCACCCGAATCTTCGACTCATACCGATTGTGGACATCGGCCCATGTCACGGCCTCGTATTCCAGCAAATTTTCTTTCAATTTGGCCGAAGCAGCTGAACTTAGCATGTTGAGCCCCTTTGTGAAAGCTTGTGCGGCCCATTCTTCTGGCACTAGGGGGAGTTCCATCCGTTCCCTCTGGAACCGGTTGACGAACTCCCGCAATAGCTCATCGTCCCTTTGGGTTATCTGGAAGATATCGACCTTACGGGCCTGCACCTTGATGGCACCGGCATGTGCCTTTACGAAAGAATAGGCGAGCATTTCGAAAGAAGTGATCGAATGCTCGGGTAGGTGGTCATACCACGTCAACGCTCCCTTGGACAGAGTTTCCCCAAATTGTTTCAGCAACACCGACTCGATCTCATCTTCCTCCATATCATTACCCTTTATGGAACAGGTATATGAGGTCACATGCTCGTGCGGGTCCGTTGTGCCGTCATACTTCTGTATATCTGGCATTTTGAACCTCTTCGGGATCAGTTTCGGGGCCGTACTCGGTGGAAAAGGCCTTTGAATGTACCTTTTCGAATTTGGCCCCTTCAGCAAAGGTGGAGCCCCCGGTATCTGGTCCACCTGAGAACTGTATGTCTCGACCCTCTTTTCGGTTGAATCTACCCGTTTCGCCAAAGTTTCGAGCATCTTTAGAACCTCGGTAGAGGAGCCGGCTCCAGAGTCGTCGCTCTCGACCATTCGTGCCTCGTTTCTTCCGTTGTCGGCAGCACCCCTTGCCTTTTCCGACCCTGCTTCACCCTTTCCGTTCTGCAGCCGGGCAATTGCTATTCCTTGCTCGGCGATTGCCGCTCTTTGTTCCTGCAACATTTCAAAAATTAAACGTAAGTTAACACCGTCGTTTGGCGCATCCGGTTCTCTCCGGCCCCGATCCCGGGACAGTGTAACGGAATTGTGTGTATTTAGAGGATCAGTGGCCGGTAGGGCGGCATTCTCTTGATCCACAGTATTTTGCCGGTTGAGTCCCTCCCTTGAATCGACGGGGTTCGGCAATGCCCGCAGTCCGCTTCCTTCGGTTTCCGCCACAATCTCGGTGTTATTGACATGACCGGATTGTTCGATGTCAGCCATTTAGTCCGTTTTCGTAGAGACGGGCAGGGACGTTTTTGATTTTGATGAATATAATAGAAATCAAGGCCAAAGACCACTATTATCCTAGCCCCACGGTGGGCGCCAAACTGTTTACCCCGGATTCGGATAATCAATTGAATTTGTAAGTAGGTATAGGATATGCGCTTTGGGTCTTGATGTACGGTAGATAGAGAAAATGTGTATATGAAAGCTCTTTAATGAAACGACTACTGATGACAATTTGTTATGATAGCAATGGGAAACACTTGATATAAGAAACATAATAATAATGGAAACAAACGGCCTTGGCCGAATCAAATATTGAGAGAGAGATTGGATATGTGAATTCTTCTATTATAAGTGTTCTTGGAAAGTAAAAGGAACCAACCCTTACAAAGGAGGGGGAGGTGCCCTATTTATAGTGTAACCTCTGTGGTTTCATACAATATGAACTAATAAAATAATAACAATAAGGACAGCTCTGCACGGATTTGGTGGGATTAGACTGACGGCGCCGTCTGACACACGCATGGTGGGTAGTTGACCATGACAGGACGCTACTGACGCGGGGCCTGTGTGCAACGGCCATACGGACTAACGGCTACCCGGACCGAAAGCTACACGGACCAACGGCCGTGAATTCTCGGGTGACCGGTCCTGGTCGTTCCAACGACGTCGAAGGCAGATCGGTCGGTGCCCTCACATAGCCCCGACCTAAGCATTACCCCGGTCAAGGGCGAACAGTATCCGGCACAGTCTCCTTCCTTCCTCCGGTTCCTCGTTCCACCGGTTTACCTCATATCCAGTTTTTACCGTATACAAGTATAAGTAACATAAATTGAAGGACAAAGAACTACAAGAATAATACTATGTCTACTAGTATGAAAGAATAATACTCAACTACCTACTTAAACTTCTACCTTAATGGAAAATATATTTCTTATTTATTTTTTATGTCTAGTAAGTAAGTGACAAATCTTATCCCAAGATTATCTATATACAATCTATACGAATACTATTGAGATGGGAGTGGGAAGTTGAGATGGTGGAGGTCATGAGGGTATGAGGGTTGGAGGTGGGCCTCATTCTTGACCTTAAGTGTTGAGGGGTTAGCCTTGAGCCAAGTGTGCGGGTGGCTCGCGTTGTTAGTTCCCTTCGTTCCTAGAGGAGGGCATGGAGCGTGTTGGAAATAGGGAAGGGTGGAATATCATTTCTCGAGCTTGTTTTCCTAATTTGACAAAAGAAGTCATTTTTCTTATTTTTAAGGAACTCGTTTTTAAAGAGAAAAAAATTAAAAATTTTGACCAATAAGCAAACACAAAAAGATTGAATCCATACCAAACACACGCTAATGATAATTTTTTTTATTGACGATATTGTGAGGTGTTTCAGATTACAAGTTTAAAACATCTTATCACCACAAAACTATTTTAACATAGAGAAAAGACATGTTTTAGCCCATGAACTTGGCACGAAAACTCACTTTAGCAACTAAACTGAACTTCTATTTATTTACCCCCCTTAACAACTTACGTTTCAATTGTTTTCCACCCCAAATGCTGACGTGGCAAAAAAAAAAAATTAAGAGAGTGAAAAATAAAAAAAGTGGACCCGCTCATATATATATATATATATATATATATATATATATATGAGCGGGTCCACTTTTTTTATTTTTCACTCTCTTAATTTTATATATTATAAATTAAAAAATAAAATAAACATTATACAATTAAAAAATAAAATAAAAATAAAAATCATCACCATCTTCTTCACAATCCCCCTCCTACTCCACAACCCCACCCACCATCTTTTTCCCCCGCCACAGCCCCACCCCCCACCACAGCCCCGCCCCCAGCTATTTTTCTTCCCACTCCACAGCTCCCCCCCTCCCGAGCTGCTTCTGCCCCCGCCACAGCCCCCCCCCCCCCCCCCCCCCCCCCAGCTGCTTCTTCTTATTTTCATTTTCACCATTTTTTGATTTCTTGATTTTGATTTTGATTTTCTTTTAAAAATAAAGTTATGAAGAAATGATTTTGCTAATAATGGTGGTGGAAGAAATGGGTTTGCTAGAAATGGTGGTGGTTGTGGATGTGGGTATTTTGACTTTCTTTCAAAAATAAAGTTATGGAAGAAATGGGTTTTGCTAATAATGGTGGTAGAAGAAATGGGTTTGCTAGAAATGGTGGTGGTTGTGGATGTGGGTATTTTGATTTTCTTTCAAAAATAAAGTTATGGAAGAAATGGGTTTGCTAATAATGGTGGTGGAAGAAATGAGTTTGCTAGAAATGGTAGTGGTTGTGGATGTGGGTTAAAGATGGTGGTGGTGATTTTTTTTTTCTTTTAAGGAATTTGATGAAATTTGGTGGGGAGATGATGGTGGTGGGTGTGAGTTAAAGATGATGGTGATGAATTTTTTTTTTTTTAGGGCAGTTCGTCCAATTTTTTGCAGCGGCGGCGGCGGCAGCGGCAGCGGCATGGTGGTTGATAAAAGTAGGGTGAGGATGAGGAGAAAGAAGAAGTAAGAGAAAGAAAAATAATAATAAAAGAAAAATAATAATAAAAGAAAAACAAAAAATGATGTGTTGGTAATTTTGACATGGCAATGATGTGGCAATGACGTGGTAATGACGTGGCGCGAGTGTAATACACCTCCCATTGTGAGAGTGATATTATTTTTTTAGGGTGGAAAACAATTGAAACGTAAGTTGTTAAAGGGGGTAAATAAATAGAAGTTAAGTTTAGTTGCTAAAATGAGTTTTTGTGCCAAGTTCAGGAGTTAAAACATGTCTTTTTTCTTTAACATATTTAAGACCATATTTATTAGTCTTCTTTTATTTCTGACAGCTCCATGTCTTGCTAAATCGGGTTCATATAAATGAAAAAAGAGCTAGTATAATGTTATAAGTTTTCTCTTCGACCAACCATTTTCCTGCCGAAGTTTAATTGATAGTTTCAAAGTTCGACAAACTCAGAGCCTAATTTTTATACACCATAAAATAATCACACAATTAAGTCACCTGAAGGTTAAATACAAATAATTATTCATACAAAAATCAGATTAATGATTAAAAAAAGATATTTTAATTGCTTTACCAAATTAAAATAAGTTTATAATATAAAAAATTCTTTCACTATCAATAGTACTCGTTAAATCTATTTGATGCTCATGTTGTCAGCTAAATACTCAACATAAATCGATCAGTCCTCAAGGAATAAAGGCATTATAACATTTCCCACTTGGAAAGTGTGTCGTATTACTAACCATCCATCACGAACCCAACATGTTTATCATCTAGTTTTTTTTTTGTTTTTAAACCTAGGATATATAATTAAAGCTAGGTATTACGACATTTAATTGTTTTGAGAAATAAAATTCTCATAGCAGTTTCATATAAAAGATTAGAGTCATAATAGATTTTTCAACTTTCAAAAACAGTCTATGCTACTGTTATGTTTCGCCAAACTATTTATTTCCATTGAATCTGTTCCAATGGTTAACTTATAAGTACTTCTCCATTGATCATAAAATTAAGGATTTTAAGTTTTATACGTCAGTAATATCATGATTCTTTACACCTTTGATCATGCAGTTTAATTTAACTTATTTAGAAAGCTCTAGTTATCATTTTCATCATAGTATTAACGGAAAAGGGTCAAATATACCCCTGTACTATAAGAAAAGTATTGGAAGTGATCACGTGTATTGGCATCCATTAGTTGTTTGTTAGTTAGTTATTATGGGTCCCACATTAATAAGTAGTTAGTTAGTTAGGCAAGAAGTATATGTAGAGGATTTCCCTCATTTCTTCTTCAGTTGAATAAAAAATGAAACCAGAAAATTCTCAATTCTCTCTCAACTCTATCAATCACACATCTTAATCATCCCAATTCAATATGGTATCAGAGCGGGTTGCGATTGACGATCAGTGAAGCTCAAAGTTGAAGAATCTCGAAGAACAATTGAAGAACAATGACTAACAACCAAAATCGAACCATTGATAACCAAAATTGAACCACTGATTCTCTGCAATCAGTGTCATCGAGTGGAATAACAACTGTAGAACATGGCCATCCTTTGTATGTGCATCCATCAGACACATCGGGATGCGTTTTAGCACCTGTGAAACTCACTGGATCTGAAAACTATGGCGTATGGAGTAGAGCCATGCGAATTTCCCTCTTAGCTAAAAAGAAGCTAGGTGTTGTGACTGGAACGTGCAAGAAGGAGTCATTTGATGAATCGCTTCATGAACAATGGGAGACAGTCAATGCGATTGTTCTTTCATGGATCATGAACACAGTATCGGAAAGTCTGCTCAATGGTATTGTTTATGCATCAGATGCACATCTGGTTTGGGAAGATTTGAAGGAGAGTTTTGACAAAGTGAATCGTGTGAGAATTTTTCAAGTACACACAGCAATTGCGAATCTTAAACAAGGAACTAATCCAGTGTCGGTGTATTTTTCTAAGTTGAAGGAACTGTGGAGTGAGTCTGATTTGATAGCTCCTTCTCCAAATTGTGGTTGTCCAAAGTCCAAGGACTACATTGAGTACCTGCAACAACTAAGATTAATGCAGTTTTTGAGTGGCTTAAACGAGTCATATGATCAAGCCAAGAGGCAAATTTTGATGAAGTCTATTGCACCAACTGTGAATCAGGCTTATGCCTTGATAGTGCAAGATGAAAGCCAGCAGGCAAATGCTGAGAAATCTAATCCAATAGCAATGCAGGTTAAGAGAAATGACAACTACAAGGGAGGAGGCTCCATGTATTGTGAGAACTGCCACATGAGAAATCATACAAAGAATGACTGTTATAAGATCATTGGATATCCTTCAGAAAGGGATAATAAACCTAACAGAAAAATGAGAGGTAACTATGAAGGGTACAATAACCATCGTGAAGGATGGAGAAAGGACACATACAAAGATAGATACAGAAGAGACAATAATGAGGGATGGAGAAGAGAGGCACATGCTGCAGTTGCCAACAATGCAGACTTTGCTCAAAGGAAACATGCAGGTGAAACTGACAATATGTCACGACCCGGCTAGGGGCCGCGACGGGTACCCGTGCTAACCACCGAGCACCACTCGTTTTACTACTCCTTATCCTCTTTATCAATCGATTATCCACTTCATAGTTAATTTATAAGAAAACCATTTTCATTTGGAAACAAAAGCATTGTATATACTTGAGCCCTATAGGCTAGCAAAATAATACATATACGTTCATACATACAAAATGACCCTTCCATGAGACCATACAACCCACATCGAGTATCTACGAGCCTCTATGAACTGACACCTATACAACTGTACACAAAATATTGTCATAGGCACCTCCGGAGCAATGAAGGGCTTTTAATCGGCTGGCAACTCTAGGAATCTGGAGCAACGTCTTCTCCCTGCCTACCTGTGGGCATGAACACAACGTCCAAAGAAAAATGACGTCAGTACGAACATTGTACTGAGTATGAGAGGCATAAACAATGAAGAAAGACAGTGATAATATAATGTGAACGTCAATATGAAACATCTGAATCTGAATGGCAATCATAAAAGGAGTATTGCATGTTGTCTTACTCATACTCATCATAATCTCATATATGCATAATATGCAAGCTGCCCGTCCATATCGGAACGATATGATAATCAATAACATTAGCCCACGTCAAGGCCTCCCGCGTCCGGGGTACCATCTCATGCCGCCCACTAGTGGTGTCTGCCCATGCCAAAAGGTCATGGTGTATCCGTATAGCTGCCCGCCTTGGCGGTGACTTCCCGGCCAACTAGGCGCGGTGTAATATGATCATGACATGCTCATCAAAAATACTTGTAATAATATGCTTATTATAATATGCTTATCATAATACATGCATAAGACTCGAGATCAACTATACTCTATCGGGGTGACTTAAGGTCATGATTTCTCCGATTTCATTATGGAGCAATTATTGACATTCTGCCTCACCTTGAAGGAATTAGAACATAAGGTGAGTGTAAGCAATAAATAACATCACTATCAATATGGCATCATCATATCATATCTCTTATCTTATATAGACATTTATGAATATAGGCTTCTAGCTTTCCGGAAAATAGGAACGCATGAAGAGGAAAACAACTTATACTATAGGATTCATGCCATTGGAAAGAAAGGACTAGCCTCACATACCTTTGTCGTTTAGCTAAGATATCGGTATCTCGTTCACCTCCGATGTTACGTCGTCACCTTCATTAAAGAATGCGAGGTACATTAGCTAAATAACTATGAGAACGTCATTTTTTCTAGGAAAAATTGGGCAGCACTTCCTTTGTTTATACTACTTTTCCTATGTTCTATATAAACTCCCAACATTCCCAATGCTACACACAATATCACAATCAACAATCATCATCTATGTGCATTTAGCAAAATCCACCATTTCTCTCCAATTTCATCACATTTATGGTTATAGGTTCGATATCGTATTTTCCCACGTATCACATTTATCTGAGGGTTTACAAGTCCTTTATAACCTATTCATACTCACAACACCCTATAATCCATGATTCAATTCAACTACTAACCAAACATGACACTATTCACTCTTGAATGACCCATTTGCTATGCCTCTCTACAAGTCGAGTACCTTAACCTTCCAATATCTTAAACAACATGTAATAGTCATGAAACTTACCTTGGATGATGGTTGGACAAGCCTTGAGTGGAGTTTTCCCTTCTAGCACCAAAACCCTACTTTCCCTCTTTGGATTTCCTTGAGGAAGATGAACCTTACTTGGGTTTCATACACTTTGATTCATGGATTTGATGTTGTTAATCTTGGTTTCCCTTGATTTTTCTTGTGGATGAAAGTTTGGAGAGGGTTCCAGAGGTTTTAGGACTAAAATGGTGAAAAAATATGAGTTAGAACAAAATTGGGTCTATATATAATTGTCCAGAAGATTCTGGACTGGCACAACATGGGACACTATGTGCGAGTCGCATGTTGTGTCGCAGGTCATGCCAGTTGATCAACTCTCACTGGCACAACATGCGACACTATGTGCGAGTCGCATGTCGAACATGCGAGTCGCATGTCAAACATGCGAGTCACATGTTGTCGTCGCAGGTCATGCCAGAACGTGGTGAACTATCTGCTGTAAAGTGGCCATAACCTTTGATCCCAATGTTCTGTAAGGGCCCACCACCTATGGTTGGAAAGATATTTCAATTATCTACAACTTTTATACTGTGGTGTTTTTCCCAAATTCCGACTTAAAAATGGAGTTGTGGTCCCTACAAACCAGATCCTCCGAAAGTGTTTCCTTAACTCGCCCTTTTTGGATGGCTTGTGGCCATATTTGGCTTGTGGGTACTTCTTGAAACTCACTTGGATCCTAATTACCAACATAAGGGGCATTATAATTCTCCTCCTAAATAACTTTAAGACATCGCTAGTTCGATACTCGAAATTGTCCTTCGCCAGTCGATCCACTGTGCGCGAACGAAAATTTTCCGGGGTGTAACACTCTCCCCCCCTTAGGAACATTCGTCCTCGAATGTTAAACGCTCGGGAATTCTACGAAAATTTCGCCAGAGGTTCCCCTGTACTATGACACTACTAACCTGTCACAACAACCCATAATATCATCGCCTCACAGGGCTACATCACAATAGCAACATGTTTGTGGCCACACACGACCAAAATCATAAAAATTAGTGCATACATACCTTATCTCGTTGGCGTTTCGTCTTGGATTTCTCCTGGGGGTTGGAATAAGTGAGGATACTTTGACTTCATGCTCTCTTCCGCTTCCCAAGTCATTTCTTCCCAGTTGTTGTTCCGCCACAGGACCTTAACGGAAGCTACCTCTTTGTTTCGAAGCTTTCGCACTTGTCTATCTAAGATGGAAATAGGCACTTCTTCATAAGTTAACTTTTCCGCTATTTGCACATCATCTATCGGGACAATCTTTGTGGAATCTCCAACACACTTGCGGAGCATTGAAACATGAAAGACTGGATGGATTGATTCAAGCTCTGAAGGCAACTCTAGTTCATAGGCTACCTGTCCCACCTTGCGGATGATTTTGTAGGGTCCGATATACCTCGGACTTAGCTTCCCTTTCTTGCCAAATCTCATCACCCCCTTCATTGGCGACACTTTCAAGAACACCCAATCATGAATCTGAAACTCCAAATCTCGTCGGCGGTTGTCCGCATAGGACTTTTGGCGACTTTGGGCTGTCAACAACCGATCTCGAATCACCTTGACCTTTTCTATTGCTTGCTGGACCAATTCAGGGCCCACTAATTGTGCTTCTCCTACTTCAAACCATCCGATTGGAGATCTACATTTCCTTCCATATAACGCTTCGTATGGAGCCATTTGTATACTATAATGATAGCTGTTGTTATATGAAAATTCAATGAGGGGTAAATGATCATCCCAGCTTCCACTAAAATCTAACACACACGCCCGGAGCATATCTTCTAAGGTTTGAATGGTACGCTCGGCTTGCCCATCGGTCTGTGGATGAAATGCTGTGCTAAATTTCACTTGCGTGCCCAAACCTTCTTGAAAATACTTCCAAAACTTAGCTGTAAACTGTGCTCCCCTGTCTGTGATAATAGACAATGGTATGCCATGGAGCCGCACGATTTCCTTGAGATATAGCCTTGCATAGTCTTCTGCTGCGTACGTTGTTTTGACTGGAAGGAAATGGGCTGCTTTCGTCCATCTATCCACGATCACCCATATCGAATCATACTTACCCCGAGAGCGAGGTAATCCCACAATGAAATCCATGTTGATCACTTCCCATTTCCAAGTAGGTATTTCTATAGCCTGCAATAAGCCTCCTGGCTTCTGATGCTCAACTTTCACTTGTTGGCAATTTGGGCATTGAACTACGAATTCCGCTATATCTCTTTTCATACCATCCCACCAATACATTATCTTTAGATCATGATACATTTTGGTCGCACCTGGGTGGATAGAATACTGAGTACAATGTGCTTCTGCTAAGATTCGTCGGCGCAGGTCCGCCACATTTGGCACGTATAATCTCCCTCGGTATCTGAGAACCCCATCACTAGAAACTTCAAACGAAGAATTTTCCTTTCCATAAGATACGTCTCTATAATGACATAACTGAGGATCTTCGCGTTGCCGTTCTTTCACTTCCATAACCAAGGACGAAACTGTAGAATCTTTGATACTAGTACCTGCCTCACCCCCATCAAGCACACACACTCCAAGATTAGCCAACCGATGTATTTCTTGAACCATTTCTCTCCTTTCTGGAGGGACTTCGCATAGACTGCCCATCGATCGGCGGCTAAGTGCATCGGCTACTACATTGGCCTTCCCGGGGTGGTACAAAATGTCAACATCATAATCTTTTAATAGTTCTAACCACCGCCTCTGTCGCAGATTCAATTCCTTTTGCTTGAAAATATACTGGAGGCTTTTGTGATCTGTATAGATATCCACGTGCACACCATACAAGTAATGTCTCCACATCTTTAAGGCATGAATGACTGCAGCCAATTCGAGATCATGTGTGGGGTAATTCTTTTCATGCTTCCGCAATTGCCTCGATGCGTATGCAATAACCTTATCATGCTGCATCAATACACATCCTAACCCGACACCCGAAGCATCGCAATACACCACATAACCATCTGATCCTTCTGGAAGTGTTAAAACTGGAGCTGAGGTTAACCTGTCTTTCAACTCTTGGAAACTACGCTCATAAGCGTCGTTCCATTGGAATTTAGCCGCCTTCTGGGTTAGTTTAGTCAATGGGGCTGAGATAGATGAAAAGCTCTCTACAAATCTCCTATAATATCCAGCCAAACCCAGGAAACTACGAACTTCTGTGGGCGTCGTAGGCCTTGGCCAAGTTTTCACCGCTTCAATCTTTTGAGTATCAACTCGAATACCATCATCGGAAATAACATGGCCTAGAAATGTCACCGAATTTAGCCAAAACTCGCACTTTGAAAATTTCGCATATAATTCCCGGGCTCGAAGAATGCCTAGAACAATCCTCAAATGATCTGCATGTTCCGATTCCGTGCGAGAATACACCAGAATATCATCGATAAATACGATCACAAACAGATCCAAGAGAGGCCTAAATATGTTGTTCATCAAATTCATAAATACAGCCGGAGCATTAGTCAACCCGAATGACATCACTCGAAATTCATAGTGGCCATATCTCGTTCTGAAAGCCGTTTTAGGAATATCCGCCTCTCTAACTCTCACCTGATGGTAGCCCGACCTCAGATCTATCTTGGAAAACCACTTGGCACCCTGAAATTGATCGAACAAATCATCAATCCTTGGGAGAGGATATTTGTTCTTTATCGTCACCTTGTTCAATTGCCTATAGTCAATACACTTTCGTAGCGAGCCATCTTTCTTTCTCACAAACAAGACCGGTGCTCCCCACGGTGATGAACTAGGTCTAATGAATCCCTTCTCGAGCAAGTCCTTCAACTGTACCTTTAGTTCTTTCAATTCTGCCGGAGCCATCCGATAAGGAGGAATAGAAATAGGTTTTGTGTCTGGCAACACATCAATAGCGAACTCAATTTCTCTTTCTGGTGGAAGACCTGGAAGTTCATCCGGAAATACATCTGGGAATTCATTCACCACCGGAACTGACTGAAAAGTTTGCGGCTCTGCCACAGTGTCATGAACCCGAACTAAATGATAAATATATCCCTTTGCTATCATTTCCTCGCCTTGAGGTAGGAGATAAACCTACCCTTCGGCGATGCTGCATTACCCTTCCATTTAAGCACGGGCTCTCCCGGAAATTAGAATCGAACCATTTTTGTCCGGCAATCAACATTTGCATAACACGATGCCAACCAATCCATACCCATGATTATATCGAAGTCAACCATCTCTAGCTCAATCAAATCAGCTTGGGTCTGACGATCACATATCACAATAATACAATTTCTGTATACCCGTCTTGCTATCACGGGTTCACCAACCGGAGTGAGTACCTCAAAGGGTTTAATGGACTCGGGTTTCACCCCAACACAGCCGGCAACATATGGAGTAATATAAGAAAATGTAGATCCTGGATCTATCAACGCATACACCTTACGGGAGAATATGGACAATATACCTGTGATAACATCTGGGGAAGACTCAAGATCCTGTCGCCCCGCTAGAGCATATACACGAGGCTGAGCAGCACCTGAAGTGGATACTCCCCCTCTACCCCTGCCTCTACCTGCTGTCATCTGGGGAGTCGGTGTTCTTTGGCGTGCTGATGAAGAACCCGCTGCTGAACCTGTGGGCTGAGTCCCAACCCTATCTCTCGCTGAGGGGCAGTCCCTCATCATGTGACCGACTTGCCCGCAGGTATAGCAAGCATCCGACCCTAGGCGACACTGTCCCGAATGCAACCTACCGCACTAATTACACCGCGGTACTGGGGGCCTCTGCTGACCTTGATCGCTCCTGGACTGAGAATCTGAGGCTCTCGAACTCTGTCCCTGTCTCGGCTGAAAAGAACGATCGAACCTCCTATCTGAGAATCTGGGGGGCGCACTAGTCGCGGACTGACCTGAGTGCCTGGGATGTGTCTGTCTCGGTCCCCCTCTATACTCACTGCTCTCTCCCATAGATCTAGCCCTCTTACCCTGTCTTCTGTCACCATCACGATCACCTCCTTGCTGTCGTTGTCGGTCCTCGAGATTCTGGGCATGGGCCTGTATCCGGGAAATATCCATCCCGTCTTGCAAGGATGCCGTCAGACAATCTCTGTACAAATGTGGCCCTAGGCCACTCACAAACCTGTAAACCCGGTCTCCCATGTCTGCCACCATAGCTGGAGCATATCTTGCCAATGAATTGAACTGCATACTATACTCTCGAGCACTCATGCCTCTTTGTTTTAAATTCAGGAACCTGTCCGCTCTAGCTCGGCGGACCTCGGGTGGCAAATAATGGCGAGTAAAAGCATCTACAAACTCTTGCCAAACCGGAGGAGGAGCATTCTCCCCTCTTGATAATACCCAATTGTTGTACCATAATACCGCCAAGTCTCGGAGTCTATAGGATGCCAACTCCACGGATTCAGTCTCGGAGGCATGAACAACCCTCAATGGCCTCAATATATCATCGATAAAACTTTATGGGTCTTCCTCTGGCTTTGACCCGAAGAATTCCGGAGGATTTAGACTCATAAAATCACGGGCCTTTGTACTTGCTGCCCGATCACTTGAACCCACATTCTGTCGTTGTGTTTGTGCAGCCACCAACTGGGTCAATAACTGAATAGCCTCGGTCATTTGTTGGCCCGAAGCGACCGGCGGAGGAATTGGAGCTGGGGCTCCTGCTTGCCCTTCCACATTGGGCAAGGTAGAAGAAGAAGCGGGAGTGGCATGCGAGGAAGTGGCATCCTGAGCCTCGCTCTGTCCCCACTCAACTGGAGGTTCTCGGCTGGTGCCTTCACCGGCGGCATTTAATATCGCGCGGATTTGTTTCTTCTTTGGCGGCATCACTGAAATCAT
The DNA here is from genome assembly GCF_019175385.1 of Lycium barbarum. Classification (NCBI taxonomy): domain Eukaryota; kingdom Viridiplantae; phylum Streptophyta; class Magnoliopsida; order Solanales; family Solanaceae; genus Lycium; species Lycium barbarum. The sequence goes on from NC_083343.1 coordinate 13,287,356, forward strand.
AACGCACAATTAGAATAAAGGAAATCTTACATCACAGTTCTATCGCACGATCTTGTAGAAGAAAGATGATCATTTTTCCTAAATGCCCTGTAGCCTCTTGTTTATCGATGTGGCGCGCAACACACCATAAACAAGACTCTACTAGACACGGCTCGTAGACACCTCCTAAGACCGAACTGCTCTGATACCACTTTTGTCATGACCCGGCTAGGGGCCGCGACGGGTACCCGTGCTAACCACCGAGCACCACTCGTTTTACTACTCCTTAGCCTCTTTATCAATCGATTATCCACTTCATATAATTTATAAGAAAACCATTTTCATTTGGAAACAAAAGCATTGTATATACTTGAGCCCTATAGGCTAGCAAAATAATACATATACGTTCATACATACAAAATGACCCTTCCATGAGACCATACAACCCACATCGAGTATCTACGAGCCTCTATGAACTGACACATATACAACGTTACACAAAAGATTGTCATAGGCACCTCCAGAGCAATGGAGGGCTTTTAATCGGCTGGCAACTCTAGGAATCTGGAGCAACGTCTCCTCCCTGCCTACCTGTGGGCATGAACACAGCGTCCAAAGAAAAAGGACGTCAGTACGAACATTGTACTGAGTATGAGAGGCATAAACAATGAAGAAAGACATTGATAATATAATGTGAACGTCAATATGAAACATCTGAATCTGAATGGCAATCATAAAAGGAGTATTGCATGTTGTCTTACTCATACTCATCATAATCTCATATATGCATAATATGCAAGCTGCCCGTCCATATCGGAACGGTGTGATAATCAATAACATTAGCCCACGTCCAGGCCTCCCGCGTCCGGGGTTCCATCTCATGCCGCCCACTAGTGGTGTCTGCCCATGCCAAAAGGTCATGGTGTATCCGTATAGCTGCCCGCCTTGGCGGTGACTGCCCGGCCAACTAGGCGCGATGTAATATGATCATGACATGCTCATCAAAAATACTTGTAATAATATGCTTATTATAATATGCTTATCATAATACATGCATAAGACTCGAGATCAACTATACTCTATCGGGGTGACGTAAGGTCATGATTTCTCCGATTTCATTATGGAGCAATTATTGACATTCTGCCTCACCTTGAAGGAATTAGAACATAAGGTGAGTGTAAGCAATAAATAACATCACTATCAATATGGCATCATCATATCATATCTCTTATCTTATATAGACATTTATGAATATAGGCTTCTAGCTTTCCGGAAAATAGGAACTCTTGAAGAGGAAAAGAACTTATACTATAGGATTCATGCCATTGGAAAGAAAAGACTAGCCTCACATACCTTTGTCGTTTAGCTAAGCTATCGGTCTCTCGTTCACCTCCGATGTTACGTCGTCACCTTCATTAAAGAATGCGAGGTACATTAGCTAAATAACTATGAGAACGCGTCGTTTTTTCTAGGAAAAATTGGGGAGCACTTTCTTTGTTTATACTACTTTTCCTATGTTCTATATCAACTCCCAAAATTCCCAATGCTACTCACAATATCACAATCAACAATCATCATCTATGTGCATTTAGCAAAATCCACCATTTCTCTCCAATTTCATCACATTTATGGTTATAGGTTCGATATCGTATTTTCCCACGTATCACATTTATCTGAGGGTTTACAAGTCCTTTATAACCTATTCATACTCACAACACCCTATAATCCATGATTCAATTCAACTACTAACCAAACATGACACTATTCACTCTTGAATGACCCATTTGCTATGCCTCTCTACAAGTCGAGTACCTTAACCTTCCAATATCTTAAACAACATGTAATAGTCATGAAACTTACCTTGGATGATGGTTGGACAAGCCTTGAGTGGAGTTTTCCCTTCTAGCACCAAAACCCTACTTTCCCTCTTTGGATTTCCTTGAGGAAGATGAACCTTACTTGGGTTTCATACACTTTGATTCATGGATTTGATGTTGTTAATCTTGGTTTCCCTTGATTTTTCTTGTGGATGAAAGTTTGGAGAGGGTTCCAGAGGTTTTAGGACTAAAATGGTGAAAAAAAATGAGTTAGAACGAAATTGGGTCTATATATAATTGTCCAGAAGATTCTGGACTGGCACAACATGCGACACTATGTGCGAGTCGCATGTAGAACATGCGAGTCGCATGTTGTGTCGCAGGTCATGCCAGTTGATCAACTCTCACTGGCACAACATGCGACACTATGTGCGAGTCGCATGTCGAACATGCGAGTCGTATGTCGAACAAGCGAGTCGCATGTTGTCGTCGCAGGTCATGCCAGAATGTGGTGAACTATCTGCCGTAAAGTGGCCATAACTTTTGATCCCGATGCTCTGTAAGGGCCCACCACCTATGGTTGGAACGATATTTCAATTATCTACAACTTTTATACTGTGGTGTGTTTCCCAAATTCCGACTTGAAAATGGAGTTTTGGTCCCTACAAACCAGATCCTCCGAAAGTGTTTCCTTAACTCGCCCTTTTTGGATGGCTTGTGGCCATATTTGGCTTGTGGGTACTTCTTGAAACTCACTTGGATCCTAATTACCAACATAAGGGGAATGATAATTCTTCTCCTAAATATCTTTAAGACATCGCTAGTTCGATACTCGAAATTGTCCTTCGCCAGTCGATCCACTGTGCGCGAACGAAAATTTTCCGGGGTGTAGCACAATAGAAGCCATATGCTGATGATAACAGGACAGGTGATAGCAAAAGTGGCCATTATACCTCAGAAGAACAGTACAAGCAGCACACCAACAAGGACTCTGAAGAATATCAAGCTCATATGACAGGTACTGTAACTTGTCTGATGTCTCAGTTAGCAAAGTGTGAGTGGATAGTTGATTCTGGTGCCTCTCACCATGTTACTGCCAATGAGAAGTTACTAAAGAACATACATAGTACACATGCTAGTAAGAGATTAAGAATGAACTTGCCAAATGGAGACACAGTACCAATCACACATACAGGATGTACTGAACTGTTTGGAAAGGAGAAAATATCAAATGTGCTATTTGTGCCTGATTTTAAGTATAATCTATTGTTAGTGTAAAAATTGACCATGGAATTATGTTGTTCAGTCAACTTTTACCCTGATCACTGTATCTTCAGGATCTGTACAGTGGCAGGGTGAAGGGGATTGGTAGATTACAAGGAGGATTGTACATCTTTCAAGGGTCAGGTGAAGATCATGCTGAGCAGAAAGGAAGTTTAAAGCAAGTTTACCTAGCAACTGCTGATGAGAGATGCAGTTTATGGCATAGGAGACTAGGTCATCCTTCTATCTCTACTATGAAGACTATGGTAGAATTCAGAAATAAGATTGATGACAAGGTTCATAACAATTGTAAGATTTGTCCCTTGGCAAAGCAGACTAGAATGCAGTTTCCCTTAAGCATTTCTAGAGCTGATAAGCCTTTTGAGTTGATTCATTTAGATCTATGGGGTCCTTATAGAACTCCTACACTTGATAAAAGAAACTATTTCCTCACTATTATTAATGATTACACAAGATATACTTGGATTTATTTGTTGCAATTGAAGACTGAAGTAATTGTTGTTTTGAAACACTTTGTTGCCTATGTTAACACTCAGTTTAATTGTAGAATCAAAATTGTTAGGTCTGACAATGGTACTGAATTTTTTAATTCACAATGTTATGAGTTGTTACATGGCTTAGGCATAGTTCATCAAAGCAGTTGCCCTTACACACCCTAACAGAATGGGGTGGTTGAAAGAAAGCACAGACAGATTTTAGAAATGGCCAGGGCAATCAAATTCCAAGCTCACTTCCCTACTAGATATTGGGGTTTTTGTGTCAAGGTTGCAGTTTATCTCATGAATAGGTTACCATCAACTGCCCTGAAGGGTCAGACTCCTTATGAATTGCTGTTTCACAAGAAGGCTTCTCTTGATCATCTCAGAATAATTGGATGCCTGTGTTTTGTCACTACACTACCTAGATCAGACAAGTTTGCCTCAAGAGCCAAAGCAGCTGTATTCATGGGATTCTCAGAGACACAAAAGGGATATATTGTACTTGACTTATCCACTAATAAGTTTTATGTTAGCAGGGATGTGGTGTTTAGAGAATCTGAGTTTCCTTTTATCACCACCTCAGACTCAGGTCCTGACACCTTTCTTCAACTAGGTCGAGCTCCCTATTCTTATGATTCTCAAGATCAGGCTTATCCTCACCAGTCTCCAACAGTAGGAGCAAGGGGGCCACTGCTGTCACCTGACAATGGAGCTAGTAGACATAACATTGAGACTGAAGATCATGCTGCTGTTTCTCCCATAATCACATCAGGTGCACCAAAGGTGGAAGATACATCAAAAGTAGTGCAAGAAGAGATTGAGCCACCAGATTCTGTTACTGATCATGCAAGATCATTGCCAGACTTAGCAGAACAAACTCCATTGCAGGTTGTTGTTCCTCCTCCTGTTGCTAATGAAAGACCAACGAGGATGACTAAAAGGCCTGGATGGTTAACTGACTATATTTCCAATGCTAGTCATGATGGAACTAGCACCTATCCTATGGGAAAATATGTGTCATATGCAGCAACATCAAACCAGTATAAAAGCTATTTGGCCAAATTCTCTAATTTGTCTGAGCCTAGAAATTTCAAGGAAGCTTCAAGAGATGGAAAATGGATAGAAGCTATGAAGCAGGAAATCAAGGCCTTAGAAGAAAACCATACTTGGAAGATTGTTGACCTTCCAAATGGGAAGAATGCAGTAGGCTCCAAATACGTGTATAAGATCAAGTATAAAGCAAATGGAGATGTTGAAAGATTCAAGGCAAGACTAGTGGCAAAGGGGTATAGTCAAAAGGAAGGCCTTGACTATCATGAGACCTTCTCTCCAGTGGCCAAAATGATCACTGTGAGATCTGTGATTGCACTAGCAGCATCAAAGGGTTGGAATCTTCATCAAATGGATGTATACAATGCATTCTTACAAAAAGACCTTTATGAAGAAGTATATATGGAGTTACCAGAGGGATTCAAGAGACAGGGGGAGACTAAAGTATGCAAACTGCTAAAATCCTTATATGGTTTGAAGCAGGCATCAAGGCAATGGAACATTAAGTTGACTGATGCCTTGGTAGCTGCAGGGTTCACACAAAGTCCACATGATTACTTACTCTGTCACAACCCAACCCCGTGGGCCATGACTAGTGTCCTAACTGGACACTCATATACACACTCGCTTACCGGATCGACATATCCAAAACATTCAAATTTTAGCATACGTTAATTCATATAGGTACAGAGGACAAACGTCGTCTTAAGCGGCCACGTATATCAAACACATCATATCAAAACCCGTAGGCAGGCAGAATGTACATTGCCTGAACATATAAACATATGCAAACATATAGGCCACTTAGGCCATCATAGCAAACGGGGCCGCTTAAGGCACATATTTCAGACCAAACCAAACAAACATGACCCATGACCCAAAAGTATGTCTACAGGCCTCTAACAAATATAAAAAAATCATATGATGGGACAGGGCCCCGCCGTACCCCTGAATAGATAAACATATGTACACGGTAGAATATGTACCCAAAATATGGCTCCGAACAAAGGAGCGCTTTAACTGCTGGAGAGATGTCCTACGCTGGCGGATCACCAAAACGATCGTCTGTACCTGCGGGCATGTAACGCAGCCCCCGAAGAACAGGGGGTCAGTACGGAATATGTACTGAGTATGTAAAGCAAATAATACTGTGAATAAAATCATAAACAGAAATGAAGTACATAATACATGTACAGAAAGTAAGCACAAAATGTAAAGTAACCAAACAACTTACTGGAACCATAGACCATGCATGCCAAGAACGGTATCCGGTCCTTTGCAGGACCCGGGGAAAACGTGGCGCCGCCCTGCCCTCGGCGCCACACACAACTAACTCCAGAAATATTGCTCCGAAATCTCCAACACACAAATCATAACATCATATCATAATAACAGATCATATATGGTTCAGCGAACCAGAACACATCTAACTCCATAACACATCTAACTTCGGAATTCATATACGGTGCCCGACCCTCAAGTGAGGAGCTCGGGAACCGCGCGCACGATATAAACCGGCCCGGGACTCGGCGAAGAAAGTCATCGCATATGCACGAGCAGAGTAGTGAGAAACTAAATGCACATAGATCAAGACTCAATGAAATGATCGAACGTATTATCAGAATATTCGTAACGGATTTCTCACATAGCACACTTTTGTCAGAATACTTATATCGGAATACTTGTATCAGAATGCTTATGTCGGAACATTTACGTCAAACTGCTTATGTCAGACTACTCGTAGCGGAATACCTGTGTTAGAGAAGGCATGCGAATCATAACAAACTCGGAGTAGTTTAAACAACTATTTATTATTTTGTTTTGTTTGTGGTTGGAACGATAACCAAAAGTTTCCTTTACTTATCGTACGGAAATGAGTCAAACCGAAAAACAGGAGAGGAGTCGGGAATAGTGGGCCCACCTCGGGTCAACAGAGGTGGCGTACACAAATCACGTACATTAAACTTTATAGAGTCACTTATGATAGTTTTAGTGTAATTCGGTTCCATCTGGCAAGTCATAGATGCTTAGACACTTGTTTCAACAAGTTATGAAGAACTTAGTTCAATTCTATTGAATGGAAAAGGGACAAATTCAAACTCAGATTTCTAGGAATAGAATCATCCCCGAGGCTCGTATCCAAACCTATTAGGTCTAAGACATGCCAAAAGAAGGAAGGGTAAAGCTTTACATACCTTTTCCGCTTCTTACGCTATTCCAAATTCAAATCCCAAACTCTCCAAAATCTACAAATGGTCACATTTACCAAACATTAATTAAAGCCTTTAGAAGTTGAATCTTAAGGTAACACTTGACAATTTGTCTACAGAAATTTGGGCAGCATTTCCCCTGTAAATGCGCCATCCCCGAGAATTTAACTCGGCCAGAAATACAACAACAATACCAACAGCAATACCAACAACCTTCACAATAACTACAAAACACATTCCAACATAAATAACCCTTCTTTACACATAATGCAACAACTTCTACTCCAACTTCACACTTTCAAACTAATGTCAACGCTTTCATATTTATTCACTAATTCAAGACCATTCAAATATAATTCGAAAACATTTCACATTATTCTACAAAATATGCAAAAGTTCCACCAAACCATAATCCACCCAAAACCTCCAATTTTCAACATAAATATTCACAACACATTTTTATCTTCCAATTTCACTTACAACAATCACCATTTGCACCTTACAACTTCATTTTCTCAATTACATAATTTATAATAAAATCGCATACTTTCCGACAACAACTCAACAACAAATTTTTCATGCTAACTTAAGCCATTATTCTTCCATTTACTTCACAAAGCTAAAATCAACACAATTAACATACTAAATAATATTTGTTCATCCCCCCTTCACCCTACACTACACGGCCACATATTCACCTATAACACACAAATTTCATACTTTTCACTCACTTCCACATACTACAACATGTATATATCTTCCATAACATAATAAAAACATAAAATTCTTACCTTTTCTCTTCAACTTCTTCACTTAACCAAAGTGCGGAAACGATGAAACAGATGACTTATCTTCCGAAACAATTATACCACGTTGTAGAGGGTCCTTGAATTAGTAGAAATATCACAAGAAAATAATTTTTGGAACAAAACTTCAAGGGGAAAAAATTGCAAGGCTTGGCCGAATGGCCCTTTATTTTCTTGCTCTTCTTCTTTTGTTTTTCTCTTTCTCTACTTCTCTTGAATCTTCTAATAGTCATGTGGCCTTTATTTATTTACCACATGAATTAATTAAATTCATGGGCTTGGGCCATGGAGTGTATGGCCGGCCACCCCCCTATTGTTGGGCCTTTGTTTCCATTTTTTTAGCCCAATTTCTTTTGGTTTATATTTCGTAATTCCCGAAACTAATTTCCGAAATCCCAATTTTGCCCTTAGCCTTCCTTGATATTTCCGCATCAATATTTTTCAGGAGCAACATATACATATTGGCTAGAGTCAAAATATTGCCTTACCTCTACAAGTCACAATTATTTCAAAATTTCCGAATATGCGAAAATAAGGGATATAACATCCTCCCCCCCTTTAGAACATTCGTCCTCGAATGTTCAACTAACCTCATGGGGTTTCTTCATACTTCGGGGAGGTCTCTGTCCTTTCCTTCAGAATTTTCCAAACGTTACGATTGCTATCTCCCTTTTCATACTCACTTACTTTTTAATCCCAAGCATCATTATACTAGAACTTTCCAGCTTTACCCAGCGGTGGAACTAGTATCCGTCTACTTGTAACATTTACACCATACCTTCTGCTTTGTCTTTTTGGTTTCATTCAGTCAATGTTCTTCATACACCGCAACACTGACTGCTGGGCTCCACCTGTTAATCGATATAGTCATGACTCGGAAGTCATCCGTATACACACACACTTACTACCATTTCGCTTACAATATATCCTCGAGCACTATTCAAACTTATTCTGATTTCCAAACTATGTCGCACTTCCTTCTTTTTTTTCGCCGACTGAGTCTGCCTTAGGCTACCCAACCTATTTAAGGTTTTTAATCATCTGGTACGTTCTATTTTTCTTTAGGTTATCCCAGAGTTCCCATCTTTCTTTCATATCAACATTTATGAAAATTGGGTTCACTTCCCAGGGGGTCACCCATCTCAAGATTACTCTGGCCCTAGCACGCTTAACTTCATAACTTTCACACATTTTGATGCGTTAATGCTGATTGATTGCGTCGACTGCCCCACACGACCTTCTCCACATAATCTAGGGTACGTCAGGGTCTTAACAATTTTCAGAAAGTTTTCGTAGCGGGGCCCACTTCGATCCAGAGAGGATCTTTTATTTTTTGAACTTATGTAATTACTGGGTTAGTCTTTTAAATTCTTAACATTCATTTTATTTTTATTCGTATGAATAGTTACTTCTAACGATCCTATCTCTTCGGGCTTTATCCAGATTCTATTAGTAACTAGGAGGGGAAAATATACCACAAAATAGGGTCTAGACTTGTCAATGCATATATATTTCGAAAAAGGTCAATAATATACCTGCGTCCGTGTCTGATGGCGCCTCTGGGTCCTGTCGACTAGTCAAAGCATAGTTGCGGTGCGAAGGACCGCTAGAACTGGAACCCCCTCCGCGGCCTCTACCACGGCCTGCTGGTGCCAGCGTGCCCAGCCCCGTAGGGCGCATAACTGCAGGTGAGGATGAACTGGCAACCGACCCCGCGGGATGGACTGCACCACCAGAACTACTCAACAACGGGCAATCTCTCATGATATGGCCTTGACGGCCGCAAGAATAGCATGCACCTGTAGCCCGATAACATTCCCCCGGGTGGGGCTTCCCACAGTGGGAACACGGAGGCACGGGTGGCCTCGACTGACCGGGACCTCTGCTCGCCTGAAACTCTGGAGCTCTGGCCCGAGAACTGTGGAGGTGTGCTCTGTGCTGGCTGGGAAGAATACCTGCTACCCTGCTGCTGAGACGACCCACTCCGAAACTTCCCAGAATACCCAGCCGATCTGGCTCTTTTAGGCTGGCTCCTGTCATGACCCCTTTCAAGCCGACGTTCCCTACGTCGGTCCTCCATGCCCTGGCGTATGCCTGCACCCGGGCAATATGCATCCCTGGCTGGGAAGCCATCGCCAGGCAGCTATCAATCAAATAAGGATCTAGCCCCATCACATACCGGTGCACCCTGTCGGCCATATCAGCTACTATAGCGGGTGCATACCTAGCCAGTGAGTCGAACTCTAGGCTATACTCTCGAACACTCCTACCGGTCTGTCTCAGGTGCAAGAATCGGTCAACCCTAGCTCTCCGCAGCTCTGGAGGTAGAAAATGATCAAGAAAGGCCTTAGTAAACTCGGCCCACACTGCTGGGGGAGCGTCGTCACCCCTGGATAACTCCCAGGACTCATACCAGTTAGCAGCTACCTCATAGAACCGATACGAAGCCAACTCGAAGGACTCAGTCGGCGAAGCGTTAATCAACCGTAACGTGCGCTCCATCTTTCTGATAAACTCCTGGGGATCCTCTTCGGGTTTTGTCCCGAAGAACTCTGGAGGATTACATGTCAAGAACTCACAGGCCCTGGAACTATCATGTCTGTCTGCACGATCACCCCCAAATCCGTGCCTATGAACCTGCTTCGCTATCAGTCTAGTCAACAACCGGACCGCATCTCGCATAGCCCTATCCTCTGCCCCTGGCTGTGGAGCTGGAGGCTCGGGTACTGAAACCCCGGGAGCTAGCGGTAGAGCCATCATCTGATCAGCAGCCGCTGCTGCTCCAATCTCCTCTGGTAACGGCGGTGTAACAGAACCGGCTGACGGGGGTACATCCTCAAGTACAGGCTGGGTACGGGCCCTGGTAACTCTCTGGGCCCGGCTGGTCTCTCCTACCTCTACCACCGCTTTGCCCTTCTGGGCAGCTGTTGCTTTCCTTGGGGGCATCACTGAAAACATAACAAATCGTTAGGAAGGAATCATCCTAATAATACAATTCTATCGCACGATCTAAGATCCAAAGAAGGGTAACATCCTAGATGTCCTGTAGCCTCCTGTTTATAGATGTGGTGCACCAAACACCGATAAACAAGACTCTACTAGACACGGCCTGCAGACATTCCGAGGACAAACCGCTCTGATACCACTTCTGTCACGACCCAAACCCGTGGGCCATGACTAGTGTCCTAACTAGACACTCATATACACACTCGCTTACCGGATCGACATATCCAAAACAGTCATATTTTAGCATACGTTAATTCATATAGGTATAGAGGACAAACATCGTCTTAAGCGGCCACGTATATCAAACATATCAAACATATCATATCAAAACCCGTAGGCAGGCAGAATGTACATCGCCTGAACATATAAACATATGCAAACATATAAGCCACTTAGGCCATCATAGCAAACGGGGCCGCTTAAGGCACATATTTCAGACCAAACCAAACAAACATGACCCATGACCCACAAGTATGTCTACAGGCCTCTAACAAACATAAAAAAATCATATGACGGGACAGGGCCCCTCCGTACCCCTGAATAGATAAACATATGTACACGGTAGAATATGTACCCAAAATATGGCTCCGAACAAAGGAGCACTTTAACTGCTGGAGAGATGTCCTACGCTGGCGGATCACCAAAACAATCGTCTGTACCTGCGGGCATGTAACGCAGCCCCCGAAGAACAGGGGGTCAGTACGGAATATGTACTGAGTATGTAAAGCAAATAATACTGTGAATAAAATCATAAACAGAAATGAAGTACATAATACATGTACAGAAAGTAAGCACAAAATGTAAAGTAACCAAACAACTTACTGGAACCATAGACCATGCATGCCAAGAACGGTATCCGATCCTTTGCAGGACCCGGGGAAAACGTGGCGCCGCCCTACCCTCGGCGCCACACACAACTAACTCCAGAAATATTGCTCCGAAATCTCCAACACACAAATCATAACATCATATCATAATAACAGATCATATGTGGTTCAGCGAACCAGAACACATCTAACTCTATAACACATCTAACTTCGGAATTCATATACGGTGCCCGACCCTCAAGTGAGGAGCTCGGGAACCGCGCGCACGATATAAACCGGCCCGGGACTCGGCGAAGAAAGTCATCGCATATGCACGAGCAGAGTAGTGAGAAACTAAATGCACATAAATCAAGACTCAATGAAATGATCGAACGTATTATCAGAATATTCGTAACGGATTTCTCACATAGCATACTTTTGTCAGAATACTTATATCGGAATACTTGTATCAGAATGCTTATGTCGGAACATTTACGTCAAACTGCTTATGTCAGACTACTCGTAGCGGAATACTTGTGTTAGAGAAGGCATGCGAATCATAACAAACTCGGAGTAGTTTAAACAACTATTTATTATTTTGTTTTTTTTTGTGGTTGGAACAATAACCAAAAGTTTCCTTTACTTATCGTACGGAAATGAGTCAAACCGAACAATAGGAGAGGAGTCGGGAATAGTGGGCCCACCTCGGGTCAACAGAGGTGGCGTACACAAATCACGTACATTAAACTTTATAGAGTCACTTATGATAGTTTTAGTGTAATTCGGTTCCATCTGGCAAGTCATAGATGCTTAGACACTTGTTTCAACAAGTTATGAAGAACTTAGTTCAATTCTATTGAATGGAAAAGGGACAAATTCAAACTCAGATTTTTAGGAATAGAATCATCCCCGAGGCTCGTATCCAAACCTATTAGGTCTAAGACATGCCAAAAGAAGGAAGGGTAAAACTTTACATACCTTTTCCGCTTCTTACGCTATTCCAAATTCAAATCCCAAACTCTCCAAAATCTACAAATGGTCACATTTACCAACCATTAATTAAAGCCTTTAGAAGTTGAATCTTAAGGTAACACTTGACAATTTGTCTACAGAAATTTGGGCAGCATTTCCCCTGTAAATGCGCCATCCCCGAGAATTTAACTCGGCCAGAAATACAACAACAATACCAACAGCAATACCAACAACCTTCACAATAACTACAAAACACATTCCAACATAAATAACCCTTCTTTACACATAATGCAACAACTTCTACTCCAACTTCACACTTTCAAACTAATGTCAACGCTTTCATATTTATTCAATAATTTAAGACCATTCAAATATAATTCGAAAACATTTCACATTATTCTACAAAATATGCAAAAGTTCCACCAAACCATAATCCACCAAAAACCTCCAATTTTCAACATAAATATTCACAACACATTTTTATCTTCCAATTTCACTTACAACAATCACCATTTGCACCTTACAACTTCATTTTCTCAATTACATAATTTATAATAAAATCGCATACTTTCCGACAACAACTCAACAACAAATGTTTCATGCTAACTTAAGCCATTATTCTTCCATTTACTTCACAAAGCTAAAATCAACACAATTAACATACTAAATAATGTTTCTTCATCCCCCCTTCACCCTACACTACACGGCCACACACATATTCACCCATAACACACAAATTTCATACTTTTCACTCACTTCCACATACTACAACATGTATATATCTTCCATAACATAATAAAAACATAAAATTCTTACCTTTTCTCTTCAACTTCTTCACTTAACCAAAGTGCGGAAACGATGAAACGGATGACTTATCTTCCAAAACAATTATACCACGTTGTAGAGGGTCCTTGAATTAGTAGGAATATCACAAGAAAATAATTTTTGGAACAAAACTTCAAGGGGAAAAAATTGCAAGGCTTGGCCGAATGGCCCTTTATTTTCTTGCTCTTCTTCTTTTGTTTTTCTCTTTCTCTAATTCTCTTGAATCTTCTAATAGTCATGTGGCCTTTATTTATTTACCACATGAATTAATTAAATTCATGGGCTTGGGCCATGGAGTGTATGGCCGGCCACCCCCCTATTGTTGGGCCTTTGTTTCCATTTTTTTTAGCCCAATTTCTTTTGGTTTATATTTCGTAATTCCCGAAACTAATTTTCGAAATCCCAATTTTTCCCTTAGCCTTCCTTGATATTTCCGCATCAATATTTTTCAGGAGCAACATATACATATTGGCTAGAGTCAAAATATTGTCTTACCTCTACAAGTCACAATTATTTCAAAATTTCCGAATATGCGAAAATATGGGATATAACACACTCTTTACAAAGAAGTCAGGTGTCAATATTGTGATAATCCTAGTGTATGTAGATGACTTGCTCATCACTGGGAATAGCATTGCTCTTATAGAAGAGGCCAAGAGAATTTTGCATCATGACTTTAGAGTCAAGGACCTGGGGGAACTTAAATACTTCCTTGGAATAGAAGTTTTGAGATCACAACCCGGTATTATCCTTAATCAAAGGAAATACATACTGGAGCTTATATCAGAAATAGGCCTAGCAGGCACAAGACCAGCTGCCACACCACTAGAGGTTGGAAACAAGCTAACAACTGTGGAGTATGACAGAATTGCTGAGGTCAAGGGTGATGAAGTCCTGGAAGATGCTTCAAGGTATCAAAGGTTAATAGGAAAACTCCTATATGTCACCATTACAAGACCAGATATTAGCTTTGCAGTTCAGACATTGAGCCAGTTTATGCAAGAACCAAAAATGTCACATTGGGAGGCAGCTATTAGAGTGGTCAAGTACCTCAAAAATGCACCAGGACAGGGCCTTATATTTAGATCACAACATACACAAGAGTTGACATGCTGGTGTGACTCAGATTGGGCAGCATGCCTAAACACAAGAAGGTCCATCACAGGTTATGCAGTGAAGTTTGGTGAGTCATTAATCTCCTGGAAATCAAAGAAACAACAAACGGTGTCCAAAAGCTCAGCTGAGGCTGAGTATAGGAGCATGGCAGCGGTTGTAGCAGAGGTCACTTGGTTGCTGGGGTTGTTCAAAGATCTAGGAGTACAAGTACATCAACCAGTGACAATTTGGAGTGATAGTAAGGCAACAATCCAGTTAGCAGCAAATCCAGTATATCATGAGCGTACTAAACACATAGAGATTGATTGTCACTTCATAAGAGACAAAATAAAGGAAGGAACAATCAAGACTGAGTTTGTGAGAACAGATGACCAACAAGCAGACCTAATGACAAAGGGGCTAAGCAGGCAACAACACTCATATTTGATGAGCAAGTTAGGAGTGTTGGATATTATGCACCCTCCAACTTGAGGGGCAGTATTGGAAGTGATCACGTTTATTGGCATCCATTAGTTGTTTGTTAGTTAGTTATTATGGGTCCCACATTAATAAGTAGTTAGTTAGTTTGTTGAGTTAGTTAGGCAAGAAGTATATGTAGAGGATTTCCCTCATTTCTTCTTCAGTTGAATAAAAAATGAAACCAGAAAATTCTCAATTCTCTGTCAACTCTATCAATCACACATCTTAATCATCCCAATTCAATAAAAAGGATCAAATATACCCCTCGTTATACTTTGGGGACAAATATATTCCTGCCATTATAATTTGGGCCTAATATACCCCTGCCGTTAAATTTTGGGGTCAAATATACCCGTCATCTGTTAATGTTGTCCAAGGTGGACATCCGATCCTGCGTGACTGCCACACATTCGATGAGATGGATGTCACGTGGCATGCCACCTCAAAACCCCTAACCCATTTAACTCCTCCGGTTCTTCCACCACTAAAATTTTCTTCCCCTCCACCACCATCACCGCAATGACAACCAACTCTCCATTTGTTCCGTTATCTATATTCTCCTACCAATGGCTTCATATATATTCCTACAGAAAGACAACACGCAACAAAGTAACATTGAATTTCAACCTTTAAAAACTCAACGAAAATCAAAAACTTACTTCACATGCAACCAGGCATGTCAATACAAATTTTAAAAAGTATTTATTCTTAAACTAGAAACCCATATCAAAATGAATAAAGGAAGAAGGGATTGGCGGCTGCTTTTAGCAATTGAATTAAATTGGAGAGATGCTCATGGGGAGAATTTATATTTTAATGGAAGGTCCAAGTTCAATTGTTTAATACCTATTAAAGTTTTTCCGACTGTCGACATCGTTTTCCGATGACATAAACAGAAGAGGGATATAGAATGATTATATGGGAGTTTTTTTAGAAGAGAAAACAAAAATGGACAAATAGACCCTGATCATGTGCAAACCCCCATCAGATATAGAGATGGTGACGGTGGCGGTGGCGATGATGGTGACAATGGTAGTAAAGGGGAAAGAAATTTTAGTGGCGGAAGAACAAATAGAGGGGAGGGGTAAAATGATTTAGGGGTTTTGAGGTGGCATGCTGCGTGACATTCATTTCATCCAATTTGTGCCAGCCACGTAAGATCGAATGTTCACATTGGACAACTTTAACGGATGAGGGGTATATTTGACCTCAAAATATAGCGACAGGGGTATATTTGGACCTAAAGTATAACGAGGGTATATTTAGCCCTTTTCTCATAGTACAGGGGTATATTTGGCCCTTTTCCGTATTATTAATCAATAATTTTCATAGAGATTTTTTCATAATTAATTATTAAATGATCTGATTGTATAAATAATCTTTTAAATAGCAAACCGTTCGAGGAATTTCTGGCACAAGTATTCAATTAGTTCGGACTTAATTAATTTAGTATTGAATTGGAACCAAGACAAAGAAAAGTTCTTTTTGAAAAGAAGCCTGTTCTTCCTTAATTGGAATAAGAGCAAATAGTTTGATTCGACATTTCCTAAGAATCAAACTTAGTGAAATCCCTACCCCATATATTGAAAAAAGGAATGACCGACACGTATATAGATCTTCAAATAGAAAAAGCGTCATAGACCATGATATCGAAGGCTATTCCCAATAAATTCTAGAGGTGATTATCAATGCATAATAATGCATGTTGGAGCAGTGCCAAAGTAGAGCAGAATGAATGATTCAAAACAAGAAAAACGAAAAAGATATACATAATTATTGAAGCAAAGTGTATGAAATGACACGTTTTGAGACAATGTTATATTCTAGCTCTTAGCTCCTATAATTGAAGCAAACTTGTTGGAACCATATGGTTCATGTATTCTCCAAATTCTAAGTCGCACTAAAAGCAAAATGGCAGTCAATTCATTTGTGTTTTGAGGGTGAGTATAAATTCTATGCACTGGCGCTGTAAAAAGAATTTACGTCATCAAATTACTTAAAGATTAATTCTAAGTAATTTTCTATACAAACATTAATTAGTATTCTTAAAAATAGGAAGCAATCTTCTATAAAAAAAATTATTTACACTATGGGCACATACAATTCAAATTCTTTGGGGTTAAAATCAGCATAAGACCCTAAACAATATGTTGATTCGAGTTATGATCACCGCCAATTCCTCTGCTTTTTATAAAAGCAAAAGCCCTTATTTACGCTATAGCTTAATTGTCCTTGCAGATAACATTTCAACAATTACGACTTTTTGGAAATATCTTAGCTCATGAATTTTCAACAATTATGACTTTTATTATATGCTTCCACTTGCAATCTTGCATGATCAGTGGCGGATCCAGGATTTCAAGGTCCTGGGTGCTTGCCTTTAACGATAAATGACGGTCGTCCAAAAAGAAAAATCAGCATAAAGAAAAACTACTCTATTCAGGTTAGGAAGTGATAATTTTTCTCTTCTTCTTTTTCTTTTTACGCCTTTTGCCGTGATGAAGTTTGACAAATTAGAAAGGGAAAAAAAGAAAAAAAAAAGTAAGTAGTGAAAGAAAAAGTCAATTGGTAAAAATAAAAAAGAAGAATATGCATTAAAAAAAATTAAGAAACAAAGCAATGAGACTAAGAAATAAGAACTAGAAGAGTATCCAAAAATAACCTTTGTGGAGGATCGAACCCTTAACATCACGCAAACATGGAATTTGACATTCCACATTCACACCAGAGCACCCATAAGAACATTTGTGCAATGGGTGCTTACCAATTTAATATATCTATTTTTCACAGTTTTATATAAAAATATATACATTCCGAGACGGGTTTAATGGGTGCTCGAGCACCACAATTTTCTATGTGGGTCCGCCCCTGTGCATGATACCACCTGTCACGCTTCTTGATTTATTTTACAATACGATTCATTAACTGGCTACATTATTACAAAATGATACCAACACTTAAGTACACAACTTAAACCTGATCATCAGACCTTTAGGACAATTTCCAAATCCGTCAGTTTAAGTTGAAAGAAAGAGCACTACAATGTTTTTGATCCTCCATAATAGGAAATCTTCCGCTATTGGTTCGGATTTCACCTATTTTTGCACACAAAATTTCACTTTCCTCTATCTTATTAGATTTTTAGAGTATTTTGCTTGTTTTTAGCGGCATTCTCTAATATGATTAAGCACATGTGACCTTCAATTTTTGAGACCGAGATGTGACCTAACTTTTGGGAGAGCCGGTTGGACTACTTAATTTTTTACGTGTTAGTAATTTTTATGACAATCAGGATTCAATACTATAGTCTACAATAAGAGCCCGTAATGAGCCTAACTTGTATCTGGGGGGTGGATATAGCTGTAACTTATCCTATTTTACTTTATGAGGAGGACCAACTTGACATTCTCAGATAAAAGAAAAAACTTAGCTAGAGAACTCCAAATAGGACAAAAGAGTTATCATTTTGACTCTAAGCTAATAGTGTAATATATTTTTATGTCATTAGATAAAAAATTTACACAACAGTAATCGTCTAAAGTTAACTTATATAGAGGTTTCCAGAATTACGAGTTTTTATAGCGATCTCAATTGATATACAATAGTAGCTGGTTTCATAGTCAAATATCTGTAAATGTTTAGTGAATTTTTTGATAGATATGCGGGATCTGGCAAAAGCTATTGCGTCTCGTGAACTCGTAGGTTGTTCTCTATATCAGCCACTAAACCTATATTGGTAATTTAGAAAATAAAACAAATAACCAACTATCACTCGTAAATGTCAATGGTGGATGTAGCAAGGAATTAACAGGTTCAATTGTACTCTGTGTGTGTGAAAAACTAATAAAATTTCAAAAGTATTAACTTTTTAACCAATAATATATGAGCAAAATGAGTTCAGTGATAGTATCTAAATGTTTAACATTTTAAAATTTAAATTCTGAATTCCTCCTATAGAATAACTAATGATGTAAAAGATTCATGACACCTACGATGTATGTAGGTTAAATCATCTGGTCCATCCATTATGAAATAATTCCCGTATGATTCGCGCAAACCAACATTGGTGGCATGTGCAGCAGTAGCACTCTTTTAATTTGGGAAAGTGTCCTTCAAAATCATAGGACCCATCCATTTTTGTCCCCACAAAGATATAATTCTGTTACAATAAACCTTCATATTCTAAAATTCAACCTTATCAGTCAAATCCATGCCAATTAGGTGGAATCTTCAAGTTAGTAGAGCGGTTCAGCTTCCACTCTTGTCAACTCAATTAGAGATAGCCACTCCCCTATAAAGAAAGCTAGTTTTCTGTGGTGGTACTAAAGCTTGAGTGTATAACCAATGACCATAACCAAAATATGGCATTTGAAATCTTGAAAGAGCAACCTTTTACAAGACATAAAGGTGACAATATTTGGTTCCGTCACAAACCAAACTATCCCTGGATGTGATTGGCACCTAATGAGCATTATCCGTCGGGCGAACCTGATTTCATAGACCTAGTATCCTTTCGAGAACTCATTATGATAGATAGAATATGCAATACGTAGTGATAAATAAAATTGAAATCAATAATTCAATTGAAATAGTAAAACTTGTTGGGAATAAAAATAGACCGCAAGAATAATATTTCCGGTATTAGTGATAAACGCGGAACACTAACTTATGGTTAAATCAGCAAGAATAAAATGCAGCAATAATGACACCAAGATTTTACGTGGAAACCCTTCTGAATAAGGGAAAAACCACGATCAAGAGGAGCAGCTGATATCACTATAGCAAGGAATTTTACACCGTGCAGTAACGAGTACAAATACTCCTAAGACCACTCACCCTCAAAAGAAGAACACTCTTTTGATTTTTCTCACCTCACTACAATCTCACTCACACTCTATTTTTTCTTCACAGACTCTTTTCTTACAGTCTATGGAATACCTCACTTTGCTCTCACTCAGATGTATTGTCTGAGATTTCGGTGTGTCAACAAATGATGGAAGGCTTCCCTATTTATAGGGATGAAATGAACCTATTGATGTCATTTGTGACTCAAGCAAGCACTTGACAATTTGCCAAATACAAGGAAGATATTTTCTTCCTTAAAACAAGTAATATGTTTTCTTCTTCAAACAGGGGAAATGTTTTCTTCCTTAAAATGAGGGAGATGTTTCCTTCCTCAAATTATGGGATAGACCCAACAAATCTCCCCCTCCAGTCCCATACACCTGAAGGAGGGTACACTGGCTTTTTAGTTTGAGTGTATGTCGACAAGTTCTTTGCACAATTCGAACTTGTCTCTCGGTACCACCTTGGTCTGCATGTCTGATGGATTCTCCTTTGTGTTGATCTTCACTAGTCTCAACAGTTGTTGATCAATCGTCTCGCGTATCTAGTGATACCGAACATCAATATGTTTTGTACGGGAATGGTACATGGAGTTCTTGCTCAAGTCTAGAGCACTCTGACTGTCATAATGTATCTTGTACTCTTTCTGCTGGATCCCAAGTTCTTGGAGATAGCGCTTTAGCCAGAACATTTCTTTACCATCTTCAGCGGCAGCAATGTATTCTGCTTCTGTTGTAGATAAAGCGACACACTTCTGCAATCTTGATTGCCAAGAAACAGCTCCCCTTGCAAAAGTGTAGATATATCCTGAAGTAGATTTTCTACTATCAATATCTCCGGCCATATCAGCATCTGTATAGCCTTCCAAGACTGGATCGGCTCCACCGTAGAAAAGACATAACTTCGTGGTACCCTTCAAGTGTCTGAGAATCCATTTGACTGCTTCCTAATGCTCCTTCTCGGGGTTAGAGAGAAAACGACTCACTGTACCCACTGAATGAGAGATATCTGGCCGTGTGCATACCATGGCATACATCAGACTTCCAATTGCTGAAGAATACAGCACCGCTGACATCTCCCCGATCTCTTCCTTGGATGTGAGATATGTTCTTTTGATCAACTTGAAGTGATTCGCAAGTGGAACACTAGCTGGTATGGTATTATTCATATTGAATCTCTCAAGTACCCGATCAATGTACTTCTCTTGAGATAGCCATAACTTGCGATTCTTCCTGTCTCGAGTGATCTGCATCCCAAGAATCTGTTGAGCCGGTCCTAAGTCTTTCATATCAAAAGACTTAGAGAGTTCTTTCTTCAGTTGGTTTATCTTCATTTGATCTTTCCAAACGATCAACATGTCGTCTACATATAGTAGAAGAGCAATGAAGGTACCGTCTGGAAGACTCTTGATGTATACACACTCATCCGTAGTAGCCTTCTTGTAGCCTTGACTCTTCATGCATGAGTAAAACATCTTATTCCACTGCCTTGGTGCTTGCTTCGAACCATACAAGCTTTTAGATAGCTTGCACACGAGATTATCACTTGAAACCTCAAAACCTTCTGGCTGCTGCATATAGATTTCTTCTTTCAAATCTCCGTGAAAAAATGTTGTCTTCACATCCATCTGTTCAACCTCTAAGTTCATACTTGCTGCTAAGCCAAGTATAACTCGGATTGAGGTCATCTTGACAACTGGTGCAAAGATCTCATCAAAGTCAATTTCTTTCTTCTGCTGGAACCCTTTGACAACCAACCGAGCTTTGTGTTTCACCACTTGTCCGCTTGCATCCTTCTTTAACTTGAAGACCCATTTGTTTCTCAGTGCCTTCTTCCCTTTAGGAAGTTCTACAATCTCATAAGTTTGATTTTTCTGCAGAGATTCTAGCTCATCCTGCATTGCTATCAGCCATTTTTCTTTATCCTTATGAGACATAGCTTCTTGAAAACTCTCCGGTTCTCCATCTTCAGTAAGCAAAAGGTATTCAGATGATGAGTACCTTTTTGATGGTATATGGCCTCGTTCAGATCTACGAGCAGTTGAAACCATCTGAGAAGAACTACCATCATCTGTGTCGTCTGATGGTTCTGGTGAGGTGGGTTGTGGCTCCCCTTGCTCAGCACTCTCTTCTGTCTCCTCATCTTCTTCTGCTTCTGAGTTTTCTTCTGGCACTTCGTCATTATTTCTCAAGAACAATTCTGGTTCTTCATTTGAAACTTGAGCACCCTCATTTGACTTCTGAGACATCGTGGATTTTTCAATGTCTTCTATTGTCAAAGTTTCGTGAAGCACAACGCCCCTGCTTCTGATCACTTTTTTCTCCTTAGGATCCCATAACCTGTATCCAAACTCTTCATTTCCTTAGCCAATGAAAATGCATGGGATAGTTCTCGCATCAAGCTTCTGTCTGAGCTCTTTGGATACATGTGCATATGATGAACACCCAATACTCTAAGATGTGAGTATGTAGGATCCTTACCTGTCCATAGCCTATCTGGAACTTCAAAGTTGAGTGGTACTGAAGGTTATCGGTTGATGAGATAACATGCGGTATTGACTGCTTCTCCCCAAAATGGCTTTGGAAGTTTAGCCGTGTTCAGCATGCTCCGAACACGCTCCATGATAGTCCGGTTCATTCTTTCAGCAACACCATTGTGCTGAGGGGTGCGTGGTACTGACTTCTCATGTCGAATGCCATATGCTCTGCAATATGCATCGAACGCCTTGGAAGTATACTCGCCTCCATTATCAGATCGGAGACATTTCAGCTTCTTTCCTGTTTCACGTTCCACCAAGACGTGAAATGACTTGAAGCACTCGAACACCTGGTCCTTCGTCTTCAGGAAATACACCCACACTTTCCGAGAAGCATCATCGATAAAAGTCAGAAAATATCTGCTTCCACCGAGTGATTCAACCTCCATAGGACCAGAGACATCAGCGTGTACCAAACTTAACAACTCTGATCTTTTTGTTGAAGTGAAATTAAATGACACTCTGTGTTGCTTACTGAATAGACAATGATTGCAAGGACACAGTGCAACGTTCTTGTCAACATTTATAAGATTCTTCTTTATCAAGGTAGTCAACCCTTTCTCGCTCATGTGGCCGAGTCTCTGGTGCCATAAATCCTGAGAAGCATTCTCTGCAATGTTGAGGCTGTCTACACAAATTCTCAAATACGTTTTGTACAATGTGCCACAAACATGTCCTCGAGCGATTGTCAAAACGCCCTATGACATTTTCCATGTGCCTCTGCTAAAATGGTTTTTATACCCTTGTTTGTCAAGAGATACCACTGACAGGAGATTGAGCCGAAGATCTGGCACATGTCTGACATCCTTCGAAGTGATTGTGTTCCCGGTACCTATCTTTATTTGTACATCACCAATTCCGGCTATTCCAGAGGAACTGGAATTACCCATCTTCAGCGCTCCAAAATCTCCAGCTTTGTATGTTGTGAAGTAGTGCCTGTGGGGAGTTACGTGGTAAGATGCTGCAGTATCTACCACCCATTCTGTGTCTTCTCTTGAGACGTGAAGTCATGTCTCATCATGGGTAGTACAATACGCTACATCACCTGAGATTGTGATGAACGCTTCACCACCCTTATTTTTCGGTTGAGAACTGCTCTTGCATTGCTCCTCTAGCCATTTGTAGCAGTTCTTCTTCATGTGACCCTCTATACCGCAATGGTGGCAGGTATAAGAAGGTTTTCGGCCATCCGATGATCTCCCCTGACTTTTGCCTCTACTTTTCCATTTTCCTCTACTGTTTCTTTGTTGTTTTCCTTGTGATCTTCCTCGATTCTCCGTCACAAGGGCATGAGTCTGATCTGTGCTCATGTCTTTCCTTCTTGCCTCTTCATTGAACAATGCATCCTTGACCACAGACATGGTACGTTTGCCATCTGGGGCTGAGTTGCTGAGAGTAACAACTAGTGTTTCCCAATTATCAGGAAGGGAACTAAGAAGTAGTAGAGATTGCATTTCGTCTCCAAGTGGCATTTCTACACAAGATAATTGATTTACCAGACTCTGGAACTCACTGGTATGTTCGGCAACAGAAGTTTCACTTTTAAGCTTCATATTGACAAGGCGTCTCATCAGAAGGGCCTTGTTTCGAGCGGTCTTGGCCTGGTACATGTCTTCCAACTTTTTCCAAAGGGCATAAGCGTTGATTTCTTGTGCAACGTGGTGGAAGACACTATGGTCAATCCATTGTCGGATTTGACCAATAGTTTTTCTATTAATTTTCTTCCACTCTATTGACTTGGGCGGGTCAGGATTAATACCCTTCAGCTCTATTGGATCAAAAAGGTCTTTACAACTGAGGAAATATTCCATCCGAGGTTTTCACAGCGTGTAGTTGGTAGCCGTGAGCATAATCATAGCTCCAGAAGATGAAGTTGACTCGTCAATGGTCATTTTTCACCTTCTGAATAATTTTCAAAAAATTGAGGGACCAAACTGCAATTTTTTAAAATTACAAAACTGACCGGTGACGTGCAGCTGATGCAGGAGCACCAAGGTAATTCTTTTCTGATGTGGAAGTTCAAACTATGCTGCAACCACAGAGCATACTCAGACAGAACCTTGGCTCTGATACCACTTGTTGGGAATAAAAATAGACCGCAAGAATAATATTCCCGGTATTAGTGATAAACGCGGAACACTAACTTGTGGTTAAATTAGCAAGAATAAAATACAGCAACAATGACACCAAGATTCTACGTGGAAACCCTTCTGAATAAGGGAAAAACCACAATCAAGAGGAGCAACTGATATCACTATAGCAAGGAATTTTACACCGTGCAATAACAAGTAAAAATACTCCTAAGACCACTACACGAGTGTAGATGTCATGAGTAAATAAGACAACAAAGAAACAGTTTGCAGCCTCCACGGCCTAAGTGGCGTGGCTCACGAGCAACTGGATCAAATCTCACACTTTTGTCAGCCACACACAATATCGTCAATCAGTATTTGTGCCTGCATGGAAGCAGGTAAGGATTGAGTCATACTAAATATAACTCAGTAAAATTCTCGACCCACTATTCTAAATACTCCTGGAACAAAAGTGAGAGAATACATTTAAAACAATATATGAAAAATCATATTTAGATCAATTAATCGTAATAAAACATTACATCAATCGCCAATACAGATATTCAATTAACTGTATATCACATCTCAACATTGTTATCCTTGTAATCAAACGTATAAATTATAAACCAGAAAATGTTAAGAACGAAAACATAGTTTCGAGCCCATCAAAAACTGTGTTTTCTTAAGGAATTTAGTCCCCTTACAATTGCCCAAAGTTCGGATTAATTCCTCCAAGGATAGAATAAAACTCTATTATGCAATAATGGCAATCAAAATTTTAGAACTGCAGTGAACTCAACCAACGGATGTAATCACACGACACTTACTATTTTTCTGTCTTTGAAAACGATGCAAGAAGAGGGGATGAAAAACTGTTTTAGAGTAAAAATTCATTATTTTACTGTGTAAAAATGAGGCGAAGCCTCTGAAAATTTATAGCCATTGAAAAGGTGCAAAGGCACCTGTTTTTGGGAAAGTAGGTGACCGTTCAGTTATTAGTTAAGACCGTTGGGACTATAATATTAATTTATTTCTCGAATTAATTAAATAATTAAATAATGCACGAATTAATATTAGGAAAATAAAAATTAAATAATGAAAGTGCAAAATAATAAATTTGGTCCGAATCCGACGCCGAGCAACAACGACGGCGTGAGGAGAGGTCCTCTTTTCAACTCTTTATGAGCTGGAAGATGTGCTTCTACATATAAGCACACACATATCACTTTCCACCACCAATGTGGGAGACTGCTCAGTTGGAAAAGTTACATTTTCAAAATTTCATTTCCCTCCAATTTTGTTTCCCTCCATTTCACAAGTCACACTTCATCTTTAATGTCCATCGCTTTGCGACTTTAAAACCCAACAATCCCCAACATGAATGGGGAGCGTATATTTTATGAAAACATGAATGAAAAAACTATGTGACTAGGATTAATCGTATCTAGGTAAGTAGGTTTCTCTTTGAACTTTCCGTAGTGAACATACATCAAATATACTTGATCATTCGGTAGATTTGATATCCTTGAACCTTCGAGCTTTGATGTATATCTAGACAACATATGTCAAATAATTAACCCTTAACAGTTCTTGGTTCTCATTGTTGTGTTCTTTTCAGTCATGAACATCGCCTGGTTTCATGAGTGCGTAGAGAACTGGCCTTACACTAATTTTCCTTGAAGCGGCTTCCACTTCACACTCACATAGGTGATTCCTAAACGTGTAACCCGTAGGTATTAGCGCTTCGTCCTTGTTCCTGAACATTGTCTTATCGTGAGAATAGATTGAGTTCGACGACAATGTTGAACCGCCATTCATAAGTTTATTTGATCTCCTTGAGCCTACATCTTGGGATCTCCAGTTAGCTAGGTGGAGTTACTATTATGATGACTTTTTCTCCGCCATAATCCCATTCCCTTTGATGATCTTTCAACAGCCTTTCTAGTTAGGCCTTTTGTAAGAGGATTCGACACATTATCCCTTGACTTTACATAGTCAATCATGATAATTCCACTAGAGAGTAATTGTCTAACGGTATTATGTCTTCGTTATATGTGACGAGATTTTTCGTTATACATAACGCTTCCAGCCCTCTCTATTGCAGCTGACTATCACAATGTATGCACATAGGTGCCATTGCTTTAGGCCAAAACAGAATGTCTTCCAAGATATTCCGCAGCCATTCTGCTTCCTCACCGGCTTTATCCAAAGCTGTAAATTCAGACTCCATCGTAGAGCGAGCGATACATGGCTGCTTGGAGGACTTCCAAAACACTGCTCCTCCTCCAATGGTAAAACGTATCCGCTTATGGATTTAACTTCAGATGATCCGGTGATTCAATTTGCATCACTATATCCTTCAATTACCACAGGATATTTATTATAGTGTAAAGCATAGTATTGGGTGTATTGTAAATACCCCAAAACTCATTTCATTGCCATCCAATGAGTTTGGTTAGGATTACTTGTATAAAGACTCAATTTACTTATTGAACAAGCTATATCTAGTCTTGTACAGTTCATAATGTATGTCAAACTTCCCAACACTCGAGCATAGTGTAACTGAGACTTGCTTTGACCTTGATTCTTTGTAACAACAAGGTTTACATCAATCGGCGTCTTTGCAACTTTAAACTCCAGATACTTGAATATTTCAACCATCTTAACATAGTGAGTTTGAGATAATGCTAGACCTTGCGGAGTTCTGTGGATTTTAATTCCTAGAATTAAATCAGCAACTCCTAAGTCTTTTATATCAAACTTGCTAGCAAGCATATGCCTAGTATCATTTATATCGGCAATGTCTTTGCTCATTATCAACATATCATCAACGTACAAGAAAACAATGACTATGTGATTTGAAGTGTTCTTAATGTATAAAAATTTATCACACTCATTAATTTTAAATCCATTTGCCAACATTGTTTGGTCAAATTTCGCATGCCATTGTTTGGGTGCTTGTTTAAGTCCATAAATTGACTTAACAAGTCGACACACTTTTTTTTTCTGGAACTACAAATCCTTCGGGTTGATCCATGTATATTTCTTCCTCCAAATCTCCATTTAACAAGGTTGTTTTCACATCCATTTAATGGATTTGGAGACCGTACACCGCAATCAATGCTATTAGCACCCGGATGGATGTAATTCTCATTACCAGTGAGTGCATATCAAAATAATCAAGACCTTCTAATTGTTTGAATCCATTGACAACAAGTCTTGCCTTATATTTATCAATAGTGCCATCATCTTTCATTTTCCTCTTGAAAATTCATTTGGAACCTAAAGGTTTGTCTCCTGGGGGAAGATAAACCACTTTGCAAGTATGATTGTTCAATATGGATTCTATTTCTCTATTGATTGCCTCTTTCCAATATTGTACTTCTGAGGAAGACATTACTTTCTTAAAAGTTTGAGGCTCATTCTCTATTAAGAATGTCAAAAAATCAAGACCGAAGGAAGTGAATGTCCTTTGACATTTGCTACGTCTTGGATTCTCCTCGTTAGGCATACTTTCCGTTGTTTCTTCCCAGGGTCATTTAGGTCTTTCGCTAGACGACTCACATTCCTTTTTATATGGATAAATATTCTCAAAAAATTCAACATTATCTGATTCAATTACCGTATTAACATGAATGTCTGGATTTTCTGATTTATGAACCAGAAAACAAAATACGCTTTACTGTTAGTGACATATCCTATGAAAACACAGTCAATGGTTTTCAATCCTATTTTTACCCTTTTGGGTTTAGGAAATTGCACTTTTGCCAAACACCACACACTTTGAAATATTTCAAGTTGGATTTTCTTCCTTTTCATTGTTCATATGGAATGGAATTTGTTTTGCTATGGGGTACTCGGTTGAGTATTCGACTAGCTGTGAGGATATCTTCCCCCCCACAAGTTCTGCGGTAAACTAGAACTTATCAATAAGACATTCATCATTTCCTTTAATGTCGTTTCTTTCTCTCCGCAATTCCATTGGATTGTGCAGTGTATGGGACAATTCCTCTAATTGAGTTAATTTTTTTTTAAACCACCAAATTGGTGGAGGGTTAGGTATATAATTGAGTTAAATATGCTTAGTCATATATTACAATGATCAAAATTAGAACTTACCAATAACTAAAAAATATGCTATTATTATCTCAAAATTATATAAAGGTGACAATAAATGGTTCAACTTAATTCTTCTTTTCATAATATACTTCCTTATGTGGATCAAATTCACCCCAAAAAAAAAAAAAAAAAAAAATGGAACCGCACCTGTATCGGATCCTTCGAAAAAAAAAAAAAAGTCATCTCAAAATCCATCAATAAGTTGAGTAATAACTAGTAAGCCATGATTATTTAGTTAATTAAATTAAAAATTAAGTAATAATAACAATATAATGATTGATCATTCAACTTAATTGAAATAAATTTGAGTTAAATTGCATTATTGACCAAAAATATAAGTTATTTTTCAACAAAAAGGTGTTCCTATCGGTACTCTCGAATCTTAAAATTTATGTGAAGACAGATCCGACCTCTGAATTCGCACTCGTATCTAAGCAACATAGGCACTTTTTATTGAGAAGTCATTGGTTACTTGTCCTTGTTTATAAGATGCTGGACCGTGATCATTCTACACAAGATTTGGTAAATCAAAGGATGGTGCAAAATCACAAAGGACTAGAGAGCATGATAAAGAGTGAATCTTTTATAAGGGATGAAAGTGATCAAAGGGACACTTACAAGATTGCATATATTATCCATTTCTTGCTTGGTGCAGGCAATTTGCTTCCTTGGAATGCCTTGATCACTGCTGTTGATTATTTTGGCTATCTTTATCCAACCAAACATGTTGAAAAAGTTTTCTCTGTTGCCTACATGACTTCCTCTCTCTTGATTCTTGTTTTGATGTTGAGCTGGAGCAAATGGAGCCAAACAACGAGCCTTAGATTGAGATTGAATCTTGGTTTTTCCATGTTTGTTCTTTCTTTAATGCTAACCCCAATTGTAGGCTGGGCTAATTGGGACCAAAATGGGACAAAGGTGAAATCAAATGCAGCTTATTATGTTGTGGTTGCATCAGTTGTTATTTGTGGTTTGGCTGATGGTTTAATAGGAGGAAGCTTGATAGGTTCTGCTGGTAAGCTGCCAAAACAATACATGCAAGCAATTTTTGCTGGAACCGCTTCTTCAGGTACAAGTCTTATCGAATTGCTTAAAAACTGCACATACAAGTCTTCTCTATAACAGTCTCGTTGGTCCAGGTAGTTTTTAGCTACTATAGCGAAATGTCGTTAAAGAGAACTTATAATAAAACATAACATGAGAATCGGTTCCAAAGAAAACTTGGTCGTTATAGCGAACTGTTATTATAGAATATAGAGGATTGGTCGTTATAGCGAACTGTTATTATAGAATATAGAGGATGGTTGTTCTAGAGAGGTCCGACTCAGACGAACTTCTCTATAGCGGCCTTGTTTGTCCGGATAATTTTTTGCTGTTATAGAGTGCATATATTATCACATAACATGAAAGTCGATTTCAAAGAAAACTTGATGGCAATAATGAAATGTTATTACAGAGGATGGTTGTATGGAGATGTTTGACTATAGTCAAACGCTGATTCAAGATTTAACACTAAACTCACATTACATTTGAAATTATGAATTTAAAATTTAATATTTGTTGAAAATTTAGTGGTTTCTGACATAGCTCAAACTTTATTTTTGATTTTTTTTTTTACATATTGAACTTGGTTTGTGGGATTTCACTGGGTATGTTGTTGTTGTACATATTGAACTTGGTTTTTTTGCTTAATCAATGTTTTTTTTCTTTTTTAAATGCCAACAGGTGTTTTAATTTCCATATTAAGGATTATAACCAAGGTGTCACTTCCACATACTCCACAGGGTCTCAAGACAAGTGCTAATTTCTACTTCATAATTAGCACAGCAGTTTTAATAGTGTGCATTATCTGCTGCAACTTGTTATACAAGCTGCCAGTGATGCAGCAACATTACACACTTGTTCAAGATTTCCTACCATACTCAAGGCATAAACTCCAGGATGTGGCAAGAACTATAAAGTATCCAGCATTTGGGATTTTCGCGATTTATACTGTTACATTGTCCATTTTTCCAGGGTTCTTGGCAGAAAATCTTGAATCAAAGATTCTCAAAGATTGGTATCCCATTTTGCTGATCACTGTTTACAACGTGTCGGATTTCGTTGGGAAATCTTTCACTGCAGTGTATGTTTTGAAGAGCACTGGAAAGGCTACATGGGGTTGTGTTGCTAGGCTATTGTTCTATCCATTGTTTACTGCTTGTCTACATGGTCCTAAGTGGCTAAAAAGTGAGGTCCCAATTGTTTTTCTAACGACGCTACTCGGGTTGACCAATGGGTACTTGACAAGTGTCATCATGATTCTTGCTCCTAAATCAGTGCCAAGTTCTGAAGCAGAAATAGCTGCCATTGTGTTGGCTGTTTCCTTAGGGGTGGGATTAGTGGCTGGTTCTGTTGTTGGTTGGTTTTGGATTATTTGAACTACTATTAATTAGCCATTTAGGCAGGAAGTTTATTTGTAGGAATTAGTATAACCTTAAATTAGAATTCATAAATCTTGTGTTCTGATCAAAGTACTTATTCTATTATGGAAAAACAATGTTACAAAATGAATTATGTTCATTATCCTGATTTTAGCATTTGTGATGCAGAAAACTATATAAATCCTGAATTTGACTCTTCAAAAGTCAAACATTGATGTATCGGCGCATCACAATCCTCGACGACTTAAGGACTCATCTTCTTGTCCGACTATGATTTTATTTCCCATGAATGTATTGTTTGTCTATTAGTCTTGAAATTCGATTTATATAAACATATCCATTGTTGTGTAAAGTAAAATAAGAAAGCTTTTGTATATTTTTATATCTTCTTCTTTTGCTTGCGTCTCTGTCAAGATTTAATATGGTATCAGACATAGTTTAAAGGATTTCAAGAAGAAGCATTTAATATGGTGCATTTTACATTTGAAATCATTTTTTAAATTGAAGCCATGGGCAGGAAGATGTCAATATAAATAAAGCAATATTAACATGGACTCACTTGCATAGTGGACAACATACTTTAGTCTCTAAAGATAACTAAATTTTTGCCTATTCAAGCTGCCTGTTCTCTCTCTGGTTGTTGCAATCCATTTTCAAGAAGGAATTAAGTAACTTATGTACAATCATAGCATAAATATTTTTCAAGCGGAGCCTTGATCCAATAGTAAAGTTGTCTCTGTGAGACCTTGTAGGTCATGGGTTTGAACCGTGGAGTTAGACAATAGTGCTTGTATCAGTGTAGGTTACCTAAAAAACACCCCATTGGAGTGCGGTCCTTCCTCGGAGGCTCGAACCCTATGTGAATGCAGGATACTTCGTTTACCGAGCTACTCATTGATGAAATTTAACATGTTATAGCGGATTGGGTGGGTTATTTTCTAGTCAACTTGTTCCACACACTGACTATGGATACTTACCTTTCATTATATCTTTTAAATGATTTGATAGTGAGAAGATTTCCTACCGTTAGATGAATAAATTATTCGCACCCGGTAATTATACCGATCTAATAAATACATGACACGTGTTTTAACTTATGCTCTTATAGCTAAATCATAGTTTATTAATACACATGTTAACCTTAATTGTTGACTTAACTGTTACACCCCGTACCTCGGAGAAGCACTGGTTAAATTTGAAAGTAAGTATGTCGAGTTACAACTAGGTAAAACAACTTTGGAGTATGAGGAACGAGGCATTATTAAGTATATTGTTTAAGTAAAAGAGTGAATTACGATCTCGTAAGTCGTAATCGGGAAAGAGTATTTTGAAACACGAGAACATGGCCATTAGTAGTATAATAAGTGATAAATATCATGTATGGAGAGTTTTGGAATATTTCGAGATCGAGCAAATTGAAGAAAATAAGTTCGACAAAAATTTGAGAAATGCTGGAAGGATTTTTAGTCAACTTTGGAGGCGCATATCTCCTAGTATATATGGAGTTTTAAGGTGTTTCAAAGGCCAAAAATGAAGTTCGTCGAGTCTAGTTTGTAATGCAACAAACCGCTTGTTGATAGGACTTCAGAGTAGAGAATTATAGACGTTACAAACTGGACTGTTGACGCAGAAACAGGACAGTGCCCCCCTCAGCCCCTATAAAAAGGATTAAAATCCCATTTTCTTCATCAAAAATTGTCCAAAACTTTCCAGAAAATTCAGCAACAAAAATGGGCTTAAATCCCACATAAAATTGAGGATTTTGAATGAAATTTCAAGCTACGAAGTACAAATCGAAGTCCGGGCAACACATAGTCACGAATATAATTTCGTTTGGAGTTAGAGGAGCATGGGAACAAGAAAATGTTGAAGATTTTGCTACTTTCATAAAAACAAGGTATGAATCTTTGAATCACTCTCTTTATCAAGTTTGATTAAGGAATAATTGCAAGAATAGAGTTATAGTTTGTTGTGTTGATGTTGTTGAATTATGGATCGAGGCTTGGAGAGAATTTTGGATAATATATGTATATGTTCATCTTGTAGAATGTTAAGGATGTTGTTATTGATGTTGTTAGTATTAATTTCGGCTTCTTTACGGAAATAAAGTTATTAATCAGTCGTACCCCAAATTGGTTGGTTGAGAAATTTGGACAACAGTGTGTGGGCTGTTGTATGGCTTATGTTGGCGTTGGAAATGATGTTACTACTATTGGTATTGTTGTCGATGTTGTTGGTTGTTGAATTGAAATTTCGGGCTAGGCACATAAACAGGGGAAATGCTGCCCGAATTTCGACAGAATCTAAAAGGGCTTTCATTAAGTGTTTAAGACGAGCGTATGACGATGATCCTAATGGTATTATGAATGGTTATATGTAGATTACGAGGCTACGAATAATTCTTAAGAAGGTTGCAAGACGGGAAGTAAATTGGAAGTCGAGAATTATCTTCCGGGTATGTTAAGGCTCGCCCCTTTCTTTCAAAGGCATGATCTTTAGGTTATGATTTCATAAATGTTTCCGTATTTTTCCTTTTCATCAAAAGCTAAATGTCCCAGATTCCAAAGCATAATTTCCTTCTTGATATTCCATAATTGTTTTCCAAGGTGCCCCTATTTTCCAAAACCAAAGGTTGTGATTATGTGAGTTCTTATGATAACGACGAAGGATATGTTTTTCAATGACAACGATGATGTCAAAAGTGAGAATATCATTATGATGACTATGATGAGAATGACTCCATGCTTAAAGGTTCTAAGTTTATGATTCCAACGACGATATAAGAATGTTGAGCTATTTACTGATTTCTCAATTCATTCATGGATGATGATTAATTTCTTTTAAGATTCCAAAAATACATGGCTTGATGCCTTATGAGATTTACGATCCTATTCTATGTTTTCTCTTAATTCTATTCTTCATCGATAGTCTCACCTTAAAATAATTGTTCCTTCAAGGTGATACAAAGCAACGATGAGTATTCCATAATATAATCGGAGGCTACCGACCTTACGTCATTCCGATACAGTTGTGGCTTTTGATTGGGATCTTATGCATGCTTTATATATATATATATATATATATATATATATATATATATATATATATATATATATATATGTATGTATTTTCTCACACCGCGCCGCGCTATAGTCGGCCGGGTAGGCACGTAGATGTGCACACCACTGCAGTGGCCATGTTATGATATTGCCCCGGACGCGGGAGGCCTGGACGCAGGCTAATGATGATAACACCGAGTCTTAATGGCCGGGCATGATACTATATATATAACACTGAGCCTTAATGGCCGGGCATGGTACTATGTATATGTATAAAATATTTTTTTTAAAGGCTAAGCATGCATGACATCCGCTCTACGAGGCATTCAGATGTACAGGTTATCTCTCTTATTCCTTGTTACTTTTCATATCTATGTTATGTTGTTACTCATGCCTTATATACTCAGTACATTATTCGTACTGACGTCCCTTCTTGTGGACGCTGCGTTTCATGCCACGCAGGTGTATACAGATGAGTAGATGATATGGCTAGAAGATGTTCCAGCTGGATTGGCGAGCTCCATTTCTTTCCGGAGTGTTGCCGAGTCAGAGTATCCATGTCATGGTATAATGATTTATGTTAGAGACTTTGCAGACAGAGTCACGTATATAGCCTGCCAGTCTAGTAAGCGGCTATTTAAGCCGATGTATTCAGTATGCATTACTTTACAGCTTTCATATGATTACAGTTTTACTTGGTTTAAGAAAGACGAAAAGAATATTTTTCTGAAAGGTTTCCATCATGCATTTCAATTCATGACTTGAAAGTCCAGTGAGATTATCAGTTTAACGAGAGTCAGTGGGTTCGCTCGACTCTAAGTAAGGGTCGGGTGCCCATCATGCCCTATCAGAATTGGGGTGTGACAATGGTAAAAGTAGTATAATTTGGTCTAAACTCCAAGCGCGAGTAAATTTTTACTCTATAAAGGGGCACCATAACAAATTCATGTTAGCAAGACACATGGGTCATGGGTGCAATTCCTGGGCATCTACGTGTGCAAATATACATAATTGCTTAAGAATAATGACAGCCTGCACAGATGGAGCCGGACTCTAGTTAGCAAGAATATAATAATTTT
Organism: Lycium barbarum; assembly: GCF_019175385.1. Lineage (NCBI taxonomy): Eukaryota > Viridiplantae > Streptophyta > Magnoliopsida > Solanales > Solanaceae > Lycium > Lycium barbarum. The sequence continues at coordinate 13,322,298 of NC_083343.1, forward strand.
GTTGAATGGCCAGAGTTGCATTATCTATTAGTCATTTGGATATTTGTTGCCGGTACTGCTTGTATGCTTATATTTTCTAAGATTATTAATGGAGAATATTCGACTCTGAGCTTCTCATATACTTCCTCCGCTTCAAAATGTTTGTTTGGTTTTGACTTGAAACGGAATATAAGAAAGTAAAAAAGACTTTTAAATCTTATGGTCTCAGATTAAAGATATGCAGAATGTATCAAAATGTTCTTTAATTTTGTGGTCTTAAACATGTCACGTGAAAAGTTTGAAATTAAATAATTGCCAAAAAAAAAAAAAGACATTCTTTTTTAAACGGACAGTAAAAGCAAAGTAAGATAAATATTTTGAAAGGGAGAGAGTATTTGTTTTTCATAACATGCCAAAGTTAATAGAATAGTCTTTAAGATCAAGATCTACGATACCTAGAGGAGGAAGGATATGCTGCTCTCATATACAGGCACTGGGATTTCTTGATATTACATTTTTCTTGGAGACAAGATATTATTCCTTGAGCGTCTTACTTACACGAGTCCAAATTAAAGGTTAATCCAAGATTTAAAGGCAGTGAGTGCACTTTTTAATTTATAGTATGCAATGTGTGCGTGTCTCATTAATATGAAAAAATTACTCTTAATCACTATACTACATATTCTATACTGTAATGAATTGCAAAGCAGTAAAGCAAAAGACTAAGAAAAGATTTTATTGAGTTTATATATCTTCCGCGAACTGTCAGCGTGGCCGGAAAAATAAGAACTTGTTTGCTAGCTATAGATTATATGCGTATACATTAGAGATGATGAAAATCAGATGAGATCATGGGATACGAGTAAGGAAAATGATGTATTTATAATCTAACTCTAAGTAAAGTTTTTCGTATGTTTAGATATTCATAATGATCATTATCTGCACGTTGAGTCCGTTATGTTTGCGGATACATAACTATCAAAGTGGATCCAGAATTACGTGAAATCGGTTTATCTGTGAGGCTTATCATGACCGGCTGCTGACGATCCACCGGTCGCTTAAATCCGGACCAAGGCAAATCATCACTGATGACCGGGTTTGTCATGAACTGGAAACATACCCAGAGGATGTTATTTGGGCACAATCTTGATGCCTTACCGGAGCTATCTTTCCTGAGTTGGTTCTGACTAGACTCGACCTGCCACGCTTCATCTTCTGAGTCGTCCATGTGTTAAATCCATATTTTGACCAATATAATACTGTTGAAGTCTTTTTTTTCTCCTTTACTCTTAAGAAAAAGAGAAGATGACGGAGAAGCGAAGAAGAAACAAAGTCCAAAGCTGGCTTCATTAGATTAAGTTTTAATTACATTACAAATATGATCATGTTTTAAACACCTATTGTAAAAGTGATTGCTCAAATTTTTTATTTTGTGTCTCCCAAAAATAAAAAATTTCATACACTAATTGTATGAGATTCTTTTATTTTTCTCACAAGTTAGTGGACAGAGGCGGATCCAGAATTTAAACTTTAGGGGTTCAACTTTTTAACATTCTTAGCGTATAAACCATTTATTTAAAAGTTATGGGGTTCATGTCTACTATTATTGCAATTTTGAAAGATTTTTACACATAAATTTATACTCCGTGTCGAAAGTTTGGGGTTCAATTGAACCCCCACCCAATGTGCTACATACGCCCCTGTTAGTGGATCCAAATTTTACACTTCTAGGACCACTAATTTGTGAGACAAGAAAATCTCACACAATTAGTGTTTGTACAAGGCACAAATTTTTTCCCGATGCACTTAACCCCACCCCGATATATAGAGCATCCAAGATTAGAGAAGCAGAAGGTGCTCGATGGTGAAAGGCTCTTCTATTAGGGAAAAAAGATATTGCAAACATGTATTCAGGATCCACACTTGAGGCCCACTTGAGACAAGCAAATGTTATATCTTATGCATAGCTCACAAAAAATTAAGTCAACTGGAAGTCTGAACCCGATGGTGAAGAAGTATGTGAACACGAAAAATAGTCGTCACAATAAGTGGTAACAAAGTCGTCACTACAAAAAAATGGGTAATTTGCGGAAGTTGAAAGTTGCAATTCGCGGGAGTTTTAGCCTCCTCTAGCAACTAGCGGAGGGAAATTCCCACGAATTGTAACTTTCAACCTCCACAAATTACCCATTTTTTTGTAGTGCATCCTCCTGAGCATTGTAAATGTGTATTTCCCCTTCTTTCCACCCACAATCCGCCTAGACAATAGGGGCATGCTCCAATCATATCAAAGAAGCAAACTCACCCACTGACTTGTCCCGATCATTGATCTATTTTAAGATTTTTTTTCCAGGATCGATAATTTTAGGAGAAGTGCAACACCCTAGAAATATTGTCAGACACTGTCACCTCCTGACTGGGCGATCAACCCCCTTAATCTTGGACGATGTTTGCATGCGAGGGCCTTTTCCTTCCTTACCAACGTCATTGGTTCCACGGGAGAATCACCTCTCAGTTATGTCGGGGTTGGTGGCAATAGAGTGTTGGCTGGTTTGAAGGCATTGGTCTTGAGATTCCATGGCTGAGCATATGTAGAGGTAACACTGAAATTGATGAAGATTCAAAAATAGAATCTCTTGCACAAACTAAGGTCTCTCTGATAGAAGGGTCAAGAAGACGAAGAAGAGGAATCGATTAGAAGATCTAGTTTTGATAAGCAATGAGTAATTATTGTCTTGCTAACTATGATGACATCGCCTTCAATCTCGTCTAAGCCAAGTGTCATGCATGAAAAGTTGAAAAGCCATCTACCAATTCAGATTCAAGGGTAATATTGATGATCGTGCTTCTATTCTCAAGTAAAAAAGTTTCACTTCCCAAACAACTCCCCAAATCTACCCGGAAAGTTGGGGGGGGGGGGGGGGGGGTGGATTATCTCTATTGGTGATAAATATACTAGGGTGAAGACTATTTGATCAAACATGTGGCAGGCACAGAAATAACTCACTGTCAATCCCGAACCAGCAGATGATAGCCTGGCCAAGGGTCGAAGAACACTTAACCACCCAATAACTTCTTCCCAATTCCGGTTTGCACACACCGACCAGTCATGCTCCGGAAGGATATATTTTGGAAGACCAAAACAACAAAACTATTTACTTCCCAAAAACAATCAAATTCTGGGATATCCGGAATATTCCATTTAATCACATTTGATGACAACGATCCTATCTAATGGCTGAAACGTGCGAGATTCACGAAGTCGGTTACAAAGGTACTATCCTATCAATTCCCCATCATCTGATCATTTTAAATCACTGGATAACACAAGTTACTATACATACACTCAGAATTTTTTTATTGATCTATTCTTGTTCATCATGGCTTACAGCTATCCAGCCAGGAATAGTCAATAAAAATCACACTCTCTCCCTTCTCTTTTTTCTGTCATATCCATTCAATTGCTTGCCTTGCCACAATTGTTATTTCTATTATATTCATATTATCAAAAGTATCAATTATATTTAGATTAACTACCTTGCTTATGACCTCAATTTTATAAATTTAATTGGTTGATCTAATAAACAAATATTTAGGTTAAAAAAATTTGATCAATCAAACATAGAGAAATTAAAAATTTAGACCAAACACACCCTTACTTACACGAGTCCAAAGGTCGATCTAAGATTGAAAGGCAGTAAGTGCACCTCTTAGGTAGTATGCAATGGGTCCATTTCTCTTACTAATTACTCCAATATGATACTGTTCTACAAAATTTCCTTAAATTTTGTTGTATATATCTTGCTAACTTACTTTATGAAGGCAGTAGGTTCGCAATTTCCTCATTAACTATTTTATTTAGAAGTCAAATTTTTCCATGAACATAATTTTATTTCATTCTTAATTACAATCAAGCCAAGAAAGAGCAACAACTAAACTTCTTCAAAATGCTTTAGTACCCAGGGAAAATGAAAGGTTACAAAAAGAAACCCCAAAAGGGTGAAAGCTATACAGAAAGCAAAAAATGTTAGAAGGTTAATTATATTTTTGCTATAACATATATATAGAGACATTAAACCTAGATGGGGTGAGTTATATGAAGAAACTAGGTTCTGATAAGTTAATATTATGGCTCATTTTATCTTGTCTCTGTTCTTGTTCTTTTTATTCCTCTTCATCCTCTGCTTCCCAAAGAAAATGTGCATAGGAGGCCAACATGTAACTATATCATAAACACACACTTAAGTTAGTTTCATAAATACTTCACTTAACCTAAACTAATACACTATCTAAAAACTAGAAATTAGCGGCTGACAAAATTTGTAGCTAAATAGCAAAATCAGTCCCTAGTATTTAAAAAAAAAAAAGTCTCTAATCTTATTTAACGAAGGATTAAAGATAAATCATTAAAAAATTATGTTAGTTACGAGCTATTAGAAACAGATTAGCCATAAATTCCGTAGTTAGTTCCAAATATTTATATAGTGATAGGTTCCAAATATTTATAGAGTGATAGGTTACGTAATTGAATTTAACTTCTATATATTGATAGGGTAAGTGAATTGTTATACTATTATCTCACTTAAAAGATAACTACACACAATAATTATCCATAAAAAGTCGGATATTTTGAAGAAAAAATAAATAAGGTAGCTAGGTTTTAGAATATACAAAATGAGTCGTTTGGTTCCAAGGATATGGGATCACAATTTCGAAATAAAATGTGAGATTCTATCTCTTTTTATGCTGGTAGAAGCAATTCCAATATTGTTTATACTTGTGGTATTATTCTTATACCATACTAAATGTGGATAGCACTTCAAGTTCACTAAGCCCGGAATAACATAACAAAATGACAAAAATGCTCATCTCCAAAACTCGTCTACCAAAGTCATTTAAGAAAGTCAAGTTCAAAATTGAGAAAGTTTATCCAAATTTATCTAGTGTAAAATCAAATACATATTTTATATTAGACTCACTATATATTTCACTTTTAGTTCGATTAACCAAATATCTACAAATAAAAGTATATTCACTAAACGGAAAAGGGTCATATTTACCCCTGTACTTTCAAATAAAGGTTAAATATGCCCTCGTTTAAGTATGGGGCTATAATTACCCGTTATACATTTGGATTATTTTTACCCTCAGCCTAACGGACCATCAGGTCCCACCAACAAAAGGGACACGTGGAGGGTATTAACACACATAACATTCCAGCTCATTTATCAAAATCTGATCCTTACCATAACCCATTATCCTTGTGAATCACCAAAACACAAATTGAATTATTGTCCTTTTTTATACTATCTTCCTTGTTTTACTACTAAAAACAAACAGCTTTCTAAAGAACTAAGACCATCGAGGAAAATGGTCGAAAGATGGATTAACAAATGAAAAAAAAAGACTATTCGATTCTTTCGGGTCTGTATATAGGTAAAACCGAGGATATGGATGTACTCGATTTCCCGATGTGAACGTTATGTTCATCATGCTTGACCAGGATAAGACCGGTTTATCGAGGATCGTGCTCCAAGCTCGATCAGTAACGAGACATTGAGGCAGGATGAAGAGACGGTTAACCACCATGATGAGAGGACCGGAATATCCGCCCTCAGCCGGATACTTCGGCACCAATCCCGGCAATAGCTGTCAACAGATTCTTTTCCTTACTTAGAATTGTACTAGGGTTAGGACTCCTCTACTATATAAAGAGGAGGCCTCCATTTGTTTAAATGGGGAGAGATCGTGTACTAAGCAAGGCAATATAATCATCTAAGTTCATTCATCTTTTCTAAAATTCCCATTGTTACTTACTGTTCAACATCCAATCATAAGGATTTGATCTCGGTTCTCAGTACCCGAGGCTGGTCACCATTCATCGTGGTCAGATCTATATATTTCGTTTTATTTATTTGTTTACTGTGTAATCTAATCTCGTATTGAATTAAACCACATATCCTTAGCACCACGTATAAATTCAATTGTTATCCATTTTAAGGTTAAACAGTTTGGCCCCCACCGTGGGGCCTAGGATAATAGTGGTGATTTAGTACGAATTCTGATAACACTCGATATTTTATACTTGTTCTTTGAAGTTTGATTTCAGGTTTACCCGACATGTCAGACTCTCATTCTGCCAAATTTCACGCTGAATCAAACCACCACGAGGGGAACGACAACGGGGTACCCATTAACAACGTACCCCCAGTCGATCCTAACCAGATCGGATCATCCATAGGCGACATGCCCATCGGCGGGGACAACGGAGCCATGCTGCAACAGCTCCGAAACCAGTTGGACATGGCTATAGTACAGTTGCAAGCCCAGCAGGAAGTTATAGCACAACTGCAAAATCAAAATATAGAGCCTGACGCTGCTCCATCTGAGTAGATCGAGGAAACCCAAGAAAGGCACATTGCTGGAAATAACGGGAACAATCTCAGACAAAATGTTAAGCTGATAAGGATGCTCGAAGAGCTGACAAAACGAGTAAAATCTGGGTAAAAGAAGATAGAGGCAAACGACAAGCAGGTGGAGAACTATAACACAAGGGTCGACCAAATTCTTGGGGCACCCCCTGTGTTGAGGGGACCAGATTCGAAAAAATTCGTCCAAATGCCTTTTCCGCCAAACGCTGCGCCGAAGTCGATCCCGAAGAGGTTTCGTATGCTCGATATCCCAAAGTATAATGGGACTACCGATCCAAACGAGCATGTGACTACTTACACATGTGCTATTAAAGGCAACGTTCTCGCCGAGGACGAGAGAGAGTTGGTGCTACTTAAGAAGTTCGGGGAAACCCTGTCCAAGGGAGCAATGATATGGTATCACAACCTGCCTGAACATTCTATTGACTCGTTTTCCATGCTTGCGGATGCTTTTGTCAAAGCTCATGCCAGACCCATAAGGTCGAAACCCAGAAATCAGATTTGTTCAACGTTAAGAAACGAGATGATGAAATCCTCCGCGAGTTTATGGCCCGATTTCAAATTGAGCCCATGGACTTACCTCCGGTCACTGATGATTGGGCCATTCAGGCTTTTACTCAGGGGATCAATTCAAGAAGCTCGATTACATCTATGGAGCTAAAGAAAAATCTGGTAGAGTACCCTGCAATCGCTTGGGCTGATGTACACAACAGGTATCAATCGAAGATCAAGGTCGAAGATGGTAAGATTTTGAGAGCCTCCTCGGTATCATGGCGCCTTAGTAAAGGGAATGATCAATCCAGGAGAACAACAGATCGAGAGTCGAGACCCTCATATGACATATATCAACCTTATCCACCTGATCGAAAGGGTAACGGGCGCAACGTCGAACCGAGCAAGAATGATGAGAGGAGCGATCAAGGCCCAAATAATTGTAGACTGATGAACAGAAATGTTGTCAATAGACCCTTGGGGAATAAAGAAATCCCAAGATTGTCCGAGTATAATTTTTACATCGATGTAGCAACCATAGTAGCGGCCGTCATTCGCAATAGGGAAACAAAACACCTAAGGCCAATCCAGTCTGATCCTGAAAAAAGGTATAAAATCCTGATCTGCAAATACCATCACATCCACGATCATGAAACCGAAGATTGTCGATAGTCAAGAGAAGAGGTGGCTCGTCTATTCAATGTAGGCCACATTCGAGAGTTCCTAAGTGAACGAGCCAAAACCCACTTCAAGAACGTGGACGCCAATAAGCAGGATAGGTCGGAAAAGCCTCAATAAGTGATCCACATGATCATAGGAGGAACGGACGTTCCCCTGGGTCCGGTAGTGAAACGCACCAAGGTTTCCATCACAAGAGAAAAATGTATTCGGAATTATGACCTCGACGGTCCCATCTCGTTCAGTGACAAGGACATGGAAGGCATCGTTCAGCATCGTAGCGACGCACTGGTAATACCTGTCCTTGTCAATAAATTTAGAATTAAACGTGTGCTGATTGATCCAGGTAGCTCGGCTAATATCATCCGATGGAGAGTCATCGAGCAGTTGGACTACTAGATCAGATCGTACCAACAGTACGAGTCTTCAATGGATTCAACATGGCCTGCGAAACGACGAAGGGTGAACCTTACCGACCAACACGGCCGGAACTACGCAGCAGACCAAATTTTATGTGATAGAGAGAGACATGGGGTATAATGCATTGTTGGGAAGACCATGGATTCACCTCATGAAAGCAATCCCCTCAGCTATGCATCAGGCGTTAAAATTCCCGACCTCAGAAGGGATCAAAACCATTCATGGTGAGAAACAGGCCGCAAAGGAAAAATTCGCGGTCGAAGAAGCTGTTACGGCGGCAAAGATACCGGAATGGAACGAAGGGGAAAGTTCCAAATAGCAATCACAGATTCTGATCCCGGAGTCGTCGGAAGATCGGAATAGGAACACACCGGATGAAGAGTTGGATTTCGGAGTTCCGGGGTCCTTTGTGGTGACCGATGATTCAGATGCCACTAAATCCATAGTCGAAGAACTCGAGCAAGTTATATTGTTCGTTCATCTACCGGACAGGAAGTTATACCTGGACATGGGGTTAACCCCCTAGCTCAGGAGATTTTTGTATTGAATTTCTTATAAATAACTCTGATTGCTTTGCCTGGTCCCATTTAGACATGACAGGTGTCCCACCGGAAGTGACAGCACACAAGTTAAGTCTAGACATAAGTTTTCCTCCAGTCAAACAAAAATGAAGGCCACAACCTAAGGTCAAACATGCGTTCATCAAAGATGAAGTACCCAAACTCCTTAAAATAGGGTCCATTCGGGAAGTTAAATACCCGGATTGGTTACCTAATGTTGTTGTGGTGCCTAAAAAGGGGAACAAATTCAGAATGTGCATAGACTTGCCCGAAGGATTCATTTCCTTTGCGTAACATCGATCGTATGATTGACGCTATGGCTGGTCACGACACACTGAGTTTTCTCGATGCATACTCCGGGTACAATCAAATACAGATGGACCCGGGGGACAGAGAAAAAACCTCGTTCGTGACTAGGTTCGGCACATATTGCTATAATATAATGCCTTTCAGTTTGAAAAATGCCGGTGCTACCTATCAGCGGCTAGTCAACTGCATGTTCGAACACCAAATAGGAAAATCAATGGAAGTTTATATAAATGACATGGTTGTCAAGTCCCTGCAAGCAGAGGACCATTTAAAGTATCTGCAGGAAACTTTTGACATATTAAGAAAGTATAACATGAAGCTGAACCTAGAGAAATGTGCCTTCGACGTCGAATCGGGCAAGTTCCTCAGATTATGGTATCGAATCGGGGAATTGAGGTCAATCCAGACAAGATAAAGGCATGACCGTGACCGTGATAAAGTCGTAGGGACAAACAATGAAGAATCACAACCAAAAGTCGGGTAAGGATGTGAGTTTGATATGCAACCATAATAAGATTTTGGAGAAACAAGGTTTAGGGTTAGAGAGTAAAAATGCAGGACAAAGGAAAGGAACATGGGCTTTATATAGAGGAGAGTCCAATGGGTTTTGTAGTGGATTGAGGACTCTGACAAGGGGCGGCTTTCCAAGAAAGATTTGGCGGCTAAATAATAATGACCTAGCATCGGGTAGAGTGAAGGGTTGACTAGAAGGTCTTGTCCTAGGTAGATGGGTGCAGCCGCTTAGCTTTATTTGAGTCCATTTCCTGCAGTCAAAATTTCACCTCGGGAAATGGGGGGGGGGGGGGGGGGGGGGACTATCTGTATACGGGTAAAATCGAGGATACGGATGTACTCGGTTTCCCGATGTGAAGGTTATGTTCATCATGCTCGACCAGGATAAGACTGGTTTATCGAGGATCGGGCTCCAAGCTCGATCAGGAACGAGACATTGAGGCAGGATGAATAGGAAGTTAACCACCGTGATGAGAGGACCAGAATATTCACCCTCAGCCGGATATTCGGTACCAATCCCGACAACAACTATCAACAGATTCTTTTCCTTACTTAGAATTATACTAGGGTTAGGACTCCTCTACTATATAAAGAGGAGGCCCCCATTTGTTTTCAAGGGGAGAGATCATGCACTAAGCAAGGCAATATAATCATCTAAGTTCATTCATCTTTTCTAAAGTTCCCATTGTTACTTACTATTCAACATCCAATCATAAGGATTTGATCTCGGTTTTCAGTACCCGAGGCCGGTCACCATTCATCGTGGTCAGATCTATATATTTCGTTTTATTGATTTGTTTGTTGTGTAATCTAATCTCGTATTGAATTAAACCACATATCCTTAGCACCGCGTATAAATTCAATTGTTATCCATTTTAAGGTTAAACAAGGTCGAAATTTTGTTCTTTGCTCAAGGTTTAACTTACCATGATCTCTGTCCAGAATTTGAAACAGTGTTATAATTCAATTTTAAGAAACCCAAATTTTAGTTTGGGGAAGCTGGCGTTTTTTTTTGTTTTGCTTGATGTGTATTGGGTTGTACGATATGAAGTTACTTGGAGTATAAAGATCCTTGAATGATGGTTCTAAGACCCCCATTTCACTTGAAATTGACTTTCGTCATCTTCTAATTGGAGGTTAATTAAATGAGATCATGTTGAAAATTCAAAATCCATGTTTTTAATGTCATGGGTATTTGGTTAATTAACCAGAAAAATATAAGACCAAAAATAAAGTAAATTATGAATTACTTAATCCCTCTTACCCAAAAAATGTACCTTGAATTCAGACCAACCCACTAAGAAGAAACAGAATGTTGACTGAGCAAAATGTATAACTGAAAGCAATATAAATGGAATTTCTGGAGTAACAGAGCAAAAACTTTTAGAATAAGGGAATCAAAGAGTTAGGGCTACGGAAATGGGTTATGTGTTATACCCCGCATTTTCAGAGCATGAGCATGACACATACATCACCGTAGCAATGGAGTGTCGAAGACGTCCCATGATGTTTTGGAAGGTACAAGCCTTGGAGAGTATGTAACAATGAAGTAAAAGATGAATTACGGTCTTGTAAGTCGTAATCGGAAAGACTATTTTGAAACATGAGAAAATGGCCATTATCATGAATAATAAATGATAAATATCATGTATGGAGAGTTTCGGAAGGTTTCGAGATTAAGCAAATTGAAGAAAATAAGTTTGACGAAAATTTGAGAAATGTTGGGCAGATTTTTAGTCAACTTTGGAGGGGCATATCTCCCAGCATATTAGGAATTTTAAGGTGTTTCAAAATCTTAAAATGAAGTTCGTCAAGTCTAGTTTTTAATGCAACAAACCGCTCGTCGATAGGACATCAGAGTAGAGAATTATAGACGTTTCAAACTGAGCTGTCAACGCAGAAACAGGGCGCTACAGTACCGCTACAGTACTGCTACAGTGCTGCCGACCCAACTTGATATAAAAGGGGCTAAAACCCCATTTTTCATCATAAAAAAAATGCTTCAATGTTCCAGAATTTTCAGCCATCAAAAAGGCTCTTAATCTCACATAAAAGTGAAGATTTTGAGCAAAATTTCAAGCTACGGAATATCAATCGAGGTCCGGGCAACGCGTAGACGCGATTATAATTTCGTTTGGTGTTGGAGTTAGCTTGGGGACAAGAAAATGATGAAGATTTTGCTACCTTCATAAAAATAAGGTATGAATCATTAAATCTCTCTCTCTATGAACTTTGATTAAGGAATATTTGCAAGAATAAAGTCATAGTTGTTGTGTTGATGTTGTTGAATTATGGATTGAGGTTTGAAGAGAATTTTGGGTGAAGATACATATATTTATTTTGTAGAATGTTGAGGGTGTTGTTATTGATGTTGTTGGTGTTAATTTCGGCTTCTTTACGGAAATACAGTTATTAAATAGTCGTATCACAAGTTGGTTAGTTGAGAAATTTAGAAAAACATCGTGTGGGATGTTTTAGGAGATATATTGGCATGGATGATGGTATTGATGATGTTGGTATTGTTGTTTTTGATTGGTTGTTGATATTATGATTTCGGGCTAGGCATATAAACAGGAGAGATGCTGCCCGAATTTCGACAGAATCTAAAAGGATTTTAATTAAAGTCTTGAGACAAGCATGATGACGAACCTAACAATGATATAAATGGTTGTATATGTAGATTACGAAGCTACGAATAATCCTAAGTGAATTGCAAGACAGGAAGTAAGTTGGAAGTCGAAAAATTATCTTCTAGGTATGTTAAGGCTCGTCCCTTTCTTTCAAAGGCATGATTCCTATGATTATAATTCCATAAATGTTTTCATAGCCTCCGTATTTCCAAAAGTTAGATGTTCATGATTCCAAGGCATAATCCCTTTCCTAATAATTCATAAATGTCTCCAAAATGTTCGTATTTCCTAAACCAGAGGTTTATGACTCCGTAAGCTTTTATGACAACAACGATGGATATGTTTTACAACGACGACGATGATGTCAAGGGTGAGAATATTTCTATGATGACTATGATGAGAATGATTTCATGTTTAAAGGTTCCAAGTTTATGATTTCAATGACGATATAAGAATGTTGAACTATTTCTTGATGTCTCAATTTTATTCATGGATGATGACTATTTTTTTTAAGATTCCAAAAGTATATGAATTGATGCCTTATGAGATTTATGATCTTATTCTATGTTTTCTCTTAATGCTATTCTTCATTGATAGTCTCACATTATAATAATTGTTCCTTCAAGGTGAGACAAAGCGACGATGATTATTCCATAACGCAATCGGAGGTTACCGACCTTACGTCACTCCGATGTATTTATAGCTTTTACTTGGCTCTCATGCATGCTTTATATATATGTATGTATTTTCTCACACCGCGCCGCGCTATAGTCGGCCGGGCATGGCACGTAGATGTGCACACCACTGCAGTGGGCATGTTATGATATTGCCCCGGACGCGGGAGGCCTGGATGCAGGCTAAAGATGATAACACCGAGCCTTAATGGCCGGGCATGATACTATATATATATATGACACCGAGCCTTAATGGCCGGGCATGGTACTATGTATATGTATAGAAATGTTTTTTTAAAAGGCTAAGCATGCATGACATCCGCCTTACGAGGCATTCAGATGTACATGTTATCTCTCTTATTCCTTGTTTCTTTTCATATCTATGTTATGTTGTTACTCATGCCTTACATACTCAGTACATTATTCGTACTGACGTCCCTTCTTGTGGACGCTGCGTTTCATGCCACGCAGATGTATACAGATGAGTAGAGGATATTGCTAGAAGATGTTCCAGCTGGATTGGCGAGCTCCATTTCTTTCCGGAGTGTTGCCGAGTCAGAGTATCTATGTTATGGTATATTGATTTATGTTAGAGACTTTGCAGACAGAGTCATGTATACAGTATGTCAGTCTTGTAAGCGGCTATTTAAGCCGATGTATCGTTATGCATTACTTTACAGATTCATATAATTACAGATTTTATTTGATTCGAGAAAGACGAAAAGAATGTTTTCGAAAAGCTTCCATTATGCGTTCATTTCATGACTTAAGAGTCCTGTGAGATTATGAGTATAACGAGAACCAGCGGGTTCGCTCGGATCTAAGTAAGGGTCGGGTGCCCATCATGCCCTATCCGGATTGGGGTGTGACATTATGGTAAGGATCTGATTTTGATAAATGAGCTAGAACGTTATGTGTGTTAATACACTCCACGTGTCCCTTTTATTGGTGGGACCTGATGGTCCGTTAGGCTGAGGGTAAAAATGAACCAAATGTATAACGGTAAGGGTATTTATAGCCCCATACTTAAACGAAGGGCATATTTAACCTTTTTTTTGAAAGTACAGGGGTAAATATGACCCTTTTCCGTTCACTAAATAATCTCATCATTATTTAGTTCTCATATTACAATTACAATATTTTAATTCTATAGTATAACTTGTTCATAAATCAGACGACAGTTATTTACACTGAAAGTAGTAATATATAGGTAAAAATTAGTTAATCCCTTCATGTCATATATAAGAATTATTCTTACCAATCGTCTGGTGCAGCTTTAACAGCTTTCTCAAAGTAGTTTTGAGCAAGAGAGGCATCTTTATGGGATCTCCGAATTAAATCAGCATATAATGAAAGTACATTTCCATCACTTGGATTTGCCAAAACTGCTCTCCCGCAATATTCTTCTGCTTTCACAAAGTTTCCACGGACCTGTTTGGTTTTCAATTTACAAAATCAACAACTGTTAGAAACAGAGTACGTGGACATCTCCGCATGCTCTCATTTTTGCAATTTATATAATACTTTACTTCTAAAATCTTTTAAATTATTATAAACCATTTACCAAGTTAAAACCTACGGATAAATCTTTTTATAGTACAAAACCGATATGCACAAATGAAAGGAACTTCTAATCTTCTATCGTCAAGTTACTCAGAATGTACTTCAGCCAAAAACCAAAAAAAAAAAAAAGGGACAAAAAGATTTAGTACACCCTTTATTTCATTTTATACGATCCTTGTTTTAGTCCGTTCTACATAAAATAGTATTCTCTCTGTTTCAAATTATGAGATAATTCTTTTTGTTTTTTTGGGATCATTCTCAAGAAAATGACTTTTTCTATATTAGTAACAATTTAATTTTAAAATATTTATTCAACCTTTAATGAGATAATTTAGAATCATACAAATGATAAACATTTAGTATTGATCGCAAGTTTCAAAACTCTTTCTTTAGTTCTTAAATGTTGTGTCCAAACAAACACTATCACATAAATTGGGACGAAAAGCTTAATATTTTTGTGTATTTGACAACTATTTAACTCTAAATTTTCCATAATATTCTTATAATGGAATTCTTTTATAACCGTAGAATATTGTAATAACATAGATTTATAGAATTACAAGTTCTAAGAATACTTTTGATATATACCATAATTCTTAAACTTTGTGTTCATTCAAGCATTGCTAAAACACAATTTTGTGCATCTATGTTGGTAGAAAATAAAGAAATGCAAGTCTATATTAGTACCTCTTTCAAGAATCTTGCATAATTTCCAAGAAGCAGTGAATTCCCAGGATTAGCTTGAATCATCTTTTGTAATACAAATCAGTACTATCACTCCCATGATTTGAATCCCACTCAAAACCATCACCATTTCCACCATTAGAATCATCACCACCTCCACCACCACATTTCTTTCCTCTACCGTCTCCACCACTTCCACCGCCGTCAACCACCATCTCCACCGCCCTCGTGTGTTTCTCTTCCTCAACTTCACGCCCCTCACCCGTTTCCAACCGATAATTCGGAAACAACATCAATCCATTATTCAGCCTTACCTGCTGAAGACATTTATTTCTAACGGTTTAAGTTTTTGGATAATCAGATGTTACACTAAATTTAATATATAGCATCAAAATAGGCAGCAATGGTTTTAGGAAGCTTACTTATACATCCTCTGAGGTGACCTAATAGTAGAAAAAACAATTACACTAAGTTAACATTATATACAACTTAAATTTGGCATGAGACTTACGCCACATGGGAGCGGCGTGTGAAAACATAATTAAACTCCATGCAAAGATGAATCACGATAGGACATGAAGGGGTACTATATCAAAGACATAATTAAGCATATGGAAAAGAATTCTTGCCTATACGTGAGAGGGCGTGTTGAAGACAAAATTAAAGCTCATAAAAAGAATAATTAAGGTCAAAACATGAAAGGGTGTACCGAAAACACAATTAAATAAATAAAAATATGCTCTCTCAAATAGATATGAGGTTATCTAACTGTTCATGAACACTACCTTATCTTCTTTCTCCTCTTCATATGTTTCTTCATCAACTGTGATAGGAAGTATGTTGTGCATGGCCATGCAACAAGTACTGCTTGAAGATGATGGTCTATTGAACAGTTTAAGATCAGTCTCAGACAAAGCTCTGGACATCTTTTGTACTGAATCTAGTGATGAGCTTGAGAGTGATGTAGATGATCTTGACAAGTATTTTGGTCCTGGGGATAATTGTGGTAGCCATGAATAATATTGCTTCAATAATGGACTTGAAGAGCTACGAAGAAGCATCATTAATTTAATTATTCTCTTGTTGGTCAGAGAATACTTGAGAATAATTTTATGAGTCTCAGTTCAACCAAGTTGGAGCAGAGGGCAGAGCTTGTTTGACCTTTTATAGAGGAAGCAATATTTATATTGCGTTGTGTGTGTGACAATTTATATTTTAATTAACCCACCCACCCTTGCAATTTTCGTGTTCAAGATGTTAAAGTTATAAAAAAAAATTGCTATAGATAACAATTTTTTTAGTTAAGATAATTAAACATTAAAAACTATTTTGAGTTTCCAAGTACTTATAGTGCCAAAGTTTTAAGTTTCGCATGAACTACTTTTCAAAATGCAGTTTATATACAAATACAACTTTAATTTTCAAATAGTTTTTTTTTTTTTAAAGTGTCCAAGTATATCCTTTTAACTTGAAAATATTGTCCAAAACGCATACTAATTGGTAGAAATGAAATAGGTAATCTCTCTTAGTGCTGTTATTATTCGAAATATAGTCAGCATTTACAAATATTAAAAATTTAGCCACTTTAAATTTAACCGACCTCCACTTCTACTTTGCACAAGTTATATAATGACAGAGTTATTGTGATGGCTAATATCTACTCGGCTACACTTGATTCTTGAAATGACTTAAATTGTACTATAACCATTAAAAACCAAAAGTAATCAATGAACTTGTAATCGGATATGAGTACTCAAAATCGATTTTGACTAGCTTCATTCTGATTCACGAAAATATGATGATAAACATGATTTCTTTACAATTTTTATTCTTTTTAATTTTATAATATTAATGAGAATTTATATAAGAGATCCTTTTTTAGTGTTTTATTTACCCTACGAAAAAGAGGAGAACAACAAAGGACAAACATATCTGAAGCTTGCTCTATCAGGTTAAATAAATTTTAAATACATCACAAAAATGGTCATGTTTTAAACAGTCATCCTAAAATTGACAGTGTTCACTTAACCCAACTAATTTGTCGGCATTCCTGTACTTTTTTTTTGTTTACATACCACCGTTGTTTTATTTTGTCGGACCCATATCCAAAATCGTCATATGAATCTGGACCCACAATTGCAACTTGAATGTACTTTAACGATCCTAATTTGTCTAGTCACTTGACACATCTGACGTGCCAAAACGATAACAATAACATACTCAGTGTAATTCGGAAGTCTGTACAGAGTGGTGTGTAGACAGCCTTACTTCTACCTTGTGAAGGTAGAGACATTATTTTCGATAAATCCTCGGCTCAAGTAACACATATAAGAAATCAAGTATGTAAAGCAAAATACAATAACGAAAGAGCAAAGCTGAAATAATGAAGAAGAGAACATTAACAACACTAAATACTCCCTCTCTCCATTTTTACTTGTTCAGATCATAAACAAGAGTGGACCTCGGGGTCACCAGATGAAAACCTACTAAATCATATAAGAGATATGCTGAAAAGGAATGAGCCCAAGAAGACAAACTATACAACTATATTGGACAAAACTATATAAGCCGACTAGGCCGTCATGAAAAACTATACAGCAAAATATAGGCCGAAGGGGGCCATACCAAGTCTAACTATACCATGACTATCTACAAGCCTCTACCGGAGTATCTGATGTAAAGAGGTCGGGATAAGGCCCCGCCGTACCCATATGTACACGAAAGAATAACATACCAAAAGTACAAAGCAACTCCAGAACAAGAGGAGTGCTCCAAGGTCAGCTGATCAGCAGCCTACGAGGGCGGATCACCAAACTGTCTATCTGCACTACACTACTAAAAAAATAGGATTTCCCGACCTCAATTGAGGTCGGAAAAAAACCGACCTCATGAGGTCAGTAAAGTCTTAATATTTATTTTTTAATTTTTTTAAAAATAAACCGACCTCATGATGTCGGTAATTTTGTACCAAAATTTGAAAAAATAATGTACCGACCTCAGTAGGTCGGAAATTTATTTGATGCCTAATATTATAATTTATATTTTTAATTTAAAATAATACCGACCTCACGAGGTCGGTTCGTTAAAAATAATTGAAAATCTATATATAATTAAAAAGAGGATAGTTTGCAATAGCATTGTGACAAGTGGCAGCGCAGGAGAATGCCATGTGTTAGTTTTAGGACAACAATTAGTTAATTATAGTTAATAATTAGTTAATTTTTAATTTTGATATAAATATACTGATTTACAATTAAAAAATATTAGATAAAAAAGGATGTGCTCCAGAATATTAGAGCCAAGCAAACCCACAATCATCCTATAATGGGGTGACCACGTTCTATATTGTTGTTCTTCTTTGTTTTTTTTTTTTTCAAGTACTTATTGCTAATGTGTATTTACTTTCTTATTTGATTACTTGAAAAAAAATGTTTTATAGTATGTGTTTTTCCTTTCTTTTTAAGTTACGTTAGATATTATCCACACTTTTTATAATTTGAATGTATAATTAAAAAAAAGAATTTAAATATTCACTAAAATCCCAACCGTGTCCTAAATTTAAGCTCATTATACATTTTTTAAAAGAGAGTCAAATTTTTTCCGTGTAATTTCTTTTACGTGTTTCCTTCAAAATTTTAAAATAGAAATTTTATATATTAGATTTTCAATTCTGTAATTTTTCTTACTATCTTTCGTTCAAAATTTTAAAATAGGAATTTTACAAATTAGATTTTCAATTTTTACATTTATCTATGCGTAGTAAGAATGACTACATTTTGTAGGAGAAATCACAATGAGCAGTTGTAAGTACTGGAATTGTATTAATGATTTGTCAAAGGAAAAATAGATAAATAATAGATTTGAAACTAATTTAAACTTCTCCACACGTTTAACAAATGGATAAATATTATTGCTATAAGTTAGGAGACATTATCTCGAGCAAAACATGAAATTTAACTTTTTGAACAATTTCCGTCACATAAGGAATAACCAGTTTAAAAATTTGAACATTTTTTATCATTCAGTTTTTTAAAATTAATATAACTTCTTATACCTAAACCAACCTCAAGCACTCACCCACGTTCCCCATTTCCTTGCCCACTTTCCATTACCACCTCTAACTCAACTGTTTTATGTTTTAATGCACTAATGCTATAACATCAATTTATTATACGATATCTTACATAACTGAGTTGATGAAGATGCTGGAACTAAGGGAGAAGGGTTACGTTTAGGCAGAATCTTGAACGAAATGGTTATTTTGTGGTTGTTGCAGGCATCAATGGAAACTAAGAAGGTTGATGCAGAATGCTGAGAGCATTACGAAAATAGCCACTGCAAGCTAAAGATAAGTATTTATCATTTGTCAATTTGTATAAAAGTTTTAGTTTTTGACTAGATAAAAAAAATATGTACGTTGATAAGAAAATTTGTTTCCTAAGCTTTATGTATGTTTAATTACCTTCCTTGCAGGGAGAGAAGGTGAGAACTGATTTAAATTCATGTACATCCAAATGACTTTAGGAGTTTCATCTCAAATAGACATGTAAGTCAAGGCCTCCCGGTTGCGTTATTATTCATTTATTTTATAATTTATTATTTATTTTGTGTATTCTTGCTTAATTCTGTTTTGTAATTTGGTCTCTTTAATTTGTATCCTCTCTAATTGTTCACATACATATGTAAATGTTAATCTGATGAAGAAACCGTGTAAGTGTTTCAATCACCTTTAGTGTAATAACTATCTATAATTTTTCGTATTTGCGATCAAAGCTGCCAAAAATCGGGACTTTGATCCGATAACATATATTAGTACACAACACATATCATAACATTTTAGGATATGTTGTTTCAAAACAGATAAGAAGAGAAAGGCTGAACATGTACAACCGGATGTTGGAAGTACTTGTGCTACAACCAACTCTCTCTCACTTATCACGACTCCTGAACAATCTCATACAATAGTTGTCACGACCCAACCCCGTAGGCCGTGACTAGTGCCCGATCTGGGCACCCGAACCCATCTATCAAATATTATCTCAAATTCTATCAACTCATTCTAGTATATGGCGGAAGCCGACAAGGTTTTATTTCAAATTTAGGTAATTTCCAGAAAATTTCGGCAGAGTTTCCTTTATTTTACGGACTATCCAATATACCCTGCACGCAGAAAATACCAACAAAAGCCACACAGGGCTAACCAAGCAATATATAAACATATGCGGACCGGCCGCCTCGGCGTATAGGATCGCCCAAACAACATATGCGGACCGGCCGCCTCGGCGTATGAGATCGCCCAAACGACATGTACATACATCCATACAGAAAGACCCTAACCCACAAACATGTCCACATACCTCTAAACAGACCGACATAATCATATGACGGGACAGGGCCCCGCCGTACCCATGAACGAATATATACAAATGCACTAATAAATATATATACCAAAAGTATAAGCTCCGGAAAGAGAGGAACACTCCGAATAGCAGAAAGGGTGTCCTAAACAGGTGGATCACCAGGCTGTGCGTCTGTACCTGCGGGCATGAAACGCAGCCCCCGGAGAAGGGGGTCAGTACGAAATATGTATTGAGTATGCAAAGCAGAAGGTACAGAAATAAATCTGAATAATAATCGAATCAGATATATAGAAAATAATACATATCAAAATGTTTATTTCCAAAGTATAAATTATGCATAGGGCACTGGAAAATGTGATCGCCCGCCTGTCGATGGAGCCACAACACAGCATAACACCAGAAAGTTTCAAATCTCCGAATCCCCGTCACACATCACAACACAGCATAACGCCAAACACAGCATAACGCCAAACATAAGTGGAACCCGGCCCTCGAGCGAGGAGCACGGTGAACCATAAACACAGCATAACACCGGAATGTATCAAAAAGCGCACGACAACAGAAACGGCCCGGGAACCGGCGAACGATATCATAGTAGGCACGAGCGGAGTAGTGAGGAATCATATGCATAAAATCATTATTATAAATCCGAAGGATAAGTAAAATAGTCATATTCGAAATCGGAATAATAATTATCACTTTTTGATTCAAAGTTGTCGAATTTACATAAAGGGCGTCGCAGGACCCACGGACGAGTATAGACCCGAACTGAGCCCGCCTATGAAAAACATACCCATTATACATCAAGCAAACTCCTATAAAAATTATTGGAGCGATCCGAGCCTCTATGCGAAAAATATGGCATTCAGAGATTACAAAATTCCTTAAAGTGAACATTTTCTATGCGAATTTCGGAAAGCGATTACTTCAAATACATCATGGTTCATATTTCATAAAAACATACATAAGAGTGACAAAGAATATATGTATGGATCATAACATGCTCGGATCTCGAATTTGGAATTCCCTTAAAGCTCTAATCTAGCCTATGTGAAACTAAGGCATGCCAAAAGAAGGAAGGTTGCTTTACATACCTCAAACGCTCTCCAATATGATCCAACTCAAGCTAAGTCCAAACTATGATTCGGGCTGCCCACGATCTAAAAATAAGCCATAAAATGCCAAACATTAGCTAAAGACTCTTTGGGCATTAAATTCCAATTTCGCCCTTAATTCTACAGAAATTTGGGCAGCATTTCCCTTGTAAACAGGCTACCCCGAGAATTTAACTCGGCCGTATCAATCAACAACAACAACAACAACCAACCTAACAACATTAATAATCAATTCGAAAGGTAATACAACAATAATAGCTCTCTTTTCCATCATTCATCAACTTTCATAAATTCAATTCGACGACTTACCTTCAAGCCAAAATCGACGCTTATACGCTCACATACTAACAATATTTAAAGACATTCTAAGCAATTCATACAACATTCCCAACAACCCAAATTTTTCTCCAATTCAGCCGAATTCAGCCCCCAACCCGAGACACCCCTATATCATGCTCCTCATTTCCAAACCATGAGTTGTACCCAAAAATTCACATTCTAACAAAGCTATTCTCATCATAAATAATTCACATTAAATGTACAATAGCACCCAAATCAGTCCGCAACAATCACAATATCAATTTGAGTTAATAAACGTTTATTTCCAACATAGAATTCACAACGACGACGACTAAACCATTAAGCGATATTAATTCGTCCATTGTCATATAATGTGACCCGTTTCGTCCAACACTACAAACGTACATATATGGATGATTCTCAATCGTTCTTCACCCTACAATGATCATAATAAACTAACTAGGCATTAATTCATAATTTCAACACAACACAACAAACACCCATTTACACGGCTCAAGCACCACACACCCAACTCACTTCCAACACACTATATTTCATGATATTCATCCTTTTTAACCTACTACAATAAGCATACAACCTTTGTAACATGCAAAACATAAATGATTCTTACCTTTCTCCTTCAATTTCCCAATAGCCTAGGGTTTCCAAAGATGAAAATTGGTGGGTTGATCGATCCAACGATGCTTCCACGCTACTTAGGGACCTCAAAATAGGGGGTTTGTACCAAGGAATTAATTTTTGGATGGCTTGAAATGGGAGTGGATTTTTCTCCCAGCTGGCCGTGAGCCTCAATGGAGGTTTTCAGCTTTTGCCCCTTTTGTTTTTAAGTGTGAGGATGAGCAATGAAGACTAGAGGTCACCCTTTACCATTTAAATGAAGTGTACAATTATCCCTTGGCCCACACTAATGTGTTGTCCCAATTAAAATTGAACACCATTTGTGTGGGCCAACCATGGAAATTGTGGATGATTTTTATCTTCCAATTTTTATCACTTTTGGTCCCGAATTTTCCTAATTGTTCCATACCAATAAATTCATGCACAACTTATATCTCAAAATAAATTCGAAGGTCAAGAATCCCGACTTTGTATCCCAAAATAATTTTGTCCTTAGCTTATCATAAATAAATCCGGATTATTCCACTGTACAAAAATACGGGTTCTAACATCCTTTCCCCCTTTAGAACATTCGTCCTCGAATGTCAGATTAACCTTACCGGTCATACAACAATTTGGGGGAGTTTCCTTACTAACTATCACAACAATACAATCATTGATCAACGATTCATTTATCAAACAACATAGTCAAATAGAGAATTGGATTACCTGTAGGCTCTGAAAATAAATGAGGATACTTCTTCTTCATATGCTCCTCAGCTTCCCAGGTCATTTCCTCTCGGTTATTGTTCCGCCACAGCACTTTAACAGAAGCCATATCCTTGTTCCGCAACCTTTTTACCTGGCGATCCAATATGGCTATAGGCTGTTCCTCATAAGATAGCTCCTCTGTGACCTGAATGTCATCTACAGGAAAGACTCTGGAAGGGTCACCAATACATTTACGAAGCATAGAAACATGAAATACCGGGTGTACCGCTCCCAAGTCAGCTGGCAAATCCAATTCGTAGGCCACCTTTCCTATTTTGCGAATAATCAGATAGGGCCCAATATATCTCGGACTGAGCTTTCCTTTCTTGCTAAATCGCATAACACCTTTCATCGGTGACACTTTCAGGAACACCCAATCGCCAATCTGAAACTCTAACGGTCGACGTCGCTTATCGGCATAAGATTTCTGTCGGCTCTGGTCTGCCAACAATCTTTCTCGAATAAGTTTCACCTTATCCACGGCCTGCTGGACCACATCTGGGCCAATCAACTCAGTCTCCCCAACATCAAACCAACCGATCGGTGATCTACACTTCCTGCCATACAAAGCCTCATATGGTGCCATCTGAATACTGGAGTGGTAGCTGTTATTATACGCAAACTCAACAAGAGGTAAATGGTCGTCCCAGCTACCCCTGAAATCAATAACACAGGCACGCAACATACCTTCCAATGTCTGAATAGTGCGCTCGGCCTGTCCGTCGGACTGGGGATGGAAGGCTGTACTCAGGCTCACCGGGTCCCCAATCCCTCCTGAAACGATCTCCAGAACTTAGCTGTAAACTGGGCACCTCTATCGGAAATAACAGACACAGGAACTCCATGAAGTCGTACAATCTCCCTGACATAAAGCCTGGCATAATCCTTAGCTGAATAGGTGGTCCGAACAGGAAGAAAATTGGCTGATTTCGTCAGCCGATCAACAATAACCCAAATAGAATCATACCTCCGTGGAGTGTGAGGTAGACCTGTAATAAAGTCCATATTAATGATCTCCCACTTCCACGTCGGTATCTCCATCTCCTGCAATAGCCCACCGGGCTTCTGTTGCTCAATCGTAACCTGCTGGCAATTTGGACACTGAGCAACGAACTCTGCTATATCTCTTTTCATACCGTCCCACCTGTATTGGCATCTGATATCATGGTACATCTTCGTCGACCCTGGGTGAACAGAATATCGGGCGTAATGTGCCTCACCCATAACCTGTCGCCGCAACCCTGCAACATCAGGTACACACAATCTGCCTCTATGAAATAACACTCCATTAGGTGAAATCTCAAACAGAGTCTTCTCCTGTGCCAGCGTTGCGTCTCTATACTGTGCTAGAATAGGATCCTCATACTGATGCCGCTTAATATCTTCTGTAATAGAGGACTCAGCAATACCTCGAACAGAAACCCCAACATCTCCAGAATCAGCCAAGCGAACTCCAAGACTAGCCAACTGATGAATATCGCGAACCATTTCTTTACTCTCTGATGGCACGTCTGCTAGGCTGCCCATAGACTTGCGGCTGAGTGCATCTGCCACAACATTAGCTTTCCCAGGATGGTAGAGAAAGTCAACATCATAATCTTTCAGCAACTCTAACCACCTCCGCTGCCGCAAGTTCAGCTCCTTTTTCCTAAAGATGTACTGAAGGCTCTTATGATCTGTATAAATGTCAACGTGAACCCCATATAAATAATGTCTCCACATCTTCAAAGCATGAATGACCGCGGCCAGCTCCAAATCATGAGTAGGATAATTCTTTTCATGTTTTCTGAGCTGTCGGGAAGCATAAGCTATCACCCTGCCGTGCTGCATCAACACACATCCCAAACCAATACCAGAGGCATCACAATAAATCACATACCCATCTGGACCCTCCGGAAGAGTCAGGACTGGAGCCGTAGTCAACTTCTCTTTCAGCAACTGGAAGCTACGCTCGCAAGCATCTGACCACTGAAACTTAGCTCCCTTCTGAGTCAGCCTTGTCAAAGGCGCTGAAATGGAAGCAAACTTCTCCACGAATCTCCGATAATAACCATCCAATCCCAGAAAGCTACGCACCTCTGTCGGCGTCGTAGGTCTAGGACAATTCTTTACGGCCTCGATCTTCTGGGTATCCACCCGGACGCCATCAGCCCCAATAATATGTCCCAGAAATGCCACTGAAGATAACCAGAATTCACACTTAGAAAATTTAGCATATAATTCCTGGTGCCGAAGTATGCCAAGTACCGTCCTCAAATAGTCCGCATGCTCTGCCTCTGACCGAGAATAAACCAGAATATCATCGATAAATACGATCACAAACATATCCAAGAACGGTCTGAATACCCGATTCATCAGGTCCATAAATACTGCTGGGGCATTTGTCAGCCCAAAAGACATAACTCTGAACTCATAGTGCCCATATCGGGTCCTGAATGCTGTCTTGGGAATATCAGCCTCTCGTACCCGTACCTGATGGTAACCCGATCGCAGGTCTATCTTCGAGAAGTGCCTGGCACCCTGCAGCTGATCAAACAAATCATCAATCCTGGGGAGGGGATATTTATTCTTGATGGTTACCTTATTCAACTGCCGATAATCAATGCACATCCGCAGCGAGCCGTCTTTCTTCCTCACAAATAATACCGGAGCTCCCTAGGGTGACGCACTAGGCCGAATGAAACCCTTCTCCAATAAATCTCTCAGCTGCTCTTTCAATTCTTTCAATTCTGCAGGTGCCATTCTGTACGGAGGAATAGAGATAGGCTGAGTGTCTGGCAACAGATCAATAGCAAACTCTATCTCCCGTTCGGGAGGAAGACCTGGAAGCTCATCTGGGAATACATCTACAAATTCATTAACCACTGAGACTGACTGAAGAGTCGGTGCCTCTGCCTCTAAATCATGAACACGGACCAGATGATAAATATACCCCTTTCTGATCATTTTCTCAGCCTTGAGGTATGAAATAAACTTACCCCTCGGCGATACTGTATTACCTGCCCACTCTATAACTGGATCCCCTGGGAATTGGAATCGGACTATCTTCTTTTGACAATCAACATTAGCATAGCAAGAAGCTAGCCAATCCATACCCATAATCACGTCAAACTCGATCATATCTAACTCCACCAAATCCGCCTTAGTGCAGCGGCCACAGATAATCACGGAACAATCTCTATAAATCTGACTGGCTATAACAGAGTCCCCTACTGGTGTAGCTACCTCAAAAGGCTCTATCGGTTCAGATTCTATCCCAATTGTATCAGCAACGAGTGGAGATATAAATGATAATGTTGAACCAGGATCAATCAATGCATACACATCACGAGAGAAAACCAGTAATATACCTGTGACGACATTAGGTGAAGCCTCCTGGTCCTGTCTGCTGGCTAAGGCATAAATGCGGTTCGAAGGACCGCTAGAACCTGAAGCACTGCCACGACCTCGACCGCGTCCCGCCGGTGCAGGCATACCTCGCCCCGCAGGGCGTGCAACTGATGGAGCAGATGATGAACCAGCGGCTGACCCCGTCGGCTGAGCCACACTACTAGAACCGCTCGCCAACGGACAATCTCGCATAAGATGGCCCTGACCACCGCATGAAAAACAGGCTCCAGTAAGTCGATAACACTCTCCCGGGTGCGATTTCCCGCAATGGGAACAACGGGGCCTGGGTGGTCTGGACTGGCTGGGACCTCTAGCTATCTGTGACCCTGATGCTCTGGAGCTCTGACCGGCCCCAGACTGTCCTGCACTGTCAAATCTCCTACCGGCTGGCTGTGTACCCCGGCCTGACGGAGGAGGATGTCTGCATGACTGCTGCTGCTGAGGCTGTCCGCCTCGAGAATCTCCAGAATAACCTGCGAATCTGGCCCTCTTGGGCGGCCTCCTGTCCCGATCTCTGCTAGAATAATCAGCTCTATGTCGGTCCTCCATACCCAGGGCATAAGCCTGTAGTCGGGCAATATCCATGTCTGCCTGCAATGCCACCGCTATACAGCCATCAATCAAATAGCGGTCTAACCCCATCACGTATCTGTGCATCCGATCGTCCATATCTGCTACTATGGCAGGTGCATACCGGGCCAAAGAATCAAACTCCATATTATACTCACGGACGCTCCGACCCCTCTGCTGCAGATGCAAAAATCGGTCAACCCGCGCCCGCCGTAACTCTGGGGGCAAAAAGTGGTGAGTGAAAGCAGTCACGAACTCGTCCCAAGTAGCTGGGGTAGCACCCTCACCCCTGGATAGCTCCCAGGACTCATACCAGTGAGCAGCAACATCCCGTAGTCTATGCGAAGCCAACTCAACAGACTCAGTCTCTGAAGCCCTGACCAAATCTAGTGAGCGCCGCATCCCCCGAATAAAGTCATGGGGGTCCTCGTCGGGCTTAGACCCGTAAAACTCTGGAGGGCCACATAATAGAAACTCTCGAACCCTCAGGCTGTCACGCCTATCGTCATCATCATCATCTCTCTGCCCGGGACGTAATATCACGCATCATCTGAGCAAGGGTCCGAGTATCCTTCTGAGCCCGGCTGGTCTCTCCTACTACGCCCTTTTTCTTCTGGGCGGCCGTCGCCTTTTTCGGAGGCATCACTGAAAGAAAAACAACAACAGATCAAAACAGAATCATCCTAATAGCACAACTCTATCGCACGATCTAAGATCAGAAGAAAAGACAACATCCTAAATGTCCTGTAGCCTCCTGTTTATAGATGTGGTGCACAACACACCGATAAACAAGACTCTACTAGACACGATCTGTGGACACTCCGAGGACAAACCGCTCTGATACCACTTCTGTCACGACCCAACCCCGTAGGCCGTGACTAGTGCCCGATCTGGGCACCCGAACCCATCTATCAAATATTATCTCAAATTCTATCAACTCATTCTAGTATATGGCGGAAGCCGACAAGGTTTTATTTCAAATTTAGGTAATTTCCAGAAAATTTCGGCAGAGTTTCCTTTGTTTTACGGACTATCCAATATACCCTGCACGCAGAAAATACCAACAAAAGCCACACAGGGCTAACCAAGCAATATATAAACATATGCGGACCGGCCGCCTCGGCGTATAGGATCGCCCAAACAACATATGCGGACCGGCCGCCTCGGCGTATGGGATCGCCCAAACGACATGTACATACATCCATACAGAAAGACCCTAACCCACAAACATGTCCACAGACCTCTAAACAGACCGACAGAATCATATGACGAGACAGGGCCCCGCCGTACCCATGAACGAATATATACAAATGCACTAATAAATATATATACCAAAAGTATAAGCTCCGGAAAGAGAGGAGCACTCCGAATAGCAGAAAGGGTGTCCTAAACAGGTGGATCACCAGGTTGTGCGTCTGTACCTGCGGGCATGAAACGCAGCCCCCGGAGAAGGGGGTCAGTACGAAATATGTACTGAGTATGCAAAGCAGAAGGTACAGAAATAAATCTGAATAATAATCGAATCAGATATATATAAAATAATACATATCAAAATGTTTATTTCCAAAGTATAAATTATGCATAGGGCACTGGAAAATGTGGTCGCCCGCCTGTCGATGGCGCCACAACACAGCATAACACCAGAAAGTTTCAAATCTCCGAATCCCCGTCACACATCACAACACAGCATAACGCCAAACACAGCATAACGCCAAACATAAGTGGAACCCGGCCCTCGAGCGAGGAGCACGGTGAACCATAAACACAGCATAACACCGGAATGTATCAAAAAGCGCACGACAACAAAAACGGCCCGGGAACCGGCGAACGATATCATAGTAGGCACGAGCGGAGTAGTGAGGAATCATATGCATAAAATCATTATTATAAATCCGAAGGATAAGTAAAATAGTCATATTCGAAATCGGAATAATAATTATCACTTTTTGATTCAAAGTTGTCGAATTTACATAAAGGGCGTCGCAGGACCCACGGACGAGTATAGACCCGAACTGAGCCCGCCTATGAAAAACATACCCATTATACATCAAGCAAACTCCTATAAAAATTATTGGAGCGATCCGAGCCTCTATGCGAAAAATATGGCATTCAGAGATTACAAAATTCCTTAAAGTGAACATTTTCTATGCGAATTTCGGAAAGCGATTACTTCAAATACATCATGGTTCATATTTCATAAAAACATACATAAGAGTGACAAAGAATATATGTATGGATCATAACATGCTCGGATCTCGAATTTGGAATTCCCTTAAAGCTCTAATCTAGCCTATGTGAAACTAAGGCATGCCAAAAGAAGGAAGGTTGCTTTACATACCTCAAACGCTCTCCAATATGATCCAACTCAAGCTAAGTCCAAACTATGATTCGGGCTGCCCACGATCTAAAAATAAGCCATAAAATGCCAAACATTAGCTAAAGACTCTTTGGGCATTAAATTCCAATTTTGCCCTTAATTCTACAGAAATTTGGGCAGCATTTCCCCTGTAAACAGGCTACCCCGAGAATTTAACTCGGCCGTATCAATCAACAACAACAACAACAACCAACCTAACAACATTAATAATCAATCCGAAAGGTAATACAACAATAATAGCTCTCTTTTCCATCATTCATCAACTTTCATAAATTCAATTCGACGACTTACCTTCAAGCCAAAATCGACGCTTATACGCTCACATACTAACAATATTTAAAGACATTCTAAGCAATTCATACAACATTCCCAACAACCCAAATTTTTCTACAATTCAGCCGAATTCAGCCCCCAACCCGAGACACCCCTATATCATGCTCCTCATTTCCAAACCATGAGTTGTACCCAAAAATTCACATTCTAACAAAGCTATTCTCATCAACAAATAATTCACATTAAATGTACAATAGCACCCAAATCAGTCCGCAACAATCACAATATCAATTTGAGTTAATAAACGTTTATTTCCAACATAGAATTCACAACGACGACGACTAAAACATTAAGCGATATTAATTCGTCCATTGTCATATAATGTGACCCGTTTCGTCCAACACTACAAACGTACATATATGGATGATTCTCAATCGTTCTTCACCCTACAATGATCATAATAAACTAACTAGGCATTAATTCATAATTTCAACACAACACAACAAACACCCATTTACACGGCTCAAGCACCACACACCCAACTCACTTCCAACACACTATATTTCATGATATTCATCCTTTTTAACCTACTACAATAAGCATACAACCTTTGTAACATGCAAAACATAAATGATTCTTACCTTTCTCCTTCAATTTCCCAATAGCCTAGGGTTTCCAAAGATGAAAATTGGTGGGTTGATCGATCCAACGATGCTTCCACGCTACTTAGGGACCTCAAAATAGGGGGTTTGTACCAAGCAATTAATTTTTGGATGGCTTGAAATGGGAGTGGATTTTTCTCCCAGCTGGCCGTGAGCCTCAATGAAGGTTTTCAGCTTTTGCCCCTTTTGTTTTTAAGTGTGAGGATGAGCAATGAAGACTAGAGGTCACCCTTTACCATTTAAATGAAGTGTACAATTATCCCTTGGCCCACACTAATGTGTTGTCCCAATTAAAATTGAACACCATTTGTGTGGGCCAACCATGGAAATTGTGGATGATTTTTATCTTCCAATTTTTATCACTTTTGGTCCCGAATTTTCCTAATTGTTCCATACCAATAAATTCATGCACAACTTATATCTCAAAATAAATTCGAAGGTCAAGAATCCCGACTTTGTATCCCAAAATAATTTTGTCCTTAGCTTATCATAAATAAATGGTTTATTTATGTTTTGTATTTCTTTTAAGCATATCGCAATTATGGCTTTGTGCAACTGGAGAAAATCACTTGATTTTAACTATATATATGAGTGCCTTTTTAGGATTCTTTATTGGAATTTTTTATGGTTTTGTTGCGGGAATTAGCCAAAGATAATTATGGAGGGAATAAAAAATATTACACATCGGATCAAGTTTTCTTATTAATCTTAAAAAATTAGAATTTTTAGACGCTAGGTACTCCTCCATGAAGAGTACGATGATCACGAAAGATTTAAAGCTGAACGTTATTATTTAGTACTCCTATAACAATAGTGTTCCCTTCTTAGTGGAAGAGAAAAATATTTTTATCAATCTGTCACTAAGGATACTGTTTATGAATACTTATTTATCTTATAAGCTATTTTTGTTATGTCTCTAGAGACTTGAGTTGCATGTAAATTCACTTTCGATTTCTTATTGCATTAGTTGCTCTCACAATAAAACTGTGTCATCACTACATGGTATCTCATCGACCAATCAAACATCTATTTCGTCTAGATCTAGACGAAATAGATGTTTGATTGGTCGATGAGATACCATGTAGTGATGACACAGTTTTATTGTGAGAGCAACTAATGCAATAAGAAATCGAAAGTGAATTTACATGCAACTCAAGCCATTTTAGTCAAATTAATAGAAAGTAAGTTGTTCAGTATCTTCGTTGGCTTGATGTTACGATCACTTGAATAAGGCAAAGATGTTCATCTTTACGTGCCATCTGGTAAGTATACAGATGTGAAGAGACATTAGCTCCGTTAAAGACCCTCTTTCCAAACGTCTTCTACAATGAAGCTATTGTCATCAAGGGCGGAATCACTTTTTCTTCTAGAATGGCCGCTCTTGACTTCATAATTTGGTGATGAAAGTGATACAATTTTCATGAATAACAACGAAAACATGGCAAAAAAAGTTTGCATGAAAAAGGTCTGGTGCTTCTGTTTTTGGCATTGCAATATGTTTTGCGATTTGTATATAGATTTTGGGCATATTATTTTTACTGTTGGGTTGCATGAGATAGTTGGTCATAAACCTATCATTCGGTCAAATATTAAGATATTAGCATCCTCTCTTCAAAACAGAAATAAGTCATATGTGGGAATTTACATCTAAGTTTGTACATTTCAAATAGAAAATGACGGGGCCAAGGGGGTGATGCCAGGGAGAGGTGAGTTTCATGAAAATTTATCATCTTGCGTATGTGAGGATTCTTAGGTTGAACTATGAATCAAAATGGACCGGGATCGAAAAAAAAGTGGTAAAAGTAATGTCGATAAGAGGAAATATGTTGAGGCAGTTGTTCATGATGGACGATTGGTGAAGGCAATGTAATAAGAAATAACAGGCAGGTTTGGGTATTTATTTTCTAAAATGTGTAATTTTTTCTATAATTTTTTTTTGAAAAATGTATATTTATCCATTTCTTATTCCACCGTTAAATGTACATTATTTGGCATTTCAAACAGAAGTTGCAGCTAATATAAAAGAGTCTAAAATATTTGTTCAACAAAATGATACTATTTTATTTCTATTTTTTTATCTTTGTAATTTTTTTTTATAAATAAAGA
Organism: Lycium barbarum; assembly: GCF_019175385.1. Lineage (NCBI taxonomy): Eukaryota > Viridiplantae > Streptophyta > Magnoliopsida > Solanales > Solanaceae > Lycium > Lycium barbarum. Next base: position 13,354,773 of record NC_083343.1, read on the forward strand.
GATAAGATAAGTATTTTCATGACATTTTGAGAGTTTGTTAAGCTTAACTGGCAATAACAGAGTATCTATATCATAGAAAATCTTAATCTATAATAAGACTGATCCCAAAAAAAAAAAATAAGAATATAAAATCTACAATATGTCATACATGGTTCATATACATTTATATCTATAAATCTCTTTGTTTCTTTAAAATAATCCGCGCATCGCACGGGTACTTATACTAGTTATTTTTAATAGACCAACCTCGTGAGGTCGGTATTCTTTTAAATTAAAAAAATATATATATATACCGACCTCATGAAGTCGGTATAATTGGGCAAATAAATTAAATTAAAACAGACCCAAACAAACCCTTCTGTCTCCATTTCTCTCTCTTTCCCTCTCACGTTTTCACTCCCCCCTCTCTCTAACCCTAATACGCCATCGACGTCACCATCATTGCAGGGAGTCACCATCGCCGCCATCCATAATCAGTACCGCCGTCACCGTCGCCACCGTCCCTAATCAGTACCGCCGTCGCCGTCTCGTCCACAGCCAACCATTTGAGGTATGCTTTCTTTCTTTTCTTAATTAATATTGCGTTGTAATTAGAAATCTCCTGGTGATGGTTAATGTTCTATATTTGGCATTGTGCTGTTAATTTGATGGAAGAAAGTTACGGGGAAAAAATTTCTATTTCCAAGTTTTTTTTTTTAAAAAAAAAAAATCTATTTCCAATAGTTCAGAAGAAAGTAGGGAAGTTTGACATTCAAGACCATTCTTGTTTTTGCAAATTGGGAAGTTTATGTTCATGCCAAAGACAATGCCGGTTGCTATGGGCTTTTACAGTTCTGTCTAATGAGAATTGTACTTTTTTTCATGTGTTTGGTAAAATGATAAAATATAATCCTTCTATGCATCAATCTTAAACATGGATAAACAATGGAATTTAATAGAGTAATACTAGTAAATTAGGTTCTTGAAGAATTCATTCCACTGAAGTAGTTGGGTACTGAAGGAGCAAAAAGCCAGAAATTATAGTAGATAAAATCCGATGACATATGCACAAATATGAAGTCCAGGAAATGACAGAACTATACAATTATGCAGCCCAGAAAAAAGTAGGTTACCACAAACTTTGAAGGAAGCCTTGTAGAGCTGGTGTTACCTGAAAGTGCTACAACCATACGGGTATGAAATAATATGCCAACTTATACTTTTTGGACTCTATACTATACTACAGAGACTCATACATGAATTCCAATATTGAAGGCAGTTAGATGCTTAGCTAGTCTACTTTTTTAGTGCAACTATAAACTTGTAAATGATACAACTGTAAATTTAGATTCTTCAGCTCCTTGAGTATTAATTAGAAACAGTTTTTGGTAGTTTCATGCATCCCTGGCTGCCTTTTCCTTTTTAGTGAGTAAAGTACATTTTTTTATCCTCTTTTAGAACTTAGAACTACATTAACATGTGCAGGAGAAAGATAAAAATAGACCTATACCACATTAGTTGTTTAAAGATTTTCAAAGGGGCCTATGATTTCTTGGGATACTTTACCCTTACATAACCTTAAGAGTTTTGATTCGATGTTCAAATTCTTACACTTTTAGACAATCAAAACTGAACTGTGAGGCAAGAGGAGATGGTGATATTAAAAGGAACAACAAACATATATAATTAGGGGTGAAAATAAACAGACATCGACAAAGAGGAGTAAAGAATACAAGTTAAAAATTAAAGAAAGAGCTTATTAAGTAAGGGCTATCAGATTGTCACCAGGAGGATGTTGGTATAATTTAGAACTCTTACTTCTACTTTGGCATGATTCATTCCTTTTATAATGAAACTTAAATAAGATTATGAGTGGAGAATCACCTAGCCTTATCTGCACTTGAGCTTAGCAGTTAGCACTTGGAAATCAAGAAGCTAATTTTTGTATGCTTAAATAGTGTAATCTAATTTAGCTTGACGTAAAGCTTTTTTCAAAGTCTATACAATTTATAGTATTTACTGCCTGGTTTCTTAAGACTCTATGATGCCCTTTCACTAAGTTTGTTCAAGAGCAACTCGTGGTTAGTTAAAAATAATAATACCTCTTTTTTATGTGTCTTACAGGCTATGCCTAGAAAGAAGAGGTCATCTTTTCATACCGTTCCCTCTCTTACGCATAAAGATCAAATATCTCTATCTATAGTAATTGACCTGAGTGGTCTCAATTGTAGATTTCATCCTTGAAATGCTCAAAGGTCCTGAGCAGGAAATGCCTATGAGTACTACCATTACTTGTCTTCTCATGGTGCTAGGTTCAGAGAATCTGAAAAGCGAGCAACATTATGAGATAATTTTAGAGAATACTGAAGCAAAGGCCAGTGCCAGTTCCAGATGAGGATGCACTGAGAAATAGTGACATTTCACTAGATGACAAGTTGTTACCATTTGTTTTGTATCGTTTATCTTCACTATCTCAACAGATCATCAGTTCTTTGAAAAGGCGAGTCCTTATGTATGGTAGAAACTAATTTTTACTATCTTTGCCTTGCAACTGAGGAGAAGTCTAGAAAATATGTGTACATGAAACAGTATCACTGTCTCCAAGTATTTCTTTTTAATGATCATAAAGCATAATAGTTGCTTATTACCATTGTGAATGACAACAGTTCTCTTTTGACATGAGTATGTTCTTTCTTTTAACTCTTCTTTCAAATAGATTTTCTCTTGTAATTATGTCTCTAGAAATAACAACATTCGCCCTACATGAAACCCGGTCTTGCAGACATGAAGAACGTCGTCGTGGTACCCACATAGCTTCTGCTTCTAAGGTAATCTTGCACATAACTATGGGTTTATCTGTGCTTAACCGAATAAATTAAGAAGCAATGTTCTGCTATGACAGCTATTTCCCAAATAATTCGCCAATTCTTATGATTTTCGATAGTGTTATCTTGATTCTTAATGCAGTGAACTCGTGAGGGAAGGGCTACACTGGCTGCTCTGAATGTCCTGGTATGCAATTCTAAAACGATATTAAGGACATAGTTGTGCTAAAAATCAGAGTCAACTTAACAGACATTTTTTTGTTTTGGATTCTGATTGTTGCATATGTTTGTTGATGTTAGAGGGAAAATTAAAGGCTACCCAGTTTGGGGTAATCCAAACAGCATGGACGCATTTTTAAATGAGAATTCACCGCCCTTGCTGCATGCCTGAGCTATAAAGATATCTAGCAGGAAACGAAAGAATTTGTCTTTGATCCAGAGTAATTCCTTGAATCTCTATCTTTTGTATAGGCTAGATACTTTAATGTTTAGGATACGGATATTCCCTTATCCCACTTTACTTCAGATCTTTTGTAAGAGTCCTAGCCTTCAAATTAGCATAGGAAGGATCTGTTGTACTCAGCCCCCTCAAAACCAACTGTAACAACCTTTTGGGGTGAACAAAATGCACGGTTAATATAATAAAGGAGAATGGATTGGCTTCTATTCTTATAATAAAGGAGAATGGATTGGTTTCTATTCTTATAATACAGGATTAAAAAAGTACACAAAGTGAATATGATAATTGTACAAAGAGTACAAGTAGCATTGAGCCTGAGACATAGTGTTTTGGGCAGATTTTTAAAATTTTAAAACTTCACAGTACTATAGTAATGTCTTAGATTGAAATGAAACAACAATACCTTGAGGCAAGTGGATATTAAAGTAAGAGTTTACTATAGCCTTTTTAATAGAAGTCATATTTTGAGCATGACTTGATTTCCTTTTCCCCCGATATCAACTGATACATTCATTTGTTTGATCATGAATGGGAAAAATCTGTGTATTCAGTTTTACCTGGATCCGTACATCCAAATTACATTCTAGTATTTCTTATACAAAGTGGAAAAGAAAACCTTGTGTCATGTAGAATCTACTGCTCTTTTTTCCCCTCATTTCTGGTTTTTGATTTTGGATTACAAAACATGTGATAGTCCATCAAATGGTGCCCTTTGCTGTTGGAGAAAATGTTCCCCAGATCTATTAGAAGCATCTCATTGAAATCAATATCAGTGGATCTTAATGCCTACTTAAGCTGTCCTAATCTGCGACTGATCGGAACATCCAAAAGGCAAGAAAATTTACACTGTCCAGACCTAAATCCACATGAAGTGCAAATCTGGCACTTCAGATTAAAAAAAATGTGGGTTGTATTCTGTGGTTTCACATGCATCATGTGTTTTTTAATGGAAAAATGATGTATTCCAAGCTGTCTAATATATGATTCCACATAAAGAAGATCTTGAAGGAAACGTATAGACATCTTGTGTAGCAAAATGTAATTTTCAGTTCATTATTTATTCATACATATTTCATGTTTCAGTGTCTAACCAAACAGAATAACCTAGTTAGCTAGTTAATCTTGTTATAAACATCCGAGACAAGATATTTAAACTAAAGTTTTTCAGAATTTGATAATTTTTTCCGTTGAATACCTAATTTAAGTCGGTTGCTAATTTTACCTTTTTATTTCAGAATCAATATCAACATTCAAAGGCGGAGTTTCTTCGTACTCAGCCACCCGACACACAGGTGACAGAAGAACAAATAGAGGAAAGGTGGCTTAAGAGTGTTGGTGGTCCCACTAGTTTAATGTTCTGTGGATGTTTGCAAATGTTGTGAATTAGTTTAATGTTGTGTAGATGTTTGCGAATGTTGAAGTAGCTTAATGTCTCTTCGAAATGTTTGAATGACGTTTTGATTCAACTTTGAAGTAGTTTCGAATTGAATTTGACATATTGTTGGTTGTAATATATGTGTTTGTTGAAGTAGCTTAATGTTTTATGTTTTTCAGTACTTTGGTGAATTGTTGGTAACTATTTGAGCCAGTTTTAGTTGAATATAAAATTGTTTCATCTTGACAGGGGGCGGCTGGAATAGCAGTTGGATCCTACCCATTTTTTGCAGAATACCGACCTCATGAGGTCGGTTTTTTGCAAAAATTTCCAAGAAATTGCAAATTACCGACCTCATGAGGTCGGTTTTCTGCAAAATTATCTAGAAATTGCAAATGAGGTCGGTTTTCTGCAAAATTATCTAGAAATTGCAAATGAGGTCGGTTTTTTGCAAAATTATCTATAGAAATTGCAAATTACCGACCTCATGAGGTCAGTTTTCTGCAAAACTATCTATAGAAATTGCAAATTACCGACCTCATGAGGTCGGTTTTCTGAAAACATTTCCAAAAAATTACAAATTACCGACTTCATGAGGTCGGGTTTTTGCAAATATTTTGAAAAAATTATAAAATATCGATCTCACGACGACGGAAGTCTAAAACAATATATCATATATTCATATAAATTACCGACCTCAGGAGGTCGGTAAACTTATATCATTATATTATTAATATAATTTACCAACCTAATGAGGTCGGTATTTTATTTAATTAATACCCGGCTAAAAAAACATTACCGACCTCATGAGGTCGGTTTTTTGCGACCTCATGAGGTCGGTAATAATTCCGACCTGATTTCGAGGTCGATTTTGAGGTCGTTTTTGCCCAAAACCGACCTCATGAGGTCGGAAATTGCCATTTTTTTTGTCGAAAAATCCTGTTTTTTTAATAGTGCTAGCGGGCATAAAACGCAGCGCCCCCAGAAAGAGACGTCAGTACAGACAAAGTACTGAGTATGTAAGGTACGAAAGTAACATGAAAGAGACATAAGAAAACATAGGATGAAATAAATGCAACCTATATGTCTGAACTGCCTCTGTGGGCCGATGATGTACATAAATACTGCGCATGCATGTATATATAACGCCTGTCAAGCCTCTGTGGGCATCCCATTGAATCATATCGGCCTTTGTGGGCATCATCATCATCATTGTTATCATCATGTGACTAGCTGATCAGGTGGTAGTGCGTATATAACGCCGTCACCTTCCCCATACCCCATACCCCATACCCCATACCCCATACTGTCACACCCCTTTTTTCCCACAAAAGTTCAAAAGGGTTTTCAAATCGAAAGTGACCAAAATGTGTTTCCAAAGGGATTATTTAAAAAATAACAAGAGTCGCTACTTGACAATGGGTTTCGGTGTGCCAAGTCACCTTAAAATAGTTATCCCTTTTAAGAACAGTTTTGACTCTAAAACTGATCAGCGACGGAGATTCTGGTTAAGGAATTCTGTTGATCGAGGGGAAGGTGTGAGGCATTCCTCGAGTCCCGTGGTTTTAGCACGATCGCTTTAATTAACTCGTATTGGCTTAAATTAGAAAACTCAATCAAGTAAACTCAAACAATCACACAAGCACGCACACAAGAAAAGTTAGAAAATAAAGTCCGAATTATTACAACCCGAAATAAAAGAAAAATGCGAGAAAATAAACCTAAACTACACTATGCTAAACTATACTAAGCTATCCCCGACATCCCGGGTCTTCTCCACGGGCAACCACCATTTTTACATTTTTGTTTTCTTCCGGGACATCCCATCTGGGAAATGAATACATGAAATTTAAAGCGAATAAAAGAAAACACAAAAACAATTAATAAACCTATATTTGCCTAACTAACGTCTATGCCAAATCTTAAAATTTGCTCATTTAATTACGGGTCGCACAAGATTCTAGTTGTTGGAATGCAATAAAACGTTTATGCCTAAACTTGTTTTTCAATTTTAATATCCAATCCAGCAACCCAATTACCAAACAAAGGAGTAAATAATTAAATTAAACAAAATGGTACCTAATCAAAACTAGATCAAATTAAAAAAAAAAAAAAAAAAAAAAAACTACTACATCCAACTAAACTTTTGCCCTAACTCACGATCAGATTTACACTTCTTAATTATTTTAACCCCATTACCCACTTCCATTAATCCATTACTATTTTTAATCAATTATTTTCAAAGAGCCGTAACAAAACACAACAAATATGACTACTTCCGTCTAAAATCAAACAAATAAGGAATAACAAAACACAACAAATAAGAATCATTTAATTTGAATAAGCAAACATCTCATGAAACCATTAAACTCGTTAAAACAAGATAAACAAAATAAAACTTAGCAAACAGTGAAGTTAGACAACTAGTAAGATAATATGGTATGCAAAACAAAAAATGAAAGCAAGGTAAAGAAAAGAAAACGGACCTCAGTAGTCTAAAACTTTCTTTACTGTATAAACAAATCTCAACAGCAATGGATTACAGACGAAAAAGGCGAGCTAAATTTGAAAGTCAACGGGGCGTGGACCGGAACTCGACTAAACAACCTCTACTAGAAACCCGGACCCCAACCCGCAACTCAAACTAAAACAGGGACAGAAACCTCAACCCCTCTGTTTAGACTTCTTGTTGTCGGGTATTTTCATAGTGTTTATATGGTTGTTTTAGGGTGGTTCAACTTGGGGTTTTCCGGTGGTGTAGTCACTGGTTTAATAACAGGGTCGGTAACGGGGAAAGGGGTGCATTACGACGATGGAGTGACTGAGGTGGTAACCGGGAAATGAGGTGGTGTTGGGCGGTGGTTTATCGGAAAAATGGTGGACTGTTTTTTATAGTTTTTCTATATATGGAAAGCTCTCTCTTTGGATATGGTGCCGTGTCTGTTTCTATATGAGTATTTGTGTGTTTTTTGGTGTATGGGTGTGTGTGTCTAGGTTTATTAGGATGTTCTGTTTTGTGAAGAAGATGACTTCTATAAACGTTGCCACTACTAACCTGTGTAGAGTCCTCCCTTTTTCTTTTTATCTATGTGTGGTATATGATGGTTGGTATAGGTCATGTGCATAGTGTGGATTAGAAGGGAAGAAGAATCTCATGTGTGCTAGTGTAGGGTATGAAGGAAAGAGGTATCCTATATAGAAATGTTGTAGAAATGTTATCATATGTGCTAGTGTAGGGTACGAAGGAAAAATGTATTTTGTATAGAAATGTTATCAGGGGTGCATGTGTACATTTTTTTTTTTACTCCTTTTCCTTGATTTTTGTTTTCATAAATAAACCTACTAAATAAAATAGAATAATCGACACGTCAAAAATTAAAATTAAAAGAAATATTTGGACGCTAGAAGGTGAGACACCCCAGGGAGGGTTAAAAATCACGTGTCTATCCATACATATACATAATACATATTATACGCGTATATAACGTCTGAGGGGTCACTGGTCTGTATATATATATATATATATATATATATATATATATATATATATATATATATAAAGTGCAATGCATGACTATAATAAGAGTACATCCTAAATCTGTCGGAGTACTGTAAAGTCGTTATACCTCCGAACGTCGTTATGTGTTAGCATTCCCATTAACAAAGGACTATATGGATCTTACTGGATCAGAAAGAGTACTTACTGAAATCAACATTTATAGATCATGAATCAACATGGAACCTCCCTAGCTACTAAGAATAGAATCATTATGGAGTAGTGTTACGTTTACGTTCCGTTCATAAGGATCATGTCAAAAAGAAAGGTAGTGAGCCTTAACATACCTCAAGTTATCCAAATAATCCAACAACAAGCTTATCACCACTAGAGCGCCAATCCTATAACAAAGGAATACATATACAACTTAGATGACGCTAGTATATCACGTGTATCAATGATAACTCGATTCAAAAGTGAAACGGGCAACATTTCCCCTATTTTTTAATCATCACCACAAAGTCCGCAACCAATAATTAACATAACAACTTCATGTGATCTTTTTTAAACTCATATTCACAGCATTTACAAATATACAATTAAGCAGCCGGATATACACTTGTATACAACACCTCCTTCTTGCAAATATACTAAGTACAACAATCTCAACACACCCTCACCATTAACTATTACCAACACCACCCCCCTCCCCCCTCCCCCAATACAAGATTTTTCTCAAAATACACTTATAATCATAGCTCAAGTTAAATTACAACTCAAAGTAACAGTAAGTTCATGTTTGAACCTTTCCTCCAATTTCTTTCCCTCAAACTTTAGCATAACTACCACATAAACACATAAACATGGAAATAAGATGAAATCTTACCTCAAGAACCCAAGAACACTCCAATTGCAAGACCTCGTCACTTTGAAATATCCCCCAAATTTCTACAAGAAGAAGGAACAAGCTTCAACAAGATTTTGAAAACCCTAGGTATTCAATTCTCACTTTGATCTTTGATTTTTGCTTGGAAGAGTGATTGAATATGTTGAAAGAGGTTTCTAGAGCTTTCATGAACTTGGGTTTAAGTTAAAACGACTTAAAAAATGAGGGGAGGTCATAATATATAAAATCAATAAAAATCCACCGCCTCAGGAAATACGGTCCGTATACACTGGCTGTATAAAATTATACAGCCAATGAAGGGTATAAATTATTCATGTAATTTCAATATAATATAATATTTTAAAAATAAAACATGAATAATTTATATCATATTCTCGCACTTTTCTAACAAATCTTGCAGGAAAAGAATACATGGAAAAAGAGAAGAAGCAAGAACTAAAAGCCAAGAAAGGAGGATGCATCCGTGACAACTTCACCAAAGTCTACACAAAGTCAAGAGAAATAAAATTATGACAAATTCTCAGCAAAATTTCATGATAAATTATCATGCCAAATTCTCAAGATTGCATGATAATTTGCCATGCCAATTTCTCAAGATTGCATGATAATTTGCCATGCCAATTTCTCATCAAGGAAATATTATTATATTGAATTTCTCTTGCAATGTCTCTCCAAGAATTCTAGGAATTTTTCTATAAATAGGCATATGTTTGTAGAAGAAAAAAAAAACATCTTTCATCCTTGATTTGCATCCAATAGTGAAGAGGACACAAGAACTAGTCTTGGTGTCTCTCTTGGCTCTTTCTTGTAGTAAATATATTTTCTTAGTCTTTATTTCTATTTAGTTTTTCTACTCCACAATGGAGTAAGTTTCCTTGGTTGAGATACTAGATGAAGCTTGATGAAGCTATTATAATAAACATCTTTATTTCATTATCTTCTTATGTTGGGATTTTCTCTTTATCATCTTTATACACCAAGGTATTTGATATTATTTATATCTATTATTAGATTTAATTATATCTCTTTACAAAAATCCTTATCTTGTTAATTTATTTCTTATTCGGGAGAAGAGAACGATTTAAACAAGTTTATTGATTTAAATGATCTTTATCTTATTTCTTTTAGTCCTAATTCTAGCGGAGGGATTAATTAAAATAAGTTTATTGATTAAAATGATATTTATCTTATTTCTTTCAGTCCTAATTCTCACGGAGGGACTGACTCAAATAAGTTTATTGATTTAAGAGATCTTTGTGTTATTTCTTTCAGTCCTAATTCTCACGGAGGGATTGACTCAAATAAATTCATGGATTTAGCAAAAGCTAATCAAAAGAGACTTTTGTTCACTTAGTGCACTCAACTAGGATAATTCTTGTTTGAAGCCATTACTTTAATTGGTTAACTACACTAATCGAAAGAGGTGTTATAAATTAATTATTTTTTAATGTCCCTAATTAATTGAAAATAAATTAATTGTATAAGCGAGAGTGGTGCTATTAACATATTGTCGTTATGTGGAATGATTGTATTAGAAATAAGCTATCATTCTTTAAACAGAGAAATAAATAATAAATTTTTTATTTTATTATAATAATTTTATCTTGCCGACTCAAAATATCCCAGCCTCTATCATTTATTAGAAAAATCCAAAAATATTTCTTATTTTGTTATCATAATTTTCAAGACTTTTGAACAACTCCCTTTTCATCAATTTGAGTCTCTCAAATAGAAACAAAAATAATACAAATTTGTAGCCTAGGTAGTTCCAATCTTTGTGAGACGATATCTTAAACTTTACTATAATTTGACAGAGTACGAATAGAAAATACCTATGCACATTGGTCTCATCAGCCAACTTACAGGTCGTATAATTTTATATGGACCGTATAGTGGTCCGTATTTTCCAACCCAAAAATCTACCTTCTCTTTTAAATTTTCAAATCCTTAAATACAGTATTTCAGGATACGGTTCGTATAAAATAATTTTCAGAACAAAACTTGCCAAAACGTATTCTCTTCAATTCACTTATTCTCTAATCCTTCCATAACTCACCAAACATGAACTTAAACCCTTATAAACATAAGATAGGCATGTCCAACCTCGTATAACCTCGGAGATAGCCCCAGTGTCCAAGACTAGGGCAATTAAGACACGACGAATCTCAAGGTATATCTACGAGGTGTAACAATCCGGAATTCCATTTAATCACATTTGATGACCACGATCCTATCTAATGGTTGAAACGAGCAAGATTCACGTAATCGATTACAAAGGTATTATCTTATCAATTACCCATCATCTCATCATTGTAAATCATTGGATTACACATGTTACTATAAATAAACTCGGAAAATTGTTATTGATTTATTCTTTTTCATCATTGCTTACAGTCATCCGGCCAGGAATATTCAATAAGAATCGCTCTCTCTCTCTCTCTTCTCTCTTTAGTTTGTCATATCCATTCAATTGCTTGCCTTGCCAGAATTGTTATTTCTATTATATTCATATTATCAAAAGGATCAATTATATTTAGATTAACTATCTTGCTTATGACCTCAATTTTATAAATTTAATTGGTTGATCTAATAAACAAATATTTAGGTTAAACAATTTTGACCAATCAAACATAGAGAAATTGAAAATTCATACCAAACACACCCTTACTTACACATGAGTCCAAAGGTCGATCTAAGATTGTCCAAAGGTTGATTTAAAATTGAAAGGCAATAAGTGTACCTCTTAGGAGTAGTATGGAATAGGTCCATTTCTCTTACTAATTAATATGATACGTATTTTGCAAAATTTCCTTAAAATTTGTTATATATATCTTGCTAACTGTTGGGCTGGGCTACGGGTCTATCAATGTTGGGCTGACCCGACCCGGTTAATAGGATAATAATGAGCAGTTTCCTACAAAGAGTTTACCACTACTCTGAACGTTAACAACGTGAAATTGTGGGAACTGTTTCTTCCAAGTAACCACTTCTCCTTCTTTTGCTTTAAAAGAAACCAGAACGCTTTCTTCTAAAAGATAGAGAAAAATATTCATCTAGTGTTCTTACAGAAAGGAATACACACACAAAACAAAAAAGACCTTTAGTTTGTGGATATTAGTGTTCTATTTCCTGGTGAAGTAGATGGCTTGGAGCAATTCTTCAACAAAGATTTTGTGAATTTTCCGCTGCTGTTAACAGGTACACACGATTCTTGTTCCTGTTACTAATTTCTAACAATGGTATCAGAGTCAGGTTATTTTGTCACAAAGTCTTGATTATTGACTGAATAGAAGTATACTGCTCTTAGTTGTATTCTTCAATTGTTAAATTAATTGAAGACTGAAACGGAGAAATTGTAGTGTGCATCCTCGTTTTCTTGCAATTCGCGTGAGATTGTTTTGTGAAGAAAATAGTACGTTTATGTTTTTTTTGCTGAAGTGCCTTTTATTTTGGGCTAAGTTTTCTTCTTGGTCTCTTGTCAGTAATTTTTAGGAATTTTTATCACAATAAAAGAAGCCCCACAATTGATACCACTTCATATGTTGGCATGACATAATATTTAGACTTTGGGAAAAGAAAAGTACTGCTACTTTCTTGATGAAGTTGGGCAGAAGGAAAGTGATCTAAAAAAGATGGATATTCCATTACACTTTTTGATATATTTTTTAATTGTTTTAGTCTTTCTGTTGCCATTTTTCAATAATGTTAATAGAGAGAATTATATGTTAACAGAAGGAGAATTACAAGCTGATCTTCATATTTTTTGTGGTATCTTGGCATTTTTTGTTTACAATGATCAGTGACACAATGCTACGGAATTTAACGTCATAAGTAGCACCATTTGTTATTAAATAAGTGGGTCCAGGGGACCAGGATATGAGTCATAAAAAAAAAATTGTGCATTAAGAAATGTGACTATTTTTCTCCATGAAGTTAGATTTGTTGGACGATACTGATTTTCCAGTTGAATATCAGTGAGATATACAATCAGTTCCTTTTTTGTTATGTGACTTAATCACACTGTGTCTCATGATCATGGACCTATATATATACTAGTGGGATGTGGTCTGTGCTATGCACGGGCCCAATGTATGGATGATACTTGGAAGTTCTTATTATACATAATTCTGCTATTTATAATTGAAAACTTTCCTGCCTTGCGTCCTCATTTGGTAGGAAAAAAGTTCTTGAAAAATTTATGCTCATGTTGACATTAATGCATCTACAGCTCTGTCAACGTATCTACAGTTCAAACTCACGTTAACATTATCTGAAACAAACACAGCTAGCTTTGCAAATGGACATTTAGCTGACAGCCTATCACTTTATTTTATCTAGCTCTTAACATACCTGTTGTCTGTATTATCGATCCAAAAAGAAGCTACTGCATTTCTTTTAAATACTCATAACAAATAAAACACAGAAAACAAACTGCAATAGTGGGTAGAACAAGATGGTCCTCTTGATAAAACTCAAGAGGCAACAATCATCATCTCTTCCTATGTGGTTGTTTGCATATCTCATTGAAAGGTACATCAGTTGCACAATTTTATTTTCAAATGTCATACAAGGCGAAACAAACAATAAGCAGTTCTTCTTCCTGCGAGCACATCCGATTACTAAACCTGTAACAGATACAACATTATATGTTTTAAAAGAAATTGCGATGCAATTACCTTGACAGAGACAAAACGCACCCAGAGAAACCCGCTTCAAACTAGGGAACACATCAATGAATCCTTTATTACTTCAGTTGAGATATCCACAAATCTCAGGGAAAACGAAAAGACTTCAAAATTTGAGATTTGGCGAAAAGCTGTGCGAAAATTAAAGGAGAGAAGCTAGGTAATTACAAAGGAAAAGTGAAAACAGAGGGAAGCAAAGCAAAATGGAAACAGCAGAGAGCGAGGCGGTAATCAGACGGCCAGAGAAGTCAAATGGATAAGGCAGAGTGAGGCGGTTGACAGAAATAGTTGGAACACTTTGTTGAGTTGAGCGATTGTTTGAAACTTCTATCAACCAGCCTCTATCAGGAGCTGCCATTATAGTGATGAGTGTGGTGTATCAAAATCCACTGCCTGTATAAATAAAAGTGAGTGCATCAGGGTGTATTAAAATTTTAATATAAATCCATTCATTGCACATCAATGAAAGAGCAGTGCATGTAATAGCTCATTTTGAGCATTCAACTACTACAAGTGAAATCTGGATACAAGACATAACTAAGTAAAGAAATTATACATGAAATTTCTACAAATTACCTCTGCTTGTTCTCTGATAACTAATAGGATTAATTGTCTCATATAACTGTTTCTTTATAGCTGGTTGCTATATTTGTTCAGCTTCTTGTATACAACATCCATTCCATTACACCAGCCACTTAATGTAGATCTTCCTGCAGTTAAAATCATTGTTTATATTAAAGCTACCATTTTCATCCTTTAGCTTCTTGTTAAATGAAAATTGGGGGCAGGGAAAACCTTTGCTTTCCATTTCTACAGTAATAGAATAATCCCAGACTCCACATTCAAAGTTTTCAATTTTACCGGAAAAAGTCAAAATCATTCTCATCTAAATCATCTAGATCACAAGAAATCAGCATGTTCAAACTAATCCAGAGAATTCTTCCACAAATTTCATTCATATATTAGTAAATATCAACACGAGTCGAAGATCTATCGGAAACAGCTTCTCTAACTCACAAAGATACGGGTAAGGTCTGTGCACATACTACCTTCCCCAGACCCCACAAGACACAGAAGATCATGACAATACGCAGAGTTTAACAATGTAGTCACAATTGGAAAAGAGCTAAACCACTGAAGCATTTTATCAGGACGCTAAAATACAATACATAGATACCTTGTTCTTAACGCAACCGACTTTAATATAAATATTACCAATTTGTATTATCTTCTGTTACTTGTTCAAGAGAGGAGGATGCGTGGTAAGTGACTATTCGTAGAGCAGGCCAAATTTGCAAGTATTCCACAGTATGATAAGCTGATATACACTCAGTAAGTGATAACGGGGGAAGAACATCTTCATGATCAAAACAGAATATAGCACATACTGTCATTACTAATTCATCACGATTTTAACATCTTAAGTAAAGTAAACAAAAGATGGAGAAAAACTTACCGACATAATGCTGTCAAAAACTTACCGACACAATGCTGTCATACTTTTATAGAGAACCTCATGCTATTATCCATGAGAAGTCATGGGAGGAAGCTTTGTAATGTTATGGCTTGTTCTTTGCTAACTGTTGACCATCAATGCTTATTAAGTTTAATGTACTCAAGTGATTAAATCAATGATAAATTACTTTCCCAGTAAGTCAATCAAGTAAATATCAGATTTTTAAAAAGTTCATTGCATAAACAGTAACAATCAATTTATAAGGCAGTCGCTTGAATGATTTCATCATATACTATATTGTATGTTGTATGATCATCGTCGCTATCAACTGTTGGCGGCCGGATTAATATTTTTACACAATTCGAGTTTTTTGCTCGTGATAAAGCAACATAAAGCTGACCATGTGAAAAAACAGACTCTCATAAATAAACTCCAACAAAATCTAAAGTCTGACCTTGAGCTTTATTTATTGTCATAGCAAAACATAATCTAATAGGAAATTGTGTTCTTTTAAAAGGAATAGGCAGTTTCTCATCCTGCGAGGACAATAACGGTATTATCGGAATAAATACATAGGTGTTTTTGAAGTCACCGCTTGCAATTGTAGCACTTATAACATGTTTTTGAAAATCACGACATATAAGTCGTGTACCATTACACAAGCCTTCGCAGGGATTTAGATTCCACAATAACATTAGTGGACAACCTTTTTTCAAAGTTAATTTGTACGGAGGTAAACCCGGAGGATGTAAACTATGCAAGAAATCTTCATATTGGCTTTGATCATGCGTTTCAGTGGTTTCGTCAAATGCAACATCTGTTCTAGAATCACCAGAGAATTGAATAATGAGTGTGTCATTTATTTCATCAACGAAATCATTTTTTGTTGTCAGAATAACACGAGAAGTCACAGAGGCCATATCACAGGAAGATGTATATAAATTTGGATAAGTTATTTTAAATAAAACATTCAAAGATTCTTGTTCGCTAATAAAAGGAACAATAAAAGAATCGGGAATTTCTATCTTACCCTGACAATTTGTTTCTGCTTTTCCACTTCCTATTTGCATCAAATATTCAGAAAAGGCAGGATCAGTTCTTGCTCTCATATTTACTGATAATCGCAGTTTTTCAAGTCTATTCCAGATACCGGAACATAGTAAACTTTCTATGAAATCCTCTTTTGTGCCACTGCGAACAACTGGAAGAGTTTGTCTGAAATCTCCACCGAAAACTACAACTTTTCCACCATAGAGTAACTTCGTATCCATCAGGTCTTTCAATAATAAATCTAAAGCCTCTATCAGCTGTTTTTTGGCCATTGATACTTCATCCCAAACGATTAATTTGGCATCACGTATCTGTGAAAAATTAAAGTTAATTTTTTGAAGAATAAATATCATAGATATTTAGAAGAGTTTTTAGAAAGTTATAATGTAATATCTTTGATATATATTGTATTAGGAAATGTCTAGAAATTCTAGACACTTAGATATTTATAGTTGAGGATAGAATTATCTAGATCCTTTTGTATCTAGAATAATATCAAGATATTCTAGAGTAGTGATAGGAGATAAAGATGACTAGATTTTTCTAATGGATGTATCTAGAAGTATTTCTAGAACCATCCCTACACAAGTATAAATAAGGGTGGCCTTAGTCATTTGTAACCAACCCCAATTGTAAGCTAATACTACCAATACAAGTCAATTCAAGTAAACACTTTCTTTCCAAAGCTTCCTCTTCTTTAGTTGAATCTTCCGATCTTAGTTAACGATCTTGGGCTAGCAGAAGGTTTCTCCGATTTACTTTTCTTCTGCTATATTTCTCTACATGGTATCAGAGCCATAGCCGTAGTTGGCTTCTGGATTTTATTTCAAGATCGGGTTAGTGGTAGATTCAATTGATTTCTCTAAATGGATTTAAGCGGTCGTATTAATGGACTGGGGATGTAGTTGTTGAAATTACAAGGTATGGAAGACATGCATGGAGTCATACCTTGTGGGAGAGGATTTGTGGGATGTTGTTAATGGTAGTTACACAAGTCCTTCTACTGACGAACCGGAAAATAGCAGCACATACAAGAAGTGAAAGCAGATTAATGCGAAGGCGGAGTTCATCCTAAAGAGGTCCATCTCGCACAACTTGTTTGATCATATTATAAGGTGCAAATCAGCTCATGAAATTTGGAGGATCCTTGATCGTTTGTTCAACAAGAAGGATGAAGCCCGACTACAAATACTAGAGAATGAATTGGTGAACACCACTCAAGGTAATCTTTCTATTACCGAGTACTTTTTGAGGATTAAGAACTTATGTTCAGAAATCTCTTTATTAAATCTGGACGAGGCTATTTCCGAAGCACGAATGAGAAGAACTATCATTCGTGGAGATTGCTCTTGTGACTCGGGATGAACCTTTATCGGTGGAGGAAAGGAATAGCGATGGATTCCTATAGAGCATCCAGGAAAAAGCAGATTCAATCGGACGACGAATTCTTACGTGGTCCAAGGAAATCAAAGGCCCGCTTCCACGAATGAAATCTATATGAAATCTCTTAATATCAGAATAGCTTATATAGTCATGATTCAATTCAGGTCCATTTTGATGGATTTCTCATTTTTCGGATCTGATTGTAACAATGGAGAAGTAGGAAGACTTTGGCGATTCATAATAGAAGGGGGTATCTAGAATATCTATGTCCCAGGACATAAAAGATGAATAATGAAAGATGAGGAAGAGTATACTCTGTAGTGAGATAGCAGTTCTCGTTGAAGACAGAACATATTCCTTTTGTTACATCAATTCAATGATGGGCTCAACAACCATCCTTGGAGGAGTTTGAGAATTTGTTGTCATCACAGGAGCTACTAGCCAAATAGATGGCTAGTGTATGTTTTAAAGAAGGGGAAGGAAATGCTCTTGTAGCTTACAAGAGGAATTTTAAAGGAAGACAAAAGCGAAGTAGCTCAAGAGAGATGACACAATCTCAATTCCATGAGGGGTCAATCTCGCCAAGACAGAAGAAAGAGTCTTCTAATAAGGGTAAGAAGACTATTAAATGTTATCGATGTGGTGAAGTAGGACACATAAAAAGATTTTGCCGAGCCTAGGAAACCAACATGGCTCAAACTGAGAGAGCTCCTGAAGAAGAAGACTGGGGAAGGTGCTTCATAGCTGAGACTCGAGTAGTAGATCCCCTGGCTTCCTTCAATTTTGAAAGAGACTGGATCATGGAATCAAGAGATAATACGGTCCATCACGTGGAGAAGGAAGGAATTAGTGTCATCAATAAAAAGCAAGAAGATTCCAAAGACGTTCAGACTAGTGACGTGGTAGCTGCTATCATGGAAATCAACGAAGAAAATCCTGAAATTGGTAATAAAAGTCTGGACGTAGAGGATGTTGAAGTAGATCCTGAGCATGAAGTTTCTGAAACTATATATGATGCTGGTGATCATTTCGGAGAAAGCATTGAGGGAGTTGTAGTGGAAGTTGAAGTCTCTGGCCAATCATCTACCATATTAGAGTCAATCACTAGCTCAGATCAAATACTGGAAGCAGATAGAGAAGCTGACAGTCAAATAAATGAAGAGGTTGACCTTGAAGGATCAATTTCATATGGAGAGACAGATAATATAGTTCTCGGATGCTCTGAAGCTGACAAATAGTTCATTGAGGAGCTGAAAAGGGAATCTGGTGGTCGATCCTACAATAGTGTTGAGTCTTCGCAGGAAATTAATGGTCATATCGTCACCGACTCAGGTGCTTCTCCAAATAACACAATTTTCAAGGAGCTAAGAGAAAGGGGGAGTCTGGAAACTCAAGAATATGAAACTCAGCATGAAGATGATTCACGTGGTTCGCAAGGCCAAAAAGAAATATTGTCAAGTCTGGCCGTAACAGAGATGAAAATTTTATCAACGCATAGTCATGTTTCTTTGGAGGCCCAATTATTAGCGAAAAACCATCATTATTTGAAGAAGGAAGAACTGTCGAGAAAGTATTGCTGAGATCTTCACCAAGGCATGTCCAAAAGCTTCGTCTGAGTTCTTCCACAACAAGTTCAGGATAGCTTCCAAAAAATTACTTTAAGGGGGAGTGAAAAATTAAAGTTAATTTTTTGAAGAATAAATATCATAGATATTTAGAAGAGTTTCTAAAATGTTATAATGTAATATCTTTGATATATATTGTTTTAGGAAATGTCTAGAAATTCTAGACACTTAGATATTTATAGTTGATGATAGAATTATCTAGATCCTTTTGTATCTAGAATAATATCAAGATATTCTAGAGTAGTGGTAGGAGATAAAGATGACTAGATTTTTCTAATGGATGTATCTAAAAGTATTTCTAGAACTATCCCTACACAAGTATAAATAGGGGTGGCCTTAGTCATTTGTAACCAACCCCAATTGTAAGCTAATACTACCAATACAAGTCAATTCAAGTAAACACTTTGTTAGGTCCAAGGTTTCACCGATTAATTTTGATGATAACAAACCAACATAAGTTTTAATAAAAAAACATTTACTTGTGGTAAATTTATTTTTGGTATAGGTTTATTTGATGAAGAGGGATTTGGTGAAGATCTAATCAAATAAGGAAAAGAAGATATTACGAGATGGAATTGCGAAAGAAGATGTGGAAGAAAAATACTTACTCAAATCAAGGTGCCAAAATTATGGAAAGAATATCTACTACGATCCTATGGAAGGAAAATATTCTACGAAAGGAAAAGATCAAGATTTTTGTTACTTAAGGAAGGTCTAAAAATGATGGAGTATCAAGATATGTCAGAAGTATCAAGTGCACAAGAGTGATAAAAATTCAATTTGTAGAAGATGAATGTGACTACATTCAAATTAATATAAATCAAGATCCGAGGTGAAATTCTGAGGATCTTGAAATTCTCTTGGGTTGCTTTAATAAGATCTCATATTTGTACAAGCCAAAAAAAGAGCTCAAAGATGGAAAGCATATTAGTCATTCTAGAAGAAAGATATTTATTACCATAGCAAATCTTATGAAGGGTATGGCTGATATTATTTGCTACGTTATTACAAGTATTATTGTGGTTATTTACCAATATCTTTGAAAGGAAGCAGATCCAAAGGACAACTTTTATTGGTTGAATAAATGATACTATTGTTTACTACAATAAAGGAATCAGGAAGCATCATTGTCAATATTCTACGAATGGAAAGAAAATCAATATGAGGGGAAATTCCTTAAAATTATTCAAAAGCTCTCTGCAATAGGAAAGGTGAGAAAAGTGATCATTTATTGATGTACAACATTCAAGGAAGAAAGAGATTATACAAGGAAATTCAATAGCAAAAAATCTTCATTCAAGGAAAGAAGATATATTTCAAGACCTACAGGAAGCTTAGAGGAAAGCAACAAACTGGCACTGCCTTATTCAAAGACAGTCCAGATTCAAAGAGGAGCAACCAGATATCTAAGTCCATGATTCATGCAACGGCTAATTAATTCTTGAAGACTACAAAAAGAACAAGGAGAACAAGAAAATAAATACGCAGCCACTTATACTTTCGTCTCAACCTTCTCAAATTCTTTGCTCTACTTTTCATAAGCATTGTAATCCTGAGTGACTTACTGTGTAAACAAAAAAGAGAGGAGAGATATAGTATAGTTGGTGAGGCTTACTATTGAGAGGTTGTGTCATTGTTCGTTTCTTTGGTGAGCGAGTGAAAACCAAAGAGTCGTTGTTGGTGAGCGAGTGAAAATCAACCTTGTAAACGTTGGTGGTGAACGAGGAAAACCACAAAGGCTGTACTCAACTCAAACTACAAAGAGCTTAAAGAGATAACCTCCTTGTAACCCAAGGGGACTGGATTAGGATACCACATTGGTTCCGAACCAGTATAAAAATTCCTGGTGTCATTTATTTCATTGCTCTCATATTATATTCTGTACCCTTACTATTTATTGTGGTTTATACTTGTGCAAATCGAAGGACTAATAATTTTGTGCAGGCTGTCTCGCTATCAGTCGACTAGCACCAAACAGTAGTCGACTAGATTTTTTTTTAACAGGCTTACAATTCACCCCCCCTCTTGTACTTTCACACTTTCTTTCCAAATCTTCCTCTTCTTTAGTTGAATCTTCCGATCTTAGTTAACGATCTTGGGCTAGCAGAAGGTTTCTCCGATTTACTTTTCGTCTGCTATATTTCTCTACAGTATCAATGATGCAAGCAAACTTTGCTTAGTAATATTAGAAGAGAATTGCCCGTCAATATCAATGGGGATTTTAAAACGGGAGTGAGCAGTTCATCCTCCGGGAAGAATTAAAGCTGCAACACCTGAACTTGTTGTTGCTAAAGCCACAAATCCTTTTGATCGTACAACAGCCAATAACGCACGGTAAAAAAAAGTTTTGCCAGTTCCATCGGGACCGTCGATAAAAAAAGCTCCAGACTTATTCCGATATATTCTGTCAAGGATTACATCATACGCTTTTTGTTGCTCATTGTTCAATTTAGTTTGCAGGAACAAATCCTCATTTGTCGATTATATTTCTTTCAAAATGATAATCTTTCGCTTCTCTAGCAGTAGACGAAGCCCAAACTCTTTCGGGTACAAGGGTAAATTCATTTATGTCACGAACCATTGAGTGCAATATATCGTTGATATGATTTCGAGTCATATGATGAATCTCATTTTGATTCACATCAGGCAAAATCTTAAAATCTTCACACATAGAATCTTCAAATTGGTGCCACAGTTCTTTTGGGTTAGCAGGATTACAATATACCAATAGCGTAGAAAACAAACGTCTCAAACTGTAAGGCATTTGATATCTTACAGCTTCGGACATACAATCTATCAAGTTATTGTCACATTGTAACAATCCTCTTTTTTCTGCTGCCTCTCTAAACGTAATACAACAAACTCCATTTACAGTTCTCAAATCTTTGTATGATTTCGGTGCTTTTATATTCATTAATAATAATCTAAGATAATATCTTTCTCCCTCTGTTGGGTGAGACATCACAATACGTCCAATAACAGTGCCTTGCTTTCGATGGCTCCACGTTCTATCTCGTTTGGACCAGACAAAATATTGTGGAAATTCCTTGTAAAGTAAGTTTATATTCTTGGCATCCTGATTAATTCTGTTCATTATAAAGAACTCAGTCAACATTGTTTTCTTGATCATGGGATTATTCATAATTGCATTTACTTTCTCTGTACTCTTAAAAGAGACAAATTGTTCACCTTTAAGATGTAGCTGAAGGTTGTAAACAGTTGGAGTCATCTCACTAAGAGGAAAACCAAATAAACGCCAAGTTGCCTCTGGTGCCGAAACCCTCTAGCAGATTGATATTCTTTGATCTCATCAATTTCGATGTTTGGATCATCAGCCAGTACGAAGAAGGCAATTTTATCATGTCCCTTGCAGATATATTTATAAATATACTTGACAACTCTAATATCAAAACAAACTTCAACATTAATATGGCAATTAAATTTGCTCAGTAAATATGGATTGTAAGGAACTACCCACAAATTGTCAAGAAAGTGTTTTCTAATTTTCACAAGTTTTCCAGTATTTCGTCTGCGATAGATTGGATATGAACTTTTTCCCTTTGATGTATGATCAGCAAATTCTTTCAGATATTTAAACTTACAATATCCCTTACTCTTCGTACAAGGACATTTCAGATTTAAAGTACCACAAGGTCCGTGCATCATATGTATAGTAACAAGTGAGTACAAGTAAGCACTCGTATCAGAATCAGGTAATTCAGCGCAAACAATTTTATCGTAAGATTCCGGAGTTAAAAGTTTATATTCAGTGTTGAGTATAATAAGAAAATGAGCATGGGGAAGACCGCACTTTTGAAATTCAATAGTGTACATAAAAGCAGCGACTTTTCCAAAAATATTTCGCTTTAATATATCTGTTTTCATCTCTTCTACCTTTGCTCGGAACACTCTGCTAACTAAATCAGGCCTATTTTGTACCTCATCTGTTACCAATAAATGTTCAGTTATTTCTGGCCAAGATGGATTACATGTCATTGTCATAAATATATCAGGTTTTCCAAAATATTGTACCAACGCAACAGCGTCCATATATCTTTGGCGCATATCTCTAGGCCCCCCTGTAAAACTTGCCGGAAGAAAACCTTTTTTGCCAATTTTTGATGCATCTCTTTCTCCATGTCTTAGAAAATCAAGAATCCCTGATAACATATCAACTCGAAATAAGTCAGGGTTAAATGAATAGAAATCTAACCTTTGAGTCTCAAGCTTGATCAATCCGTCAACCGAATATTGTTGGAATAATCTGCCAGCGTGCAAAACTCCATTTTCTTCGTCGTCTCTCATTTGGAATTTGTAACTGTAGTATTCACGGCATGACACATTATTTCGTTTTCTTTTCTTTTTCTTGCACGAGTTGAGCTTCCATGTCAAGGAGCATCTCAACCGAGCAGATGTTCTCTATACTTGGGAGCTGCTCATGTTCGTAGTAACTTCTACGCCTAACAGTATTATTCGTTTAAATAACCTTTTTAATATCACAATGCCATCCATTCTGGCCATAAGGAAACAGTAACGGATACTGCAACGGATCATAACAACCATAATAATAATTGATCAATTGGCTCTTGCTACTCTGGGTGTAAATGCGAATGTGTGGTAAAGACACGTTGGAACTGCTTTCCTCTTCTATCCATATTCCTGCTACTTCTGATGATGTTGGTAAGTTATAAGTCCGTTGGTCTAAAGTAGAGTCACACTTAAGCTCAATATAAAAGTTCGATAATTCAGGGATATGTATTAAAGATTTCAGAAAGACAGAGTATGGATTGAGTTTTAATATGTCCATCAAAGTTTTGATAACTGATTCGTTAAGCTGGTCCGAGAATGCCATCCGATTTGCTAGCTCATTTTCTGTATCATAGAAATATAGCTGAATATTTTTGGCTGACCGACTCATTGATGAAATGATACATTTTCCCTTGAACTCTAAATGTATAAATACCACGATTTCTTTTTGCTAAATTTCTGTCATAATTCACTCCAAGAGAAGTAAATGCAAACATATTGTTGTACATTCTGGCGTAAGTGCGAAAATGTTTAGATTCCTCGGAATTCCCTGAATAAAGATTTGTTAATTCAGCAGGTAACCCATAATGAATCAATTTCACCGACCCATTGTCACAACAAAATCCTGGTGATTCATATTGAAATCTTTTGGCTTTATAAAATTTACAGTTTGGTACAGTTTTCAAGGTGGACGAGGTATTAGGCAAGTCATTAATGTTGCAGTGACGCAATGCTCTAGATTTACGACCTGCGTATTTAAGATTTTGGTAAACACAAAGAATTTTAACCAAGAGAAAGAAATGGTTAAAATGATTTTAAACCTAGATAAAACAAACCTTTGTTTGTGACGGCACGCGAGTTAATATTATACGGGTTGGTCGCTGTTCGATGTTGATCCTAAATAAATATAAGGAATCCTCATTTAATTCTGGGTGTTTAGGGCAATCTATAAATTTAAGCAGCATGAGCTGAACTTACCAATTTCAAAAATGCTAGGACGACCAGCCAGATTTCTGTCACTATCAACAGCAGCGGAACCATGCACTACGGACACATATGCTAAGACACACAAAGATAAGAGATATTAATGCAACCATATTGGGCTAAAGAACCGTGACTTATACGCATATAATGTTTGTAAATGCAGAAATGCCTCCCTGTTGATTTTGAGCAGCCAAAAATGTTAGAGAGTACTAACCTGTTTCCAAGAGAGGAGATGAGGCTACGGTTACGTCGGCTCTTTGCTCAAACAACTCTGTCGTAGAATGAAGGTATGCCGTTCGTCGTTGCAGTAAGTTTATTTGCCTTTCATCAACTGCCGTAGCTCTATACACTTCACGGCGTCGCTGTTTTACTTTGGCGCATCTTTCTTCAGAGCACTGACTTTTGCCTTTTTGTTTACGGCATGTCGAATCAGTTGTATTTTCGAATGTAGACAGTTCTGCACATCAAGCCAAAAGTTTAAAATAAAAAATATGTATGAAAGAGCAGTCAATATCATCGAAGATTTGAAAAGGTTGACAGAGAGAGAAGAACAAAGGAGCAAATCAACAAAACAAAGAATAAGGCTATTCTTATATGTAAAATTAGACCCATAAAAGTGCAGGGTTATTTTACATTACGTGATGATTTAGGAACTCTACTTACATTTTATATAGACAGTTTCAAATAATTAGCTTATAACAATATTTTTTATGTAGAAATTCAAGAAAATAGCTCTATTCCTTAAGTTTAGCCTCATTAAATTTCAAAATCATCTCAAATCTTCACTAAACTGTCCAAGTATGGTTTGTAAAGTCAAAACTGTTTCCAATCGGTTGCCACCATACGCGGTCAAAAACATCACGATGATGCAAATACAAAAAATTTCCAAGATGTAGTTCTTTTCAACTTTCAAAAGTGCATAACCAGACTTTAAACTCCCAATATTAATTCCCATAAACGTAAATAACAAAACCAGACTTGAACCTAAGAATTCTAACCCACATATTCGAAATTGAACAAACTATTAGCGTAATACCCACTAACTTCGAATTCAGTTTGGTCTTGGTAAGTTTGGGAGAAGTCAAACCAAGCGACACAGTAATTATCCCTTTGTTAGTTCAGTTGAGATCTCACAAATCAAAGAGATTGGAGATTTAGCAAAAAGCAAAAAGCAAAAAGCAAAAAGCTGGGGGAAAATGAAAGGAGAGAAGCGGAGGAAATGCACAGCAAAAGCGAAAACAGGGAGAGAATGGATAAGGCTGAGGCTCAGGCGGTTATATATTACGAAGCGGAGCAATATGATAATCACAGACATGTCAAAGTACAATGCTTTAAAGCTATCAAGTACAAGGTATTAGTAGCATATAAATATGTGAATTTCCGAAGACATGTCTGCTTCAGCTGTGCAACTCTCTCTTCTTATATAGGAGAATATATATATATATTTAAAAAGCAAGTTGTTTTCTTGAATAACTCTTTGTCCTTTAGTGCATTCCTTGTTAGTCCTGATGGACCCTTAAACGTATTTTTGTCTTCTACGAGTAATGTGGCATGTGTTGTCATATTGAATGGTATGTCCATTCTTATTGTTTTATTGTTCCCATTTCAGACATGGCTGGACAGGGACAAGCTCGAAGTACTCCAAGTGGGAATTCCCGAAATCGAGCAAGGAGACAATGTAGAAGAGTACGTCATCATAGGACACATTTCCGTGGACGTGAAGTCATAAGGAATAATGTTCCGAGGGCGACACAAAATCTACTAAGGGATCAAAGGGCTATACGAAGGGAAGGAGAGAAGAAATTCAAAGAGTTTAAAGCTTTTAAGATGTCTCCTAATACTTCAGTGCCTGAACGTATCGAAATTTTTCGGTTGAAACGAGAAGAACTGTCTAATTTTATTGAAATCTTAGATTGGGAAGCTTTAGCAATTTTAGTAGATTCCCTTCGAGAGCCTTGGAGTGGTATTTTTGTTAATATTTATCACGATTTCTTTCTAAGTCAACCTTTTGAGGTGTATGTTCAAGAACTTGAAATTGAGTGGGAGATTATGAACTTGTAATTTGAATTGTGAATTTCTTTTCAATATATAGTTATGTTGTTTAACTTTCTTTTATATCCCGTTTATTTATTTATTTTTAAATGGGTTGAGACTTAATTGAAAGTTATTAAATAAAATTCACGCTAAGATTTATTTTTTTCATTTTTGATTAAACATTTAGACTGTAGATGATGATCGGAAACTTTGTGACCTTTCGATTTTACACTAAATGTGAAGTCATTTATGGGAATTAATTTGCTTGAGTGTGAATATCACATGCATAAATTTGTTAAAGTAAATATTAATGAATAAAAACTTGCTTAATTGTCTCAATCAACAGATATGGTATCTAAGAGTATCATTGCTGATTTAAACAAAGGTGAAAAGCTGAATGGCGAGAATTACGACATCTGGAGTCGTAAAATGTGGTATGTACTAGAAGAGCAAGATGCTCTGGAAGGTATTAACCATGTTTTGGTTCACCCAGACCGCAACACAGAAGAGATCTGAAAACTTACAATGCGTGGAAAACGAAAGATTCTACTGCACGTGGAATTATTGTGAGTTCTGTTGTTGATGATCTCATTCACGAATGTGAAGAATACCCTACTGCTCATGCAATGTGGGCACACTTACGAGAGACTTATGGGGGTACCATTGTGACCCGCCTTAGACCGCTGATTATCAAATTTGACACTTACAAGAAGCGTCATGATCACAATGTCAAGAAATACCTTAGGGTGATGTCTAACATGATTTCTCAACTCAAAAGTGCTGGTCATGTTCTCTCTGATGAGCAGCAGGTTCAGGTAGTGATCCGGTCTCTTCCCAATAGTTGGGAACACTTGAAGGTTAACTCAACCCATAATGATAGCATCAAAACTTTTTCTGATGTTGCCCGTCATGTCGAGCTTGAAGACCAGCGGCTTGGTGCTGCTAAAACTGTATCTAATGCCTATGTGGCAGAATCCAGTAGCACAAAGTCTTCAGGATTCAAACGCAAGAAGAATTGGAAAAATGACGGAAATGGTAAGGAGACCGGAGAAGGACCCTCCAAGAAAAGGAACAAGCCAAATCCCAAGAAGGGAAAACGATTTTTCAAGAAGAAATACAAGAGTAAGATGAAATGCTACAACTGCCATGTTCCAGGGCATTTTGCTCATGAGTGTCCCGAGCCGAAAAAGGTAGCATTTCAAAACGCATCTCTAAGTGCTACATATGTTTCTAGCACTCTTTTAGTAACTGAATCTTATCCTGTGTGGATTGTAGACTCAAGGGCCACCAACCATGTGAGTCGTGATCGAGAAGCGTTTGTGGAGTTTCGTCGAGTCTCACCTGGATCAAGGTGGATATATGTAGGATATAATGCAAAGCTTGAAGTCAAAGGGATAGGCACTTGCAAAATGGACTTGCGTGGTGGCCGAACTTTGATGTTGCATGATGTCCTCTATGCTCTAGAGATCCGACGTAACTTAGTATCTGTGTCTGTTCTTCTAGATCTAGTTTTCGATTTAAAGTTTAGTCGCAATTGTGTTAGAATTACTCATGACAATGTTTTTTATGGTTTTGGACTTCGTTATGATGGTTTTATTGTTTTAGATTGTAATCCTTCAACTTATGACTATTATGTTGACCGTTGTATAATGATATGTTATTTTAGTAATAGTGATGTGGATGTTATTACATGACATGCAAGATTAGGTCACATAGGGCAACACCGAATGAATAGATTGGCAAAGGAAGGGCATTTAGGTCCTTTCCCCAAAATTGAAATGCCAACTTGTGAAAATTGTCTTGCCGGAAAGATTACACGTAAACCATTTGGGAAGGCTAAGAGAGCAGATTCCCCATTGCAATTAATCCATTTTGATAGCTGTGGTCCAATGAATGTACGGGCAAGGTCTGGTGCTTTGTATTTCATTACATTTATTGATGATTTCACGCGCTTTGGTTGTGTCTATTTGATTTCTCATAAATCTGAAGCACTTGAATGCTTCAGAAAATATATGAATGAAGTTGAGAATCAATTAGATAAAAGTACAAAGACTTTAAGAACCGATAGAGGCCGTGAATATTTATCAAAACAGTTTTAAGAATTATGTAATGAAAAAGGCATTACAAGACAGTTAACTACTCTTTACACACCTCAACAAAATGGTGTATAAGAAAGGAGGAATAGAACATTATATGACATGACAAGATCTATGATGGTGCAGGCAAATTTACCTATCTCCTTCTGGGGAGATGCGTTATTGACTGCAGCCTACATACTAAATAAAGTGCCTTCTAAATTAGTTACTTCCACTCCCTATGAGCTATTGACTGGTCATAAACCGAACTTGAATGATCTACGGCCTTGGGGTTATGCTGCATATGTAAAGGATCGTTTTGGTAAGTTTGGAAAACTGAGTCCAAAAGGGAAGAAATGTATCTTCATAAGATACTCAGAGCACTCCAAAGGGTATGTGTTCATTGGTGAATTAGAAGATGGAAGTATAACTGAAATTGAATCACGAGATATCACATTTTTAGAAAATGATTTTCCCAAAAAGGGTGTAATAAAAGAACGAGATCCCCTTTACGGAATGTTGAATTCAGATGATCAGACAATATCTTCGGACATGTTTGATAGTCAAATAGATCAAGAATCGGTTCCTGGTCCAAGTTGGAGTTTTGAATCCCAAAATCCTTTAGAGGAATCTGAATTTCAACAACGTAAGAGTACCAGAAAAAGTGTACCTAAACGATCTTATGAGATTAAAGATTACGTTTTCCTGGTGTCTCCCACAGAATTGGATGAGCGTAATTCTATGACTGAGGCTTTGGCAAGTCCTAGAAAAGATGAATGGATTAAAGCAATGAAAGAAGAATTGGAGTCCATGAGAACCAACAAAGTTTGGGATTTGGTTGATCTTCCTTTTGGGCGTAGAGCTATTGGGAACAAATGGGTTCTCAAGGTTATACATAAAACGAACGGGTCAATAGAAAGATACAAGGCACGATTGGTCGCAAAAGGTTTTTACCCAACTAGCTGGAATAGATTATGAGGAAACTTTTTCACCAGTTGTGAAGTTTACCTCAATTCGGTTACTTTTGGCTATTATTGCACGTTTGGATCTAGAGTTACACCAAATGGATGTGAAGACAGCTTTTCTCAATGGAGAATTAAACGAGGAAATTTACATGGAACAACTTGTAGGTTTCATCGTTAAAGGCCAAGAAAAGAAAGTTTGCAAATTAAAAAGATCTATTTATGGCCTTAAGCAGTCTTCAAGGCAGTGGTATTTGAGATTTCACAAAGAGGTGATTTCATATGATTTCACCATGATCAATGAAGACCATTGCATCTATGTGAAGAAGTCCAATGGAATGTTTGTAATTCTTTCCCTTTACATGGATGATATTTTATTAGTCGAATATAATTTGGAGTATATGAAAACTATCAAGTCATGGCTTTCAAAATCACTTGACATGAAAGACATAGGTGAAGCAGACTATATATTGGGTGTTAAGATCCAAAGAGATCGTTCCAAGAAGGTTTTGAGTCTATCTCAAAAAACTTATATAAGGAAAATTTTGGAACGCTTCCGAATGAATAGTTGCAAACCCATGGATACTCCTATAGCAAGAGGTGAAACTTTAAGCCTTGAAATGTGTCCAGACACTGAAAAATAAAAAGAAGACATGTCTCGAGTTCCATATTCTAGTGCTGTCGGGAGCTTGATGTACGCTATGCTGTGTACTCGTCCGGACATTTGTTATGCCGTAGGTCTGGTTAGTAGGTATCAGTCCAGTCCTGGAAGAGATCATTGGAAAGCTGTGAAGAGGATCTTCCGATACCTGAATGGAACTGTTGATTATTCGCTATGTTATAGTGGAAATGATTTACACTTAAGAGGATACACGGATGCTGAATGGGGTGGTGACCGGAACAATAGAAAATTGACATCCGGTTATGCTTTCTTACTTAATGGTGGTGCTATTTCATGGAAAAGTAAGAAACAAACTTGCACGGCTCTTTCAACTATGGAAGCTGAGTTTGTGGCTTGTGCATCTACAGTACAAGAAGCTGTTTGGTTAAAAAGATTCTTTGAGCATTTGGGCGTAGCAAAGAATTCTTAAGGATCAATGATTTTACATTGTGATAGTCAAGAGGCTATTGCATACACAAAGGATCCTGAGTATCACAGCAAAGCCAAACACATTGACATCAAGTATAACTTTGTAAGAGAAACGGTAGCAAGTGAAGAAGTAACTTTACAATACATACCTACGCGAGAAATGATAGCTGATCCTTTTACAAAGGCGATATCTAGAGACCTGTTTAAGAAACATATTACGGCTCTAGGTTTGCATAGGATATGATTATATTTCTGTATTGTAAAATGACTTGGTTGTTACAATATTTTCATCAATATTTAACTCTTGAATTTGTGTTCATATCTTCTATGCATGTGATTATGTAATTTTATTGATAAAGTGTGTCGAACAAGTTGCGAGATTGGCTCTCTCACACAAGCAATCGTCTCTTACGTTGAGTAACGTGAAGAGATGAGTTCCACCACCATGTTATGACTTGTTTTGTAAGCCAGATATGAGTTTCTTTAAGAAGATGGATTTGAGGATCATTGAAGAGAGAAGCTCAAGTTAGACATTTTGGAGATGTCTAGATCAAGATCTGTACGGTGTTGAATGAGTAAAAGAATGAGACACATGCGCCAATATAAGGTGAGAACACTGATGTGTCGTGGATTTGTGGCACATTCGATGCCTTTTTACTATGAATTTTGGTTATTTTCAAGTAAGTCTGGTTCTCGTTAATATGTTTCGTTGTGTTTTAGGAAAACAATGGCCTAAAAGCAAAAACCAAAGAACAAAAGAAAATTGGCCAGAAATAAAGAATCGACGGTCCGTCGACTAGCCGACGAACCGTCCTTTGAAGCGTCGATAAGCTCGATTTTCCAGTGATGACAAAGTTGAAGACGACAAAGGACGGAGGCAACCACGAAGCGTCGAACTGATCGACGCTTCTTCATTTGTGTCGTTAAGCAGGATCTCTCACAAAAGGAGAAAAAGACGGAATACTCGACGGAGCGTCGAACTGGTCGACGGCACCGTTGAATGGACCACATTGCTAAAGGTACAAAGGATGGAGAAATCGACGGATCGTCGAACGATCGACGGTCCGTCGATCTTGCTATCGGGGGCAATTTTGTCAGTTTCTGCTGTGCGTTTTTAGAGCCTATTTAAAGAATATTTTAGGTCATTTTATTCATTCATAGTTTATTGTAACCACATTAAAAGTTCCATTGGTGGGTGAGCATTGAATACTCCCCTTTTGGAGCTTACTGAAGACAAGAAGATTCCATTTTCCATCATCTTTATTTTACTTTGTAAGCTTTATGTCTCATTTATTGCTTACTACTCTTGAGACCATAATGTGTGAGTAGTTTCTTTAATCAAAGTTGTGGACCCAAATGATGGGTGCTATGTAATGGGTATCTAACATTGTATATATATATATATAATGGGTTGTGATGTGTTTTATTATTTCTCGTATTCATTGTTCTATAAGTGGTTCCAAATACTTGTTCATGCACAAACCCTAGTTTATTTGGAAAGATGAACTAGGGTGTGATTTAAAATAATATAACAAGGACTCGGGGCGCTAACCCTCGTTTAATGAACTCGCTTAGGGATAAGATGAGTTCTACTTGGCATATTTAATCAACCTTATTTATAACTTTTCTGCATTTGGGAAAATCATGAAAAGAAATACTTTCTAACTATTGGAAAATATTAGAAAGTGTATTAGAGATTAAGTGCATACATAACCTCGACCCATTAGAAATATATCATATTGACACCCATAGCATAACATCTAATCATTGCGGGGACACAACTTTGGTTCTTAAAATCTAAACAAATTCCTAACACTTCAAAATAGCTATTATAAACCAAATCTCTTTTCAAAATATTCGGAATAGGATTAAAGCCTTTAAAGACTAGTATCGCATATAATTAGTACCCTTTTCTGTCCATATTCCCTGTGGGATTCGACCCCAACCTTGTTTGGGTTACTATATTTGACAACGTCCGCTTTACGCCATTAATAGGTGTAATTTGAGCGTATCAAATTTTGGCGCCGTTGCCGGGGAATACGGTTTAGAAATTACTGATTGTTGTGTACTCTTCTTTAAAACGTTTTCTATTCCATCACACCTTGTTTGCTGTTGTGATGAACCAGGTAAACATGGCAAGAAGACAGAATCGGAATCAAGGAAACCAAGGTGGACTCCAAGTGAACCCACCTGCACCAGAAGAGGATGAGGATGAGAATATATTTGCGGAATTCATCAATGAAGCTGATTATGCTTATGCTGTGGTTCCTCCTAGAATTGGAAATGCTACCTTTAAAATTGATAGTTCTATCTATCAGCTGCTGAAACTTGAAGGCTATTTCCGAAATTCTTCGGAGGATTGTCCACTCCAACATTTGAAGAACTTCCTGCATGTGTGTGCTCAACAATCCCAAAGTGTTGTTTCTGTTGATGCACTTCAGTTACGGGTTTTTAAATATTCCTTGGCTGGCCAAGCAAGGGAATGGTATGAAAAGCTCCCCAGCAATTCTATTCATACCTGGAGCGAGTTAGCCAATAAATTTTTGAAGAAGTGGTTCCCACCAAGCAAAAAGGATGAGCTTCGGGATAAGATCTTTGAGTTCAAACAACTTCCGAGGGAATAATTATATTCAGTATGGGAGCGTTTCAAGTACTATCTAGCTCAATCTCCGACTCATGGGTTTCCGGATGCTATTCTCACCGAGAAGTTCTACAAGGGGTTAGATACAATGAATCAAATTGCTGTCAACACTGCAGCTGGGGGATACTTCATGGACAAATCATTTGTCAGCATCACCAGGTTGCTCGATAAGCTCACCACCCTCAATCAAGCTTGGCACTCAAATGATAGTGAAATCCTGTCATATGGTAGTCCCTCTGTTGCCGCGGTGGCCAAAGAAAATCATGAGCGAGATCATGCTTTTGCTCAATTGCAAACCACCATGGATTTGTTGTCAAAGAGGCTTACGGAGAAAGAAGCTAAAAGTGTGAATGTTGTTGAAGAGATGCCATCTCATGCTCCCGGAATGTACCAAGTCTCGGAAGAAGCTTATCTAGAGGGGCAGCCATAACGCGAGGATGCTAATTATATCGATCACTCTCAAGGGGGTTATCAAAAACAATGGAGGCCCCAACAACAAAGCAATCAATATGGCCGAAATAAATATGGTGGTTCGTACAGGAGGGATTACAACAACAACAATTATGGTAATCGGAATTCCAATGCCTATGTTCCACCAAAGGGCCGTACTTCTAACTCTAAAATTGGCGAGAAGGTCCTTCCAATGATCAAGGGACCTCTCGGATGGAATCTATGATTGAAAATATATTGGACAACCAGCATAAGAGTGACAAGAAGATGGAAAATCTGACCGAAGTGGTAGGCTCTCTGTCACACCCCATTTTAACCGGGTTGATTTAGGGAGTATGACGTATTGGTGATTCCTGTTTATTTGTTTCAAGGAGTCGCCACCTAATTAATTTAATGGTGAATTAGGACACCTAAATATTAACTAAGGTAAAGTTAAAACTAAACCTCCGTTAATGGTCTGCTAACCAGTGTGATTCTAGGTAAGGGCTCTATATTATCCTAAAGGGAAGGGGTTAGGCATCCTTTAGAATCCGTTAACTTACGGTTATCCGACTAAACTTAGGTTAATTAATATAGACTAAACGCAAATATAACATTTAGAAAATAATTTGTAAATTATTGCTAAGGTTTTAAAAGAAAAAGAAATGTAATAATGCTATTTAAAATAATACTTATAGGTATTACTAAGGCTTTAAATGAGAAATATTAGCTAGAATAAGACTTGATAAAAAATATGATAATTTACATAGAAAGGAACTTTCAAATGCCGTTTAGCAAAAGAAGATTTGAAATGCTAAATAATACTTAAAGATATGTTGATATGATTTTAAATACTAATACTATTTTTAAAATAAAACTTGTGAAAGATAATTTGCATATGAGTGATAGTTTTTAATAGAAGACCTCTGCAAATTTAAACTTTGAATAAGATAGTGTGATATGAATATGACTATGTAGAAAAATCTAGACTATTTTTTAAATAGGAAGCAAAAGGAAGTGAGTTTTCTTTCTCTTTTAATTATCTTTTATGGACTATGCTTAATTAAATGCATGATTGATTCAAACTTGAAGAGTTATCTATGAATATACTAGAGTTTATATTTGAGTATTAATGATGTTTTGAAGTGTCTATAATAGTAAAATATGCTTCCCTTTACTTGAAATATATAGTCATGTTATTTTGCAAATCAATTGTTTCAAGTAAAATAGATATTAGACATTATAAATAGTTCTAACATGAAAAGAAGAGAATAAAACTTATGGAATTAATTATTGGTTTACTACCCGTTACTAAGACTAAACCCCACTAATTTCACTACGGTTCATCTAAATTAACAAGTGTTAGTCATGCGATACAAATTAAATGTATAAAAAATAGAGGAGTAAATAAGTTAAATGGGCTCAGCCCATTTTAAGGAAGGGCTGCTGTAATCGGGCACGGACTCAGCCCATTTTGAAGGATGGCTGATCTGCTGCTGTTGGGCTGGACACGGAAAAGATTTCATTGGGCTTTTAGCCCAACACCGAATGTGGAAGAAGAACGAGTCCCTCGGACTCGTATACGATGGTCATGCATAAAAATGAAAGAAAAAAGGATTAGTATCTTAAGATTAGACACGTGACATATAAATTCCAAACAAATCAGAAAGGAACAAAGGCAGGTTTCTAGAAAACAAAAGGCTTTGAACTTGAGATTTTCAAAACAGAGAAATCTCAATATCCTCTGTGTAACTGATGAACATGTAACTTAGAATGAGCAGCTAATACTATCATCACATTGGAAGAACACAAAATGATAATCCATCATCAATATTTCTCATTCTTGGACAGCATTGCCAAAACAAAGTCACCATAACGTAGTCAAAACAAACAATTGCATAACAAATACTCCGGTAAAGTAGTCAACAAAGGTGAGGCAAAACTAAACAAAGACATTCAATTTGGTGCGGCATGGTATATCCTACTGAATCTCAGATGAACCAACTGATATTAGGCAAGGTCTTAATCAAACGTGCCACATATTTGCAGGATTCCTTTGAAAGTTACTTAGTTTTTAAGGCAATCTGTGATGAAGAAACAGGGACAGCCGGTTCAAGCATTTCATTAAACTGAGTAAACAGAGCATAAGGCTACGATCACAACCAAATATAATGATCCCAATCTCAACGTAACAGACACGCAGAGAGGACAGTGGCAGGCAGTGTTATAACTAACAGCCATAGCATCGCGAGCATAAGGATAGTGATCAGACGTGGCATTTAATCATGCATATGTGGGTATTCTCATTCTAACATATTAACTAGATACAACAACCCCATTATCCGTACAGGTTCAAACTAATGTTACAAATTAAACACACTAAAAGGTAAGCAGATATGCGATGTCATCACTAAATAAGCAGAGGAGGAGGGGGGCAAATGGAACAGGGGCATAGACAGACGAAATATCAGACTCCCTGGAATAAGGAAAGCATGCTTGAATACTTTTCTTGTTCTGGCATGATTACTTAAAAAAAAAAAAACTGAATAAAGCATGATCTCAGTGAAATATGACAATATCATAATTCTCAGTTTCAAACAAAATAATACGTCGAGACTTATACTCAATTGATCCTCATAACACTCTTAAATGACATTAGTGAATACGGACATGTTTATACATAATAGGAAATGATCATTTCATTATGCCATTATCATTTTAATGAGCATCAACCTCTCTAAAGGATTCAATCAGGGATTAATCTGAGTTTAACTAAATGCAGGGAACTAGACCTGTAAGAAGGTTTGCCAAATGATGTAAGACCAATCTGATGACATGCTAATCAACACACATGAAGTTGAGGCACCATACGAATCTAAACTCATACAAGACTAACATACTCACTAATTTAAACTAAGAGGAACTGAATATGCTTAATTCAACCATCATAACTGTAAACGAAACTAAAATACAACCAAAGCCAAAAAAAATCACATAAACAGTTAAAGCACTCGAACAATTGCTAAAATAACTTAAAGGAAGGAAATTTACTTTCTTCGGGTGCAGCGAAGTGGGGCTCGAGCTTCCGATATACCTCGAAACACTTCAAAATTCGAACTCGTGTGTACTCAGATTCAAACGAGCACCCAAAGTAAAAACAGAACAAGATTTAATCTTTTGTGACGATATCGATAAAATTGAAAGCCGATGTTTTAAAGGAGAACTGGAGCAATCAAAGACTTGTATTTTCAAGGGAAATTTGGCGATTCAATAATTTCGATTCTTGGGGAATTTCCGCGATTTTAAAAAAACCCCCCTCTTTTTCGATTCAACCCTCCCACCCTTTATAGGTCTTTTGACCTTTGTATTGAAGAAAGAAAGAGGAAACGGGGACAACGGGAAGTGGAGGACAGGCGAAGGTGGAGATGACGGTGAGCACGGTGGGAGTCGCAGTGGCGTGGGGACAGGGTATAGTGGAGGCGTGATGGAGGTAGTGGAGAGGAACGTGTGCGTGGGGGTGTCAGTGGTGTGGGACAAGGCGTGAGGAGTGAGAGGCGACAAAGGGGAGTGGGGTGTCAGAGGAAATGTGAGAGACAGTGGCGAGTGGGAGGGGAGTGTGCGGGTAACGCGGGAGAGAGAGGGAGGAATAGAACGATGGGGAGATGGTGGTGACGACGGAGAAAGGCGGCGGAGTGACGACGGGAAAGGGGCGGAGATGGAGGAAAAGAGAGAAGAAAGGGACGAAGAAGAGGGAGGCGGAGGAAGGTGGGGGGAAATGAGGGGAAACCCTAAAAGGGTTCCCCTTATTTTCACTGAAATGGGTCAGACCCGGTTCATTTACGGACCGGGTCAATTTTTAGACCGGGTATTAAAAGAATGGGCTAACGAATTAAAATACGGACTGGTCTAAAAATTAAGGTAAAAAATATAGGCTGGTTAAAAAATATTTATGAATTGATTGGACTTTGATTTGGAATCCGATAAATCAAAATACGGACTGAGTGCAAGAAATAGTTTGGCTTCTAAATTTAAATAAAAGACTTGTTTAAATAACTTCTGTTAAAATATTGCTCAATATGGAATATGTCGTCATTAATGCTTAGATGAAAAAAATGGCGTTGTAATAGCAGTGCAATAATATTGCGAAAAATCCACAGTAAAATAAATACTATTATTTAATTATACAAAGATAAATGTGATGCGTGTGCGTAAGCTGGTAAAATACTAAAATGATAAAAAATTGTGAACTGTAATAATAATAATAATAATAATAATTAGTAACTGTAATATAATAATGAAACCCCGGCTTTGATAAAAGGCTAATAATCATAGTAAAATATAATATATGTATATTTTTAATTTTTTCAAAAAAAAATATTAGAAGCTTAAAAATAGGTATTTTGGCAGAGAGGCGGGACAAAATTGGGTGTCAACAACTTGTCCCTCTTTGCCCGGTAACGATGAAAAGAGTTGTCGGGCAAAGACGTTGACTCGGTAGCCTATTTTGTCCCGGCTAAAGGAAACTTGAGAGGATTATGACCGGACTCCGGTCTCTGAGTTGCCTACATATCTCGGGCTATACGAGAATCAGGTCGAGTGTAGTTCTGGGACAATTACGACACTTGAACCCCAATTGGCGCAAAACTTGCAAAATATTGTCCCAGTGCTGAATTATGATAACACTGGGTATTGTGATAGAAACTTTAGAATTCTGAAAATTGAATTGCTGGAACGCAAGAGAATACTTGCAATTAGAGACGAGTGTTCGAGGTAGATCTTTGACCCGTGTCGGGAAGTTTGACTATCCTTCCCGACAAATTGCCCCAGTTCGCTGCCGAAGAAAAAGTTCCACGATTTGATGTGTGATGCCAACTTCGATATTGTTCAAAAGCCACCAGCTAAAAACAATTGTTAGCAATAAAGAAATATATGTAAATAAGACAGGGTTGGAGAAGTTACACTTGCAGCCCCTGTTTCGAAAGTTGAATCCACATTCGGAGGTGGATGCCAGAACTGAAATATAAGATACCCGCATTCGGAGGTGGGTGCCTGAACTTGAAATATAAGATACCCGCATTCGGAGGTGGGCGCCTGAACTTGAAATATAAGATACCCGCATTCGGAGGTGGGTGCCTGAACTTGAAATATGAGATACCCGCATTCGGAGGTGGGTGCCTGAACTTGAAATATGAGATACCCGCATTCGGAGGTGGGTGCCTGAACTGAAATATGAGATACCCGCATTCGGAGGTGGGTGCCTGAACTGAAATATAAGATACCCGCATTCGGAGGTGGGTGCCTGAACTGAAATATAAGATACCCGCATTCGGAGGTGGGTGCCTGAACTTGAAATATAAGATACCCGCATTCGGAGGTGGGTGCCTAATTTGAACATTGAAATACCCGCATTCTAAGGTGGGTGCCTGAATTGAACATTGAAATACCCGCATTCTAAGGTGGGTGCCTGGATTGAAATTGACATACCCGCATTCTAAGGTGGGTGCCTAAATTGAACATTGAAATACCCGCATTCTAAGGTGGGTGCCTGAATTGAACATTGAAATACCCGCATTCTAAGGTGGGTGCCTGGATTGAAATTGACATACCCGCATTCTAAGGTGGGTGCCTAAATTGAACATTGAAATACCCGCATTCTAAGGTGGGTGCCTGAATTGAACATTGAAATACCCGCATTCTAAGGTGGGTGCCTAAATTAAATTTTGAAATACCCGCATTCTAAGGTGGGTGCCTAAAATTGAAAATTGACATACCCGCATTCTAAGGTGGGTGCCTAAATTAAATTTTTAAATACCCGCATTTTAAGGTGGGCGCCTATATTGAAAATTGACATACCCGCATTCTAAGGTGGGCGCCTATATTGAAAATTGAAATACCCGCATTCTAAGGTGGGTGCCTGAATTGAACATTGAAATACCCGCATTCTAAGGTGGGTGCCTGGTCATGTCCACTTCCTATGGTGCAAAAATGTAAATCCATGCCCATTTTTCACGGTACAAAATATAAATCCACGTCGACTTTCACGCCTGTATTATACGGTGCAAAACAAACCTATATCTACTTTCACATCCGTATTATATGGCGCAAAATAAATCCACTTTACTTTCGAAAACGTAAATCTGTATCCACTTTCTACAATTGTAGGTATATTTTCCGTAATATAATTCTATTTTCACTTCCATGCTCGCATCCACAATGTAAATGTAAATCCACGTCCACTTTAGAGATAATATTGTAAAAAGATATCCACATCTTACTCGATGTCCCATTGTGACGGGGGTTAAATCTATAATTAACCCCACAATTTGATATACGATGCAATATTTCGATCTTGTTATCTTATTAACATACTTCATTCTAAAAGAATTTGATGATGATTTGAACATGTATGAAGTGATGACGAAATTGAGGAATTCTAACCAATAACAGGTGATCAAGGTCAGTGTCCATGATTATATGTATTCAATCCATCGATGAATGTAACGAGCTAAAACAACTGTTAGTGATAAGAATCAATAGCTGGGTCTAAAAGAATTATACTTACAGCCCTTGGTTGAGAAGATGAACTTGTGTCCACTGTTGCAATTGAAATTTCGTGATGAGTGGAACGACGCCCACCGTTCGGCATAAGCTACCTTTGCATCCACGCTGAAGAGTATTTGCATTTTGAAGAAAGTTAACTTTTTTATCACGCCCATAATTTAATACATGCACCGTGTTCATGTTAATTGGACCTGTCTCAACAAAGAAAAATTGTGAGTTTAAAAGAAAATTGGTTGACTTGTGCATGTCGGGGAACTTGGCCCTTGAATTGACTTTGTCTCGGTCGCGTCCACGTTCTTCGATGTCTCACCACATATCTTGCTTTGCCGGGGAGTTTCAGTTATAAAAAAAATGTATTTTGAAAATAAAAGTAATGAGATTTAGATGACTTTGAAAGGAAATACTTAGTGGCTCTAATATGTAACATGATTAAGAAGACTCGATTTTTGAATTTATTCACATTTTAGAAATATGGATGGACTTTTGTTTAAGACCACTTTTATGCTACTTCTAAAAATTTGTCCCGGTTGCAGTCTTAGAGATGCTTGATTCTGGACAATTGAAAAATAAGAACTTATAATGAAAGTTTTCGAAAGTGATTTGATCGACTTCAAAATTTGTCCCAGTTTCAAGTCCTGGAAACGCTTGGTTCTAAACGATCGAAAAGTGAGAAAACTGTAATGAAAAAATTTTTTGAAAGTGATTTGACCGATTTCAAAAATTTGTCCCAGTTTCAAGATACTAAGACACATGAATTTAAGCGGTGGGAAGACCAAGTCTTGTATAAAAATCCTTATGTATTTTATAGGAACCAAAATGTTTGGACAAACTGAAGATAAAAATTTTAAGATAGAAGGGCCGAACCCGCCTCGGGTTGCCTACGTATCCCAAAGGAATCAGGCCAGACGTAGTTCGTGGTAAAAATAAAGACTTTTGAATTTTTGTTTTTTTTTTAATAAAGGGGGGGCCGAACCCGATATGGGTTGCCTACGTATCCAAAAGGAAATCAGGCCACACGTAGTTCCACTCATACAACAAAACACTGAAATATTTTGAAAAAGTGGCCGAACCCGATGTGGGCTGCCTACGTATCCAACAGGAAGTCAGGCCAAACGTAGTTCGTTCCAAACAAAATGACAGAATCTTAATTTAAAAAGGCCGTAACAAAACATAGAGGCAACATGACAAAAGGAACTAAATGTTCTAGTTGATGCCTCCGGCCT
Source organism: Lycium barbarum (assembly GCF_019175385.1). NCBI lineage: Eukaryota > Viridiplantae > Streptophyta > Magnoliopsida > Solanales > Solanaceae > Lycium > Lycium barbarum. The sequence continues at coordinate 13,396,540 of NC_083343.1, forward strand.
ACTACAAAAAGGAAATTTAAACTTAAAATACTGAAACTCCCGGCGAACCGGGGCTAAGATAGAAGTTCAATTTTGCAACTCAGGTCTTGGCTCAGCAGCCTATAAAGTCAATATTTCAGCAAAGTCTTTGATTATCGCAGCATGATCATTTTCATCTTCCACGAACAGGTTCTTGACTCCCTCCACGATATCATCATAGGCAACTTCAACAATCAGATCTGAAGGTTTTGAGAAAGTTTGATCAATGGTAGGAATAGGTTTTGGCAATGCAATCTCCTTCCTTTTATTCTTTCGTGCTTTCTTCACTTCTTCCTCAGTTGGCTCATATCCCAAACCGAATGTAAATTGTTGCGTAGGGAGAACGACTGGCTCAACCCGCCCATTTAGTGTTTTCCCTAGCCCAAATCCAGGTTGGTACCCATTTCTCACCATTTCTTTTGCAACCATAATTGCGGCACATGATCTTTTGAACTCTTGAGTTTGACATACTTCACTCTCCTTAGTGACATTCACAACCTCCCAAGCGTGGTAAGCTGCTCCGTCGAACCCTCCTTCTGCCTCGATGAATGGGGTGGATTGCTCTATATAGAAAGACGTGTCTCCTTCTCCATGTATACATATTTGTTGTTGATCCCACTCGAATTTGACAGTTTGGTGCAAAGTAGATGGTACAGCCCCAGCCAGATGAATCCACGGCCTACCTAACAGCATATTGTATGACGTGGAAATATCAAGTACTTGAAAGTCCATAATGAATTCAACAGGGCCAATCAACACTTTCAACTCTATTTCCCCAATAGGACGCCTTGGAGCCCCATCAAATGCTCGAATATTCATATCACTGGTCTTGAGCTCGCTAACATTATATCCGATCTTCTTCAGACTTGTTAATGGACAGATGTTGAGTCCAGAACCCCCATCAACTAATACCTTAGCCACAAACATGTTACGACACTTGACAGTTATATGGAGTGCTTTGTTATGCATGCATCCTTCCGGCGGCAATTCTTCATTATCGAAGCTGATTCGATGACTGTCAAGCACGCGCTCAATCATCCCAGCTAACGCCTCACTAGTTGTTTCGCTTGGAACATACGCTTCATTCAAGATCTTCAACAATGCATTCCTGTGCATATCTGAACTCAAAAGCAAAGAGAGAATAGGAATTTGAGCATTGGTCTTTTTCAACTGATCCACAACTGAGTACTCACTAGCCTTGATCTTCCTCAAAAATTCTTCTGCTTCGGTTTCAGTCACGACCCTTTTGGGAGGTACATTGGCTTCCTTAACTTGCCCCAATCTAACTAGCTCTTCTGGAGAATAGCATCTTCCAGACCTTGTCATTCCTGATGTCTTAACCTTGTCAGTGATCGTGTCCTTTCCTCGACATTCCATCACATTTTGTTGATAATTCCATGGTACGGCTTTTGTATCGAGCACTGGTAACTGATTTGGTGCTTGAACTACTTCCACAGGCGTTGATGAAGCTCCTAATATCTCGACAGGCGCACAACCCCTTATCACTACAGCCGGAGAAGCAACGGCTACAAAATCATGATCCTCCACACGATCCACAGGCACTATAAATTCGGCTGGGTCGTCAACATTTTCATCTATTCCAATCATATTTATCGTGGCCCCATCATGGGTCGGGAGTGGATTGTTAACCACATTTGGTGTTGGTGGTTTGACCGTGATCTGTTTTGCTTCAATAAGATCCTCAACCTTATGCTTCAATGCGTAACAACGATCAGTGGAATGGCCTTTTACCCCCGAATGATATGCACATGTTTTAGTGGGATCAAAGCTTCTGGGTAATGGATCTGGAATTCTACCTTCCACGGGATATACTAAGCCTGAAGCTTGCAGCCTTTCAAAAACAACGCTCAGTGGCTCTCCTAATGGTGTGAAATTGCGAAACGGTTTATTTGGACGAGGTGCAGATGCATTGTTTGGATGATGAGTTTGTGATGGTGGAGCTAGATATGTTGGTGGTCGTGGAGCTCGATATGCTGGTTGTGTGTTGTAAACAGGGTAGGATATTTGTGGTGATTGAGGTTGGTAAGATGACAAAGCTTGGTCGTAGGGATGTGGAGAATATTGGAAATATTGTGAGTGGTGAGCGTTAGGCTGGTATCGCGGTGGTCGTTGATGGCGGTATGATGTGTTTCCCAAGGCCATCACCGATGCTGCTTCTTTCTCTTTTTTCTTTCCATTTCCGAGAGTACCAGTTTGTATAGCCCTACTGGTAGACTGCAAAGCTGCTAGACTTGTTATTCTCCCTGTCTTAATGCCATCTTCGATCATGTCCCCAGCTTTGATCACTTCTGCAAAAGTTTTTCCACTCATTGTCACCAAACGTTCATAGTATTCCGGTTCCAGTGCTTGAATGAAGAAAGTAACCATTTCTGTCTCCTCCATGGGTGGGTGTACCCTAGATGCTTCTTCCCTCCACCGTATAGCATATTCTCGAAATGATTCGGTGAACTTCTTCTTCAACTTTGTAATTGAGATTCTGTCAGGAGCGATCTCAACATGAAACTTGTAGTGATCCACAAAAGCATTTGCCAAATCATCCCAAGTACGCCATTTGGTTGTATCTTGCTTAGAATACCACTCCAAGGCTTTTCCACTCAAACTCTGATTGAATAGTTTGACTCTTATCCCTTCATTCTTCCCCACACCAATCAACTTTTCACAATAGACCTTCAAATGGAAGAAAGGGTTCCCCGACCCATCAAACTTCTCAAATTTTGGAATCTTGTAACCTGGTGGTAATTCTACCTCAGGAAATGCACATAATTCTTCATATCTCACGCTTTGGTTACTACCAAGTCCACGCAAACTTCTCATGGCATCTTCCAAACTTTTGAGCTTTCTATTTATCATTTCATCATTAACTGACCGTGCCTCATTTTCAACTTCGACATAATGATCAACATCTGTGCGACATTGTCCTTGAATCTGTGTCATGGGTGGAGCTGTGGTATAAGTATACACCGGCGGAACTTGATGTGTGTCATGTGCTGGCGGTATGAATTGAGCTTTTGAAGAGGTGGTTGTAAATAAAAAGGGAGCATTTTGAGTGAGGTGTTCGGAACGAACTGGCTGAGAAGTAGTAAAGTAATTTGTTTGGTTAAATTCGTCCAAATTTGGGAATGGATGTGGCACAGGCAAAGTTTGACGAACTCCCTGGGACGGAGTCATATGTGGCGGTGTTTGAGAAAATGACCGGTTATGAAGTACCATATGACTTAGTTCGGCAACTCGTTGCTCCAGACGAGCAATGGTCTCCAAATGTGTTTCTGGTTCATTAGAGGATGTGGGATCACTCGTGATTGGTAAACTAAGAGATGGCTCAGATGAAGTGGTTGCATTGATCAAACTTTGCTCCATTTTAGAACGAGTCCTTTTAGTTAACCAGGTGATTAGTGATGAGTCAGAATCTGATTTCTTGGCTTTAGACCGTGTGAAATATGGATGCTCCGCCAGTTCCCTTTTAGCACAAGTCAACCCTTTTATTTTGAAAATAAATTTTAAAAAGAAAAAAGATAAAACAAGAAAAAGAAAAAAAAAGAAAATGAGTCAGTATACGGTAAGGACATATTATTGCATATAAACACATTATTGCGCATAATACATCACGTTTTATAATGCAAGGGACCTCTTTATGCCAGAGGTAGGCCTAACGAATATTTGAAGGACAATCATGTCTTTTATGTATCATTCCACAACTCCTCCTAAAAGTAATTTGCAAGAATAAAAATTATTACATGCCAATAATACATCTCAAAATCAACCTAAGATATCTAATACTTCAACTTCACTAATTTCCTTCGGTTGTCTTCAACCTCCGGCATTAATTAATGCTCCACGGCAACCTGCAAAAAAATGTCAGTTTCCTTGAAATATTTATCTATAGAGTATTAGGTCCACATATTCCACATATTTGTCCTTCAAATAATGCACATAGATAGTGAGTAGTGTCACTTAGAGTCATAGACTCATTTCGACATTTGGTAAGGTTGACTAATGAACTTAATACACCAAGGGTATTAAGCTTCCTAGGTTTAAAATGATGCATGTCCTTACAAGGTTTTGGTTTCGCTCTACCCTAGGTAGACTAAGAATGGTTTTCCTATGACACAAGGCTCTCCCAAGCGGACAACTTGGAAGTGGAAAGTCCGTGGCCGTCGACTGCACCGCCGATCGACTAAATCCACAAGACAAATCCAACTAAAGGGGTAATTTAGTAGTGCACGGGCGCAAACTGCGAAGCCGCTTTAAGTGTGTGAATATGTGTGAATTTTCCAGGAGTGGAGGAAATATGAACGGAATGCCAATTTAAGGAAAGCAGTAATATACATATTACATAGAACAAAAAAAATGCATATAAGGAACGGAACAATAATACTTGAAATCATATAAAACTACAATACAGGCAAAATAAAATAAAACAAACAAAATATCTCACAAATTATTTATTAACCTAAGTTGTTATGGTTAGAGCCTAAAGTCCCCAGCGGAGTCGCCAAGCTGTCACACCCCATTTTAACCGGGTTGATTTAGGGAGTATGACGTATTGGTGATTCCTGTTTATTTGTTTCAAGGAGTCGCCACCTAATTAATTTAATGGTGAATTAGGACACCTAAATATTAACTAAGGTAAAGTTAAAACTAAACCTCCGTTAATGGTCTGCTAACCAGTGTGATTCTAGGTAAGGGCTCTATATTATCCTAAAGGGAAGGGGTTAGGCATCCTTTAGAATCCGTTAACTTACGGTTATCCGACTAAACTTAGGTTAATTAATATAGACTAAACGCAAATATAACATTTAGAAAATAATTTGTAAATTATTGCTAAGGTTTTAAAAGAAAAAGAAATGTAATAATGCTATTTAAAATAATACTTATAGGTATTACTAAGGCTTTAAATGAGAAATATTAGCTAGAATAAGACTTGATAAAAAATATGATAATTTACATAGAAAGGAACTTTCAAATGCCGTTTAGCAAAAGAAGATTTGAAATGCTAAATAATACTTAAAGATATGTTGATATGATTTTAAATACTAATACTATTTTTAAAATAAAACTTGTGAAAGATAATTTGCATATGAGTGATAGTTTTTAATAGAAGACCTCTGCAAATTTAAACTTTGAATAAGATAGTGTGATATGAATATGACTATGTAGAAAAATCTAGACTATTTTTTAAATAGGAAGCAAAAGGAAGTGAGTTTTCTTTCTCTTTTAATTATCTTTTATGGACTATGCTTAATTAAATGCATGATTGATTCAAACTTGAAGAGTTATCTATGAATATACTAGAGTTTATATTTGAGTATTAATGATGTTTTGAAGTGTCTATAATAGTAAAATATGCTTCCCTTTACTTGAAATATATAGTCATGTTATTTTGCAAATCAATTGTTTCAAGTAAAATAGATATTAGACATTATAAATAGTTCTAACATGAAAAGAAGAGAATAAAACTTATGGAATTAATTATTGGTTTACTACCCGTTACTAAGACTAAACCCCACTAATTTCACTACGGTTCATCTAAATTAACAAGTGTTAGTCATGCGATACAAATTAAATGTATAAAAAATAGAGGAGTAAATAAGTTAAATGGGCTCAGCCCATTTTAAGGAAGGGCTGCTGTAATCGGGCACGGACTCAGCCCATTTTGAAGGATGGCTGATCTGCTGCTGTTGGGCTGGACACGGAAAAGATTTCATTGGGCTTTTAGCCCAACACCGAATGTGGAAGAAGAACGAGTCCCTCGGACTCGTATACGATGGTCATGCATAAAAATGAAAGAAAAAAGGATTAGTATCTTAAGATTAGACACGTGACATATAAATTCCAAACAAATCAGAAAGGAACAAAGGCAGGTTTCTAGAAAACAAAAGGCTTTGAACTTGAGATTTTCAAAACAGAGAAATCTCAATATCCTCTGTGTAACTGATGAACATGTAACTTAGAATGAGCAGCTAATACTATCATCACATTGGAAGAACACAAAATGATAATCCATCATCAATATTTCTCATTCTTGGACAGCATTGCCAAAACAAAGTCACCATAACGTAGTCAAAACAAACAATTGCATAACAAATACTCCGGTAAAGTAGTCAACAAAGGTGAGGCAAAACTAAACAAAGACATTCAATTTGGTGCGGCATGGTATATCCTACTGAATCTCAGATGAACCAACTGATATTAGGCAAGGTCTTAATCAAACGTGCCACATATTTGCAGGATTCCTTTGAAAGTTACTTAGTTTTTAAGGCAATCTGTGATGAAGAAACAGGGACAGCCGGTTCAAGCATTTCATTAAACTGAGTAAACAGAGCATAAGGCTACGATCACAACCAAATATAATGATCCCAATCTCAACGTAACAGACACGCAGAGAGGACAGTGGCAGGCAGTGTTATAACTAACAGCCATAGCATCGCGAGCATAAGGATAGTGATCAGACGTGGCATTTAATCATGCATATGTGGGTATTCTCATTCTAACATATTAACTAGATACAACAACCCCATTATCCGTACAGGTTCAAACTAATGTTACAAATTAAACACACTAAAAGGTAAGCAGATATGCGATGTCATCACTAAATAAGCAGAGGAGGAGGGGGGCAAATGGAACAGGGGCATAGACAGACGAAATATCAGACTCCCTGGAATAAGGAAAGCATGCTTGAATACTTTTCTTGTTCTGGCATGATTACTTAAAAAAAAAAAAACTGAATAAAGCATGATCTCAGTGAAATATGACAATATCATAATTCTCAGTTTCAAACAAAATAATACGTCGAGACTTATACTCAATTGATCCTCATAACACTCTTAAATGACATTAGTGAATACGGACATGTTTATACATAATAGGAAATGATCATTTCATTATGCCATTATCATTTTAATGAGCATCAACCTCTCTAAAGGATTCAATCAGGGATTAATCTGAGTTTAACTAAATGCAGGGAACTAGACCTGTAAGAAGGTTTGCCAAATGATGTAAGACCAATCTGATGACATGCTAATCAACACACATGAAGTTGAGGCACCATACGAATCTAAACTCATACAAGACTAACATACTCACTAATTTAAACTAAGAGGAACTGAATATGCTTAATTCAACCATCATAACTGTAAACGAAACTAAAATACAACCAAAGCCAAAAAAAATCACATAAACAGTTAAAGCACTCGAACAATTGCTAAAATAACTTAAAGGAAGGAAATTTACTTTCTTCGGGTGCAGCGAAGTGGGGCTCGAGCTTCCGATATACCTCGAAACACTTCAAAATTCGAACTCGTGTGTACTCAGATTCAAACGAGCACCCAAAGTAAAAACAGAACAAGATTTAATCTTTTGTGACGATATCGATAAAATTGAAAGCCGATGTTTTAAAGGAGAACTGGAGCAATCAAAGACTTGTATTTTCAAGGGAAATTTGGCGATTCAATAATTTCGATTCTTGGGGAATTTCCGCGATTTTAAAAAAAACCCCCTCTTTTTCGATTCAACCCTCCCACCCTTTATAGGTCTTTTGACCTTTGTATTGAAGAAAGAAAGAGGAAACGGGGACAACGGGAAGTGGAGGACAGGCGAAGGTGGAGATGACGGTGAGCACGGTGGGAGTCGCAGTGGCGTGGGGACAGGGTATAGTGGAGGCGTGATGGAGGTAGTGGAGAGGAACGTGTGCGTGGGGGTGTCAGTGGTGTGGGACAAGGCGTGAGGAGTGAGAGGCGACAAAGGGGAGTGGGGTGTCAGAGGAAACGTGAGAGACAGTGGCGAGTGGGAGGGGAGTGTGCGGGTAACGCGGGAGAGAGAGGGAGGAATAGAACGATGGGGAGATGGTGGTGACGACGGAGAAAGGCGGCGGAGTGACGACGGGAAAGGGGCGGAGATGGAGGAAAAGAGAGAAGAAAGGGACGAAGAAGAGGGAGGCGGAGGAAGGTGGGGGGAAATGAGGGGAAACCCTAAAAGGGTTCCCCTTATTTTCACTGAAATGGGTCAGACCCGGTTCATTTACGGACCGGGTCAATTTTTAGACCGGGTATTAAAAGAATGGGCTAACGAATTAAAATACGGACTGGTCTAAAAATTAAGGTAAAAAATATAGGCTGGTTAAAAAATATTTATGAATTGATTGGACTTTGATTTGGAATCCGATAAATCAAAATACGGACTGAGTGCAAGAAATAGTTTGGCTTCTAAATTTAAATAAAAGACTTGTTTAAATAACTTCTGTTAAAATATTGCTCAATATGGAATATGTCGTCATTAATGCTTAGATGAAAAAAATGGCGTTGTAATAGCAGTGCAATAATATTGCGAAAAATCCACAGTAAAATAAATACTATTATTTAATTATACAAAGATAAATGTGATGCGTGTGCGTAAGCTGGTAAAATACTAAAATGATAAAAAATTGTGAACTGTAATAATAATAATAATAATAATAATTAGTAACTGTAATATAATAATGAAACCCCGGCTTTGATAAAAGGCTAATAATCATAGTAAAATATAATATATGTATATTTTTAATTTTTTCAAAAAAAAAATATTTGAAGCTTAAAAATAGGTATTTTGGCAGAGAGGCGGGACAAAATTGGGTGTCAACACTCTCACACCCCTTCTATTCATAAACTTGAGTCACAAATGCGAGATCTTTATCGTTAGCAACATCCACCACAAATATGGGGCCTTCCTAGCGACACAATTCCGAACCCAAGGGGTAGTGGAGGTGATCACATTGCCTCATGCAAAGCTATTTCTACTAGAAGTGGAAAGATCCTTAATGCGGTAAATCAGAGAGTGGTTGAACCTATCATTGTCGAGCCGATTGTTGATGAGGTTATTGAAGAAGAAGTTGAAGAAGAAATAGAGGCACCAATTGAAGTGCCTATTATTGTTGAGAAAAAGAAGGAAGCGCACCCTTGTGTTCTAAAGGGTGACGAGGAGCCAAGTGTTGAAAAAGCTACCGGTGGTAGCACCTAAAAGAGCAAGGTCACGGGGGTAATTAAACCCTTGACTCAAACATATAAATCTCCTCCACCGTTCCCACAAAGATTGATGAAAAGAATGGAGGATGCCAAGTGCCAACGCTTCTACGACCAATTGAAAGGGTTGTCAATGAATATCCCATTTCTTGATGCATTTTATGAAATGACGGGATTTGCTAAATACTTGAAAGATTTGTTGACGAAGAAAAGACCAATCAAGCATGATACGGTGGGAGTCACCCACCGTGTGAGCGCTATTATTTCGTCATCAAATGTTGAGAAGAAGGGAGATCTCGGGGGTTTCACTATCCCTTGCACCATCGGTCATCATAATTTTGCTCGTGCTTTATGTGATAATGGGGTTGGTATTAATTTGATGCCACTAGCCATATACAAGCAAGCCGGTTTGGGAACACCTAGACCAACGAGTATGTGTCTCCAAATGGCCGATAGAACCATCAAAAGACCGGTAGGGGTTGTTGATGACATCCTTGTTAAAGTGGGGGAATTCTTATTACCGGCAGATTTTGTCATTCTTGACTCTGAAGTTGACAAAGAAGTCCCAATTATCTTGGGAAGGCCATTTCTTGCCACCGGGAGAGCTCTAATGGACTCCGAAAAGAATGAAATAAAATTCCGGGTCAATGATGAAGAGGTAACTTTCCAAGCTAGCAAGGGGTTAAAATTACCTATGAGAGCATTTAGGTCATTGAGTCTTTTGGATGTGGTAGACGAAGCGGTGGATCATAAGTTGGAGGAGGAGCACTTTGCCGAAACACTTTCGGCTATTTTGGTGAACTTTGAGGCGGATGAAATGAAGGGGTATATTGAAATAGTTATTTATCTTATTGGCCGAGGTTCGTACTCTTATGAACCGAAGAAATTATCTCTTGATCTTGATAAAAGAACCACTCCTCCGGCTAAGCCTTCGATTATTGAGCCTCCAAAACTTGAGCTCAAGCTACTTCCCTCTCATTTGAAGTATGCGTTTCTTGGCCCAGATAATACTTTACCGGTTATTCTCTCATCTTTGTTAAATGAGGAACAAACTCAAAAGGTTCTTGAAGTGTTGCGGGCTTATTGAAGATCTATTGGGTGGACTATTGCGGATATTAGGGGAATTCCCTCCGGTATTTATGAACATAGAATCGAACTTGAGGAGGATAGTTCATCAAGTGTAGAGCATCAAATGAGGCTAAACCCTCCTATGCAAGAAGTGGTCAAGAAGGAGATAATCAAATGGTTGGATGCGGCTGTTGTATACCCAATTGTAAATAGTCCATGGGTTAGTCCGGTGCAATGTGTGCCAAAGAAGGAGGGCATCACTGTTGTCCTTAACTACAAGAATGAGTTGATTCCTACAAGGACAGTCACCGGATGGAGAGTGTGTATGGACTATCGAAAGCTAAACACCGCAACCTGTAAAGACCACTTCCCTATGCCTTTTATTGATCAAATGCTTGATCGGCTAGCCGGAAAAGCTTATTATTGCTTTTTGGATACGTACTCGGGGTACAACCAAATTAACATTGCATTAGAGGACCAGGAGAAAACCACTTTCACTTGTCCTTATGGCACTTTTGCTTTCAGCCGCATGCCTTTTGGCTTGTGCAATGCCCCGGCTACTTTTCAACGGTGTATGATGTCTATTTTCTCGGATATGGTGGAAGATTTCTTGGAAGTATTCATGGATGATTTTTCTGTTGTTGGTGACTCTTTTGACGAATGTCTTGCCAATCTCGGTAAGATATTGAAGCGGTGTTAAGAAACCAACCTTGTACTAAATTGGGCGAAATGTCATTTCATGGTGACAGAAGGGATTGTCCTTGGCCATAGGATTTTCGAAAAGGGTATCGAGGTAGACCGAGCAAAATTTGATGTTATAGCCAAGCTCTCTCCACCAATCTCTGTCAAAGGGGTTCGTAGCTTTTTGGGACATGCCGGTTTCTATCGGCGGTTCATCAAAGATTTCTCCAAGATCGCCAACCCGATGTGTAAGCTTCTTGAAAAAGAAGCTAAGTTTGTATTTGATGAATAGTGCCTTAAGGAATTTAATGAGCTGAAGAAAATTCTCACCTCTACTCCAATTATTGTATCTCCGGATTGGTCAATACCATTTGAGCTCATGTGTGATGCAAGCGGATTTGCTATTGGTGCGGTGCTTGGGCAAAGGCACAACAAAATCATGCACCCAATTTATTATGCTAGCAAACCCCTCAATGGAGCTCAAATGAATTATACCGTCACCGAGCAAGAGCTTCTAGCCATTGTCTACGCGTTTGAGAAGTTCCGGGCCTATCTACTTGGATCCAAAGTGGTTGTTCATACAGATCATGCGGCCTTGAGATATTTGATGACAAAGAAAGATGCAAAGCCGCGGTTGATTCGTTGGGTATTGTTGTTGCAAGAGTTTGACTTTGAGGTCAAAGATCGAAAAGGTTGTGAAAACCAAGTTGCGGATCATCTATCTAGACTTGAGGAAGCTGGGAGACCGAGTGGAAATCTTGAGTTAAATGATGTTTTCCCCGACAAGAGACTCTGGGTTGTATCTTGTGAGGTTTCCCCTTGGTATGCCGATATCGCCAACTTCTTGGTGACGGGTCTTATCCCCGACGATATCAAGGCTTATCAAAAGAAGAAATTCTTGAGAGATAGTCGTCAATACTATTGGGATGAGCCCTATTTATTCCGCACTTGTGCCGACAACATCATTCGGCGATGTGTGGTCGAATACGAGGCCATGGAAATCTTGAAAGCTTGCCATGACTCCCGTGGGGGGTCATCACAGTGGGAACCGCACAACAGCTAAAGTGCTTGAATGTGGCTATTATTGGCCCACCATTTATCATGATGCAAATTTGATGGTGAAATCTTGTGATCAATGTCAATGCCAAGGGTCAATTGGGTGGAAGCACGAAATGCCAATAAATTTTGTCATGGAGGTTGAGCTATTTGATATGTGGGGCATCGACTTTATGGGCCCATTTGTGAGTTCTCGCAGTATGTGATACATCCTTGTTGCGGTTGACTATGTGTCCAAGTGGGTTGAAGCTGTAGCATTGCCCAACAATGATGGCAAGAGTGTCACAAAATTTCTCAAGAGAAACATATTCACAAGGTTTGGCACTCCAAGGGCAATCATTAATGATGGTGGCACTCACTTTCGCAACAAGCAATTCGCTAATCTCTTAGAGAAATATGGAGTGCAGCAAAGGGTGGCAACTCTTTACCACCCTCAAACTAGTGGGCAAGTCGAAGTCTCCAATCGGGAAATAAAGAGCATTTTAGCCAAGACGGTTAATGCAAACCGAACTGATTGGTCATCTAAGCTTGATGATGCTCTTTGGGCTTATAGGACAGCGTTCAAGACACCCATTGGTACTTCTCCTTATCGGTTGTTGTTCGGTAAAGCTTGTCATCTACCTGTCGAACTTGAACACAAGGCTTTGTGGGCATTAAAAAAATTGTACATGAATTGGGACGAAGCAACCAAGCTGCGGTTGTTTCAAATGAATGAAATGGATGAGTTTCGGTATCATGCTTATGAGAGTGCGAGTTTGTACAAAGAAAGGATGAAGCACTATCATGATGTCAAACTTCTGAAGCGAGATTTTCAACCAGGTGATTCGGTGTTGCTGTTCAATTCAAGGTTGAAGCTCTTTCCGGGCAAGTTGAAATTCAAATGGTCCGGCCCTTTTACGTTGGTGAGTGTGTCACCCAATGGGTCAATGGAGTTAAAGTCCGACGATGGGACGCGTACTTTCAGGGTGAATGGCCACGGGTAAAGAACTACCATTGGATGGTTGATGGAGACAAGATTGTTGATGCTCACCGGTTAAAACATGGAATTCCACTGCTTCCTAGCATCAAAAGTGGTATTACGTCGTGCCGCAATGTTAAATTGTGCGCTTTTTGGGAGGCAACCCATGTGCATTGTCGAAATATATTTTCATTCCGTTAATTTTTATTGTTGTGTTGTTTTAATGTTTGTTGATGTGTTGAGGAACCTAAGTGTTGAACCCAGGAATTTCCAGGACAACAATTACACCACACACTTGACGAAACGTCGATCTGATCAATGAGACGTCGAATGCACCGTCAAGTGGATCACATGAAAGATTGGTCACTGGAAATAATGGAAAATCGACGATAGGTTTGACGTTCCGTCGAACTGATCGACCGTTAGATCGACCGGTGTTCTTCTCTCTTTTTCATATATTAAAAAAAAATGACGGAAGGGGGTGTTCACTCGACGGAACGTCGAATTAATCGACGCTCCGTCTTTTTACCGCGATGGTTCAGAGACGTGGGTTTATAACCCACGTCCGTTCCACTGCTTCCCATTTTTTTTTAAATACAGTCTCTCTCTCTCTCTCTCTCTCTCTTTCCACCTCTCCCCCTTTTAAAAACCGTTACCCCACCCCACTCTCCCTTTCCTTCACCACCCCATAACTGCCACTTCCCCCCCTGCCCTACTACTCTATCCCTCTTTGTATGTGCTTCTTCGGGTGTTTTTCATTCTAAAAAGTTGAAATCATATTCAGTCTATTTCAAGGTATGTGACTTACTAGATTGTAGGCTCCCTTGTGTTGTTTGTTTTTGCATTCCATGGCTTGTGTTGCATATGTTTGATTGTTTTCAAAGTTTTTTCATATATTTACTTTCGCTTGGGATGCTCATGTTTTTTTGCTGGGGGTGGTTTGTTGGGTTGTTTGTGGTTGATTGGGTCATTAATCTTTAGCCGAGTCGGAGGGCATTACGATAAACACACCTCATTCATGAGATTGTTGTTGTTTTTCCCACCAACTGTTCGATAAAATGCCAAAATAAGGCATTGGGTGTCACGATGGTTTGAAGGGCATTACGACCTTCGAGTTATGTTGCCCGCAAAGTGTTTTCCTTAGTCTAAACCAAGCCAACATGGGGTGAAGTCTGAGTAACCCCAAAATACGTGACGATTGGCACATCGGCCAAAGAAGTATATGGAATCTGTAGTTTTAGCATAAGAAAATATTCGACGCTCAGTTCGACGGCCCGTCGATTCAATCGACGGACCGTCCTACTCAGCGTCGAATGAGCCTTATCAAAAGCTCTTAACAAAACAACATCGACGGTGGATTCGACGATCCGCGAATCGATCGACGGGTCGTCTTTCTCCCCGTTTTTCAGTTGAAATTTCCAGTGGCTAACAAGAGATCGACGGCCCGTCGAATCGATCGACAGAGCGTCTTTCTGACCATCTTTTAGACAAAATTTCCAGTGGCTAACAAGAGATAGACGATCAGATCGACGTCTCGTCGATCAATTCGACGGGAACTTCGACGCTCCGTCGATCTGTTCGACGACTCATGTAGCGCATCGACGGATCACTGGTAGCTTTAACATTATCGCATATCTTGTACTTTTGTCTAATTCTATTATGTTTCTATGGTTGTCTTAACAATAAAGTGTGTTCTTCTCTCAGGTATGCCTCCAAAGAATCCAGTAAAGCGGGGTAGTGGTCCCAGAAAAGGCCGGGGTCGGGGTCAAACAACCCTTACTCTTAGGGGATGAACCCTCTGACTCTGAACGTCAAGTGGTAGTCCCAATGACTAGATCGAGGGCACAGACCACCACACCCCAAGCAGAATCACCCACTTTACTCTCCTCTCAGTCTACAGAGGAGACTTCATTCTCAACATCCGCTGATTCTAGCGATGCAGCAACAGAACAACCAGCCGCTTCTGAGCGCAATTCAGATGAGGAGCAAAAGCGGCTGCGGCTGCAAAGGATGGAGATAGCGACAGTCCGCTTCCCCTATGAAGGGTGCCGAAACTACTATGTAAAGGGGGTCACTACAGTCGACGGGGTTAATCCGAGGAGAAATATTCAAGAAGAAGAACAAATCAGTATGAGCGGCTTAGAGAGCTACCCTCGGATTACCGATCTCATCCAGCACTATCATCTTGAGGCATTCACACAACCTCCAGGGGATTATTGCCCGACCATGGTTCGGGAATTCTATGCTACTTATAGAGTAATGCTCGAGCAGCGCCACAAGAACAAGCGAGCTTTGAAAGCCGCCCCTCCATTGGACATAGTGTATGTTCGGGGTGTCCATGTTGACATCTCAGCCCGCACAATCAACAGGTTTTATTTTGGTGATGACTTCATGGCACCGACCACAGTGGAATATGATGATAAATTTGAAATAATGGCTGAGCAATCTGTACGGGAATGATTTGCGACGGTGATGGCTAGAGGGCCGGCGGACTAGGCCCCATGGGTGAGAAACTTGGCTGCCAAAATCCATAAGGCAGATATCAACTTGGAAGCTAAATTTTGGTGGAATTTCATCATATATCGGGTTCTGCCCACGGGAGCAGATAACATAGTCACGCCGGACAGAGCAGTGGTTGTGGCTGCTATGCTATCCAGGTACCCAATCAACTTGGGTAATCTGATCAGTAGAGCCATTCGGGCACGCGTACCATAGGAGGCGACAACCTTGATATTCTCGTGCCTTATCACGCAGTTGTGTAGGTTGTCCTAGGTGAGGCACATTGATACATTTGCAGCTACTCTTCCCGCAACAAAGGTGTGCAACATCACATGGAGTAGGGATGGGACTCTCCGTACATCTCAGGCCACCAGTACTTCATTACTAGATCTCATGGGTGAGCAGGCTGAGCATGTCATGGATTCAGTCCCCCAAGGCACAGCTGATATAGGCACAGAAGGATTGTCCACCACAGAGGCCTCCACACCATCTGTAGCTGATGCTACCCCTTCTTCTGAGGCACCACCTCGGCCTGTTGTTCCATCTGCATCTCCTATTCCTCCATCCGCCGCAACATCAGCTTCCGAGGATCTCTTTGTCCTCAACAGAGCCAACTTCAGAGAGTTTGCAATCAAGGCAGAGCGTGCTGATCAGCAGGAGACCCGGATATTACAACAGTTGGGTAGGTTTGTCCGGAAAGAGATTGCACCAGAGTTGGAGCCTCTTCAGGAGGCTATGGAGAGGCATCATGCTAGGGTCAATGCATGAATTGACAGTTTAGAGATGCGGATACTCACTATTGAGAAAAAGAGTGAGTCTGGTACTTCGGGAGATTTGAAGACCGAGCTTGACCTGCTCCGAGCTGAGATTGCAGCCCTTCGGACGAGAGAGCAGGTTATTGTGGATGACCCCACACCACCTGCACTAGTCGCCAGCATTTCCGATTTGATCCGAGTAGTAGACTTGGTGACTGAGGATGAGCCTAAGGAGAGTCGCAAAAGAAAGAGTCCTGTCAAATTGGCTGACGATGAGGATGAGAAGGAGGACAATGAGGATGAAGACCTCCATCTTCAGGAGGGTATTCGGCGGTCACGCCTGGACATGAGGTTCACCGGCACATCTTCCAGCACTAGTGCTATCCCAGCGCCAGTCAGGCCGATCATGATAGCTCCTCAGGACCTGCAGCCACAGAGCCAGTCAGCTCCATCGCTTCAGTCCACTGAGCCAGCAGTAGAGAGGGCCCCCATTCAGACTTCTGCGGGGGAGACACCTTAGCAGCAACAGCAGGATTAGAGTATTTCAGGTCGGCACCACCACCATGGGGTGATGGTATGATTTTTTGATGCATTGGGGACAATGCATCCTCTTTTTGCTGGGGGTGGGGTAACCTGATGTACTTTGCAGTATTTATATTTGTTAAATTTTAATTAAAGTAATTGTGACTTTCATGGTTGTTGCATTTTGAACTTATGGCATGAATTTTGGATGAAAAAGGATATTTATGATGTGTTTTATGGATTGATTTGAAATGGACCCCTCCAAAAGTTTATTGTGTATCTCAGGTTGTAATGAATTGACATGTATGGTTCTTTTTGTGACATCATAGATATTAGAGTGTGTATGAATTGAGTGTTGAAATCCTTATGCCATTGTGAGTGTGAGAACTTCTTGTGTTCATTATTAGCATATGTGGATCCAGAACTTGCCTGGTAGGTCGTGCTATATTACTTAGGATAGTAATTATGAAGTGATCATAGGCTTTCCTTCTGAATAGTCACATCAGCCTTAAAAAGCCCAAAACCTGTTCTATATGAATATCACTAGTTCCCACATTGAGCCTTTGACTTTTTCTCTTGATTAGTTGTAACAAACCTTTTCCCCATTTCATGAAGTCATTTCATCTTTGCACCCATTCCCTCCTGGACACTACTAGAGAAAAGAGGCAAATCGCCTAAGCTGGGGGTGGTATATGTGCGAAGTAAAGGCTAGGAGCCTAAAGCTGGGGGTGTGT